>NC_140168.1:124780927-125380927 GCF_963971535.1 Notolepis coatsorum | reverse complement strand
ATCATTTTGCATATCGCTGTTGCCCCCCCCCTCTCCCACCTTCTGAATCCATGGTCCAGCCTCCCTGGTTTGAATCTCTTGTCATGTGCTACCCATCTCAGGACCCCTGACTGCTTCTCCAATTTGTGTGTTTTTACTACTCTGTTCCATATGGTCAAGGTGCATTTTTGGTGATAGGATCTAACAGTCCCTCTTTTTCTTTGAACAGTTCCCTATCTCCCACCAGAGCTTGTACCTTGTATCCCTCCCCTTCTTTTTCAATGTCTTTCCATCTTGCCTCATATTTGTCGTTACACCAGCACGTCACTGCTCTCAGTTGCGCTGCATAATAATAATCTTGTAGGCTGGGTACTGCCATCCCTCCCTCTTCCTTTGGTAGTTGTAGTGTTTTATATCTGACCCGTGGTCTTCTCCCCGCCCATATGAACCTCGATATCAGTCTGTCCCACTCCCTGAATTGATTCTGTGGTATTTGTATCGGTAGTGACTGGAACAGGTACAGTAACCTTGATAGTATGTTCATTTTAATGACCTCTATTCTTGAATTGAAGTCCAAGGGCATTACTGTCCATCTCTCTAAGTCTCTCTTGATGTTCTGATTTATCTGTGTATAGTTCGCCTCAAACAGTTTCCCCACCCCTCTCGTGATGTTCACCCCTAAGTATTTAATCTTGTCCATGTCCCATCTTATCCCGTACTGTTCCCTAATTTCCGTCGTTGGGGTATAGTTCCATGCTAAGGTCTGTGTCTTTGTCACGTTTAGTTTAGTTTGTATCCTGAGTAGTGGCCATATTCCTTCAGTAGATCCATCAGTGCCGGGAAGCTCTTGTCTGGTTGTCTCATGTATACTATCACGTCGTCCGCAAATGGGCCTAGTTTATATTCCGTTCCCTTTATCCTTACTCCCTTGATGTCCTCGGTCTGTCTGATCAGTTGCGCCAGTGGTTCTATGAAAACGGCGAAGAGCGTTGGTGAGAGACAACATCCCTGTCTGGTAGCCCTCTCTAATCTGATTCTATCCGTCAGGCTGCCATTCACCTTAACCCTCGCTGTCGGTTCTTGATATAGCGCCTTGATCATCTTCATCGCCCTCCCGTTCAGTCCGAACCTCATCAATGTTTTATATAAAAATGTCCAGCTCACACTGTCGAATGCTTTTTCTGCATCTAGGCTAATCAGTACCGCGCTACCACCTTGTTTTTGTATCTCCTCTACTATGTGTAATGTCTTTCTCACGTTGTCCTGTGTCTGTCTCCCTTTAATAAATCCAGTTTGATCTTCATCTATAATGTCTGGCATAAACGTCTCAAATCTCTTTGATATTATCGATGTATACATCTTGTAATCCACGTTGAGTATGGACACAGGTCTGAAACTACTACATAATTCTCTATCCTTCCCTTCCTTCGGTATCGTGGTGATTATGGCTTCCTTCCACGAGGGGGGGCATTTTGCCCTCTTCCATCGTGTGTCTGAACGCCGCCCCTAACATGGGTGCTAATTCCGTTCTAAATGTCTTGTAGAATTCCGATGGGAATCCGTCGCTCCCCGGAGATTTGTTGTTTTTAGCTCTACTAATTGCCTCTTCCAGTTCTCGTTCCGTAATTATTTTATTTAATTCTTCATTCTGTTCTTTCCCTATCTATGGTAACTCTAGCTTCTCCAGATATGCTTCTATTTCCTCTTCTCCCGCTGCTTTTGGCTGCATGTATAGTCTCTCATAGTATTCTCTAAATGTCCTCTCTATTTCAGCTGGGTCTCTCAATATTTCATTAGTCTTTGTATCCCTTATTGTGTGTATCGTGTTCAACTTCTGTTGCGTCCTAATTCTCCTAGCCAACAGTCTGGTCGCTTTTGGTCCCCCTTCATAGTACGTTTGTTTCATGAACCTCGCTTTCTTTTCTATTTCCGTCAATAATTCCCTATTTATCCTGGCCTTTACTTCTTTGATTTCTCCGAGCGTTTCCTGTTCTTTTGATATCTGGTGTCTCCCCTCTAGCTTCTTCAGCTTCCCTATCAGATTGTGATATGTCTCCGTTCTGGCCTTCTTCAGCATTGCTGTCTTCTCCATCAATTTTCCCCTTATCACCACCTTCAGTGTGTCCCATAGAATGTTCGGATCTACCGCCCCGTTGTCATTTTCTTCCTTATACCTGGCTATCTCCTCCTTGATCTGACTCACCACCCCCTTGTTATTTAATATTCCTACATTTAGTCTCCAGATCGTGTTCCTCCGTCTCCCTTCTAGATCTACTGTCAGATATATGGCACTGTGATCCGATATGTCCGCTACTCTTATTCTGCTCTCCCATACCCTGTAACTGTCCCCCGTCGTCATCAAAAAGTAGTCTATTCTCGCATATGTCACGTGCGGGTGTGAGTAATGTGTGTATTCCCTGTCCATGGCGTGCATCCCCCTCCAAACATCTATAACTCCCATTTCCGTCATCTGAATATTCATATATCTACTGATTTGTGTCCGTCCTTTTCCAGTACTCGTGGTGTCTAGGTCGTGATTCAGTACTACATTAAAATATCCCGCGCATATCAATATCCCTTCTAGTTCCATCACTATCATATCAAAAATGGTCTCATATAAATCCCTCTCACTCTCTGGGGGTGCATAAACATTCACTAACGTAACCATTTGGCCCTCCATTTTCCCCTTCACCAGAACAAATCTTCCCTCCTTGTCTCTTACTTCCTTGATCAATTCAAATTTGACTGTGTTTTTGATTAACGTGATTACTCCTCTCCTCAGGTTCCGTTTAAAGGAACTATAGTATGCATTTTCATATCCAAATCTCTTCAGTTTCTCATGATCCTGTGCTACCAAATGTGTCTCCTGCAAAAAAATCACTTCCATCTCACTTTTTTTACACTTCAACATCACTTTGCCCCTCTTTATCGTATTATTCATTCCATTAACGTTTAACGACATCATTTTTATACCTTTAACCTTTGTCATCTTTCTTCTTCTTTCGTCTATCAGTCCCCCCCATGTCACAGTCATTCCCCCCTCCGGTTGTAGCCTCCGCTCTCTTCACCGAATACATATAATGATTAACATAAATAAAAAACATAAACTTTACATAAAGTGCTCCCAAGGCGTTCGGGGGGTCCCTGTGTCCCCCCCCCCTGTCCCCTGCTGGTGGGTGAGGGGTAATTGCTCTCCTAGCGAGAGGCCCCCTCCTGATGGCTTGGGGGTTTGAAACCCTTACCCCCAACCGCTCGTCATATTTGTCCAGCCTTCTTACTGTTTTTATTGCTGTCGAGCTCCTGGTCAAAAGCGCTCTGTCCTTCATTCTGATCAAAGACCCCCATTTCCTAGGTCCCTCTCAGTGTGGCTCATATGTTCCAATGTCCCTCCTTCCTCCCAAATACGTGTGTGGTGTCTTCTGTGTACCCCTTTTACTTTCTTTTCCTCCCCTCTTTTTCCTATGTGATGTCCATTTATCCCCTTAATCCCTTCCAACTGTGTTACTCACAGCGTGTGTCTATGTATTTGTTTCAATATGTTCTGTGTTCCGTCTATTTTACCTAATTATATTTCCATTTATTTCCTCCATCAGCATGTGTATTATGTGTCCATGTATACGTCAGGGTTTCCGTTAGAAAAAATTGTTGCCGGTCTCCGTGACCTGCAAGATTTCAATCTACCGGACAAATGAGATTAATTCCGGTCATAGTTTTTTTTTTTTTTTTAACTTTCTTTTATTTTGTGTCATATTGAACATCACATTGCATTAATCATACAGTATAATATACTTGATTCACATAGTCAATGACATTTGTTACTCAGGCTCTTCCCTCTTATTCAATTTGTTTAAGGTATTCAGCGTAATCAAAATAAGCTGTATAATCCGAGTACGCCTCTTAAACAACCCAGTGGGGAGGGATTTTTACAATATTTTTTTTTATGATTTTTTTGTAGGATAAGAAACGAAAAAATAAATAGAAAAATAAATTTAGCAAAAGGAAAAAAATATATACTTTAACAGAAAAAAAAGAACAACAAAAAAAGAAAAGAAAAAAAAGAGAGAGAGGGCGTCAGGCTCATGCTAATGTATCTCCAGGTACAAGGTTACAAGTGACCATCTCTGCATAAACATATCTTTTTTTCAGTTGCAATTGTGCAGTCATTTCTTCCATTGTATACATCTGTCTCAGTCTCTTGGTCCATTGTTTGATTGTCGGTGGTTGATTTTGTAGCCATGCCATAGTTATCATTTTCCTTGCTATTAACAGTATCACTCTCAAGATATATAACGTATCTCCATAGTATGTGCCTTTCGGTATACATCCCAAGATATAGTACGATGGATTCAGAGGTAAGTCAAGATCTAGAATGGTTTTAATCTCATTTTTGATATTCATCCAAAATGTCTGCACCCTTGGACAGTCCCAGAAAATATGTGTATGATCTCCGATCATTCCACATCCTCTCCAACATAGTGGTGAGGACCCACCAGCAAATCCGGAGAGAACTTGAGGAGTCCTAAAGTACCTGACCTTGACCTTCCAGTCAAACTCCTTCCACATTGGGCTATTTGTGATTTTATGATTGCTTGAATGGCTGTCCTCCCATTCTTCATTTTCTATGATCACATTAGCTTCCAACTCCCATTTTTCTTTAATATAGGTGGTGTCTCCTGGATCGTCTAGTTGTAACATGTTGTAAATATTGGATATCTGCTTTCTTTCCATCAAGTTTTTTTCTATTGTGTTTATAAAGTACCGCTCCACATTTGTTGGTGGTCTCTTAATTGCTTCCCACTCACTGTGAGTCATTACATAGTGTCTTATTTGAAAGTATCTAAACATGTCTTTCGAAGGTAGATCAAAACATTGCTGTAGCTGTGCAAACGATTTAAAACAGTCTCCTTCCATTAATTGATTGATAGTAACCAGGCCCAAATCCGCCCATTTTTTAAAACCCCCATCCTCCATAGCTGGCCGGAATTCTGTATTGTCTGCTATTGGCATGGCCCTAGATATTGATCGTGGACCTCCCCCCTTTTTCCTTACACTTTCCCATACCTTTAATGTATTTGTAATCCATTTGTTACCAATCTTAATTTTTTTCCAGTATGCTTTCCCCAGGAATATTATGGATCTGAGAGGGGTCTTTGGAATTGAGTTTTGCTCAATCTGTACCCATCCTGAGTCTAGGTCCTTTTGTATCCAATGCACAAGTATGCGTAATTGAGCTGCCCAGTAGTAGTTTCTTAGGTTTGGTAGACCAAGACCACCCTTGTTCTTTGGCAAACATAGTGCTTTAAGCCTTACTCTAGGTTTTTTCCTCTGCCAGATAAATTTGGATAGGAGTTTATCTAACCTTTTAAAGGTAGTGGCAGGTATTGGTATAGGTAGAGACTGGAAGAGAAAAATAAGTCTAGGTAGCACATTCATTCGAATTGATTCTATTCTTCCCACTAGGGAGAGAGGTAAAATGTCCCATCTGGCCATGTCTGATTTGATTTGTACAATCAACTTTTCGTAGTTTGCTTGATATAACTGATTGCTGCTGGGAGTCAAAATGATTCCTAAATACCTGAATCCGTCTCTAGCCCAATGGAAGGGTGCTATACTATTCAGATGTATTGGCCATGTTCCCACTATCATCATGGCTTCTGATTTGGTCTCATTTATCTTATAACCCGACAGTTCGCCGTAATTTCTTAAATCCATCATTATGTTTGGAATTGATTCTAAAGGGTTTTTGATATAAAGTAAAATGTCATCAGCAAATAGCGAGATCTTGTGTGTAATGCCTTTTTGGTCATCTATTCCCTGTATCTGAGGGTTTGATCTAATCATCTCCGCTAGTGGCTCTATGCCAATCGCGAATAGTAATGGAGACAAAACGTCTCCTTGGCGTGTCCCTCTCTGTATGTCAAAGAAGTGAGAGCAGTGACCATTCACCCTTACTCTAGACTTAGGATTTTTATATAAACATTTTATCCATTCTATAAATGTGTTATTGAATCCCATACCTTTCAATGTTAGTTCAAGGTACAGCCAATCAACTCTATCAAATGCCTTCTCGGCATCTAAGCCGAGAAGCATTGATGGTTCTTTTCGAAATCCAGCCACTGTTTGCAGATTTAAAGTTCTTCTGATGTTGTTAGCACCCTGTCGACCAGTGATAAAGCCAGTCTGGTCTGGGTGTATCAGTTTTGTTATATGTTTCTGTATTATTTTTTTAAGTATAGATGTCAATATCTTGAAATCGTTGCAAAGGAGACTTATGGGCCTATAGGAACTACATCTTGTGGGGTCTTTACCTTCTTTATGTATTACCGAGACAATAGCTTCTGACCAGCTTCCTGGTGGATCTCTCTCAGATAGGGCATAGTTATAAACTACACTTAATACTGGTGTTAATTGTTCAGTGAAATGTTTATAAAATTCATTTGAAAACCCATCTGTACCTGGTGATTTATTGTTCCTAAGCATCTGAATAGTTTCCCCTATCTCCTTCTCCGTAATAGGGGAGGTTAGCTCATCCGCCTCATCTGGGGATAGTTTAGAAAGTTTAAGGTTATCTAAGAAGTTGTTGATTTTTTCTTTCTTGTTTTCCAATTGCTGTGCTTTGTAGAGGTCGGTATAGTAATCTGCAAATGCATTAGCAATTTCTTGCGTTTGCATTACTTCCATGTGTGTGCTGGGGTGTTTAATCTTTGGAACTATCTGACTTGACTGTATTTTGTGGAGCTGGAATGACAGTAGCTTGCTTGCCCTATTTCCCATCTCATAGTAATTCCTACCAGCAAATCTAAGGGCTCCTTCCGCTTTGTATGTCAACAGGTCATCTAGTTTTTGTTTGCAGGTTAGTAGAGCTTTTAAATCTTCTTCATCTCTGTTCAGTTTATGTTTCCTTTCTAGTATTTTTAACTCATTTTCTAGGTTCTGCTGTTTTTCATTTCGCTGTTTCTTTAGTGCACTTGAAATTGAGATAATTTTACCTCTCATTACAGCCTTTGCCGCGTCCCATAAAATTGATGGTGAGACATCCCCCTTATTGTTGAGATCAAAATAACTCTTCAGTTCTTCACTTATCCTCTCCCGTGTGTGAGAGTCAGACAGCATGGATACATTGAGCCTCCAATATTTAAAGATTTTATTGGTACTGAGGTTAAGTTGAAGAGTTAGAGGTCCATGATCTGAGATGGTCGCTGGTTCAATGATACATGATTCAACTTTGTCAATATCTTGCTTGGAAATACAGAAGTAATCTATCCGAGAGTAGCTACCATGGACCCCAGACCTAAAGGTAAAGTCTTTCTGCCTAGGATGGTGGAAACGCCATGCATCTATAAGTCCAAATTCTTTTATCATTGCATTCAGTGATCTAGATTTTTTTGAAATGGGTCCACAATCTACAGGCAGTTTGTCTACTTTTGGATTTAGTACACAGTTGAAATCACCGGCCATAAGGATAATTCCTTTGGCATTACCAGCCAAAAGTGAGGCTATACCTTTAAAGAAATTGGGGCAGTCTTCATTTGGTGCATATATATTTAGAAAGGTTATGATTGATCCTCCTATTGACCCCAGGACCATAACATATCTGCCCTGGTCATCTGCAATTTCCTTTTCTTTGGTGAAGTATACTGATTTGTTAAATAGAATAGCCACTCCTCTCTTTTTCCCTGTTTGACAGGACGCACTATACACCTGGCCCACCCATTCTCTCTTCAGTTTCTGGTGTTCGTTCATTGATAAGTGCGTTTCTTGAATGAATGCTATAGAGCACTGCATTTTCTTAAGTTGTCCAAAAAGTTTTTTCCTCTTTATTGGGTTGTTAAGACCATTTATATTGTAACTAATACATTTAAGGCTTGTCATAATGTCATTGTATTTCGTATGTACAACATAGATCTATCTTCCATAGTATATGAGCTTGAGGCATTTGTCAAAGAGTATACAACATAAAAAACAAAACAAAATGGTCCCCTATTCACTTGTAAGGGAAAACCTAGGGCTTCCAATTTTCCAGTAAGCTGTCTTACATAAATCACAAATGAAATAATCTCCCGATGTTCTAGAGAGGTGTAGCTTTCTCTCTCAGGGAGCATATTGCACTAAGTGCAGAGAAGTTAACCACGAACGTATAGGGTTAACCTTTGCCTGGTAACACAGGCTAAGTGTGATCCGTCTATGGCTCAGTCTCTGGCCTCAGAACCACATATAAATTAAAGTAGATTTAATATATTTAAATTTTCCCAACAGGTAATTAATACTCAGGGTAAATGATAATCATATTAGTCAGCAGCATGTCCATTATTTCTTGTGTTTTACACTTATTGTAAACATTTCGTTAGTTTACTATATCTAACTGGTTTACTCATCTTTATCGTCCATGAATGATCTTAGGTCTGCGGCAGATAGTGACGTCATGGCTCCTTTCGTTCGCTGCTCACGCCCTCTTCTTTGTGTTCGCCACCTGTCCCTTGTCAGTTCTCTTTGTAGTTTCTCTCTTTCGTCGATTTGGACATGAATTCCCAGTTCTTTCAGTGTGGGAATTGCATCTACCAGAGAGTCAAACACCTTCGTTCCCGATTCTGTTGTCATCCTGAGTCGTGCCGGGTATGGGCAATTAGCGCGTATCCCTTTTTCCTTCAGCTGTTTGATGACGTGACGCACCTGACCCCTCTTCTTTTGCAGGTCTGGGGAGTAATCGTGATCAAAATAGATCCTTTTCCCTTGAAATGTGACGGTTTGTCCCCATGCGAGCTGTAGAACCTGTTCTTTGATATTGAAATCTAGAAAGCGCACAATGATAGAGCGCGGGGGTGCGCTAGACTCTCTCGGTTTGGCCATCAGTGATCTGTGCGCTCTTTCTATCTTAATCTCAGACTCAAGTTCAGGTGTTATTTTCAGGGATGTTGTCAATAGCTGCTTCACAAACTCTTTAGTATCCTTGTCCTCGCTACCTTCAGGGACTTGGTAGATCCGGATATTGTTGCGTCTGAGTCTATTTTGCAAGTCTTCACAGGTTGCTGTAATTTCTGCATCTCTTCTTACAAGGTATTTGAGCGCCCTCTGGTGTCTCATTCCACTATCATCCAGTTTCGTGATTTCTTTTTCAATTACCGTAATTCTACCTTCTGTTTTGTCAATCCATTCAGTTACTTGCGACATAGATGTTTCAAGTTTGCTCACTGAAGACTGGGTGGCATTGTGTGCTTCTTTATTCTCTCTCCTTAGATCTTTTAATTCTTTTAGAATCGCGGATTCCTCTCTCTCTGTTTCCTCGTCAGTGTCGGAAGAGCTGGTTTGACAAGCCTGTTCATCTGTGACATCTTTCTCATTTCCAGAGTCGGTTTTGGTATTTCTTTTAGCACTTCGTTTCTTCGGGCTCATCTTTAGACTTCTTACCGTTTCACTCGTTAAATGTTGCTGACAATATCTGTTTGTTGGGTCGTTTATCTCGGGGGTTCTGAGGAGCTCGAGATTCAAGCTGCTACCCGGACATCACACAACCGGAAGTCGATGGTCATAGTTTATTGAGCTTTAAAACAATTGATAGGCAGGCTATATAAAGAATGTCATCCTCAAGGCATGTAGATTTATAATATTATTACTTAAAACTAGGCTACTTTTGCGTATACAGTCATTAATATATTCCAAATAAAATAAGTCCCTCGATACTCCGTGCTGCTGCTGACTTGAAATAAAATAGACCGCGTATGTGGGCAGTCGGTCCGACACTAAACAGCAGTCTGTTATAATCACATTTTTATGAGCTAACGAATTCCGTTATATTGGACATTTGTATTAATTATATCAAGCGAAGAACTGAGAAATTTGGCAGAGAGACGGCAACATTATCGTGGGTTTGCGTGATGTATATCTCCACCTCCCAACGACTTGGTGCTGGTCATAATGTCCGGTGAAAATAATTCCCTCTAAGCACAATTTGATTATTTGAATTGTATTAAAATAGGCTAAAATTAAATAGCCTATGCGATGAACGATTCATTACATTCGTTTCATCGTTGCTTCACCAAGCAGCCGGTCTAATAATGAAAGCTGTTGTCAGCGCGAGCTGGCTGCAGTTAGTTTGCAAGAAGCATCCAGCTGCAGACCCGCAGAGCAGCTTTCCAGGTCTGGGGACCGCACTGTGCCAGCAAAGCTGGTGGGTTCTGTGGGTCTGCAGCTGCATGCTTTTCGCAAATCTAGCAGCAAGCTCTCGCTGACACAGCGTCGTCATTATTAGACCGGCTGCTTGGTGAAGCAACGATAACAAATGTAATGATTGTTTCGTTCATCGCATAGGCTATTTAATTTTAGCCTATTTGAATACAATTCAAATAATCAAATTGTGCTTAGAGGGAATTATTTTCACCGGACATTATGACCGGAGAGATTAAATATGTCGGACTTCAACAGATTTTGCCGGTCAAATACCGGTAATTACCGGCTAACGGAAACGCTGGTATACGTTATGTTCGTTCCTATATCCTGCCTCTACCTGGGAATGTGTGTTTATGTATATGTTTTTTCAGTTTCTATATTTTGTCTCTATTTGGATAGTTTTTTCAATCTCTTGTGCGTGTACTCATCCGTTCGTCTCCTCCCGCCTCCTCTCCCCTCCTTCTCCGTCTCTGGCCTCCTCATCTGTCTCCGCCTTCGGTCTGTCACGTCTCACCTCGGCCTTCTCCTCTCTCCTCCCTCTCCCGGGTTTCGATCTCCTACTCTGGTCCATCTGCGTGCTTTCTCCAATCTCTGCTGCAGGCTCAGCTTCTGGCCCTCCTGTCCCCTTCCTTCTCCGTCCTCCGCCATCTGCATCCCCCGTCGCCTCATCTCCTCCGCCGCCTCCCGCGCCTTCGCGTACGTCACCGTCCCTTCCTTCCAGTGAATCCTTAGCAAGGTCATGGGTGATTGGAATTTCATTCCGTTTTCTTTCAGAATTCTGTTCAGTCCCGCGTAGGACCTGCGTGTTATTGCTACCGCTGTTGAGTAATCGTGATCAAACGACAGTCTTTTCCCCTCGATTTCTATCTTCTTGGTCCACGCGGTTCTGAGTATCAATTCCTTAATCTCAAATCTCAGAAAGTTAATAATCACCGCCCTCGGAGGTCTGTCCGGTTTCGGTCTCGGAGCCAACGCCCTGTGGGCCCTCTGTATCTCCATTTTTTCCAGTCCCGTCTCCTCCAGTTGTTCCTTGATAAGCTTTTCCACATATTGGGTCACCGATTCCCCTTCGACTCCTTCTTTCAATCCCCATATTCTGATGTTATTTCTCCGTGACCTCCCCTCCATGTCCGATAGCTTTGTCTCCATCTGTTCTTGTTGTTGAATCGCACACGTTAATACCTCGTGTATCTCTGTGTTCCATTCAGGGTTCGTACGGGTGCTGGAAATCCTTGAAAATGCTTGTATTTCAATGTGCTGTTTTCAAGGTTTTAAATGTGCTTGAATTGTGTATAAAGTGCTGGAAAGTTATTGAAATTGTAATTGCACTTTATACTTTCATAATAAATCGCTATCTGACTGAATAGTTTGGTTTTTAGACAAAGAAATAAAATAAGTCGGAGCGACTCGAGCGAGCCTATTTTGCCTTCGCCTTTCACGCAAAATGAAATGTGGCTGGGCTCTACCCGTAGTTTTTTTACCTGTGCCATCTGAGAACAGCGTGCGCGCGCGTGTGGCCAACATGCCGGGAGGCTGTCGTTTTAATGAGCTCTGGCTTGGAGATATAACATAAGTCATGGTTAAAAAGAGGACAACATCCCAGAGTAGCCGTGTGCAACATATGCAGAAAGGACCTGCAGATCTTTACCATGGGGGAGAGCCACATGAAAGGTGAGCCAATGAGCCATGGATGTTATTAACGTGTCTCGGCCTGGCTCGCCAGGTACTACTAAGTTTGAGACTACAAGACTCCACACTTGTCTCCGTAAATGTTCGTTATAAAAATACCACTTCAATAATCGAAATAGTCAAGTAACAGGCAGAATACACTATTGGAATTACAAACTCGTGTTTACCGGACTCTGTTTTTCACCGCAGTGTTTTGAAATAGGCAGCATGTAGCCTAGCTTAATGTTAGGCGAATCAACGTTAGCTAATTTCCTTTCATGTATTTCGAAACACGAAAACTTGTTGTGTATTGAAATGGTATTTTATTTTTATAACAGAACATTTACGGAGACTGGTGTGGAACTGTTGTGGAGCAGTTGTAGTCTGGAACGCAGTAACGTACTGTATATGTGTATGTCATGTATGTCGTGTATGTTATGATGAATTGAAAATGGGGGACCCTGATGTAAACAAGACGAAAGTCTTTCTCTGGTCTGCATCCCCTTAACAATTGTATGTATTGAGCCATAGTGTATTGTACCCATTCTGCAATCTGGTAATAACGTTTTCAATCAATCAATCAAACGTGACGAGCCAGGCCAATTTTAGCATGTTTATTTATGGAATATGCAATCTAACAGCTAACGTGAACTTTACAGTTAATTACATGGATAATAATGTTAAGGTTCGGGGCACCCCAGTGGCGAACCACATAGCGCGCTCAGCCGCGACACGGCCGACCCGGGTTCGATTCCCGAACCCGTCGTTATTTGCCGAATGTCTTCCCCCCCACTCTGTCTCCCATTCCTCCTCTGTCTCTCTCTACTGGACTGCCCAGTAGAAATAAAGCGATAAAACGCCAAAAAATAAACCTTTAAAAAAAATAATAATGTTAAGGTTGTTAGTTCATTCCAGTCAATTTACCACAGCCTGTTTGCACTATTTTGTTGTTCGATGCAGTTTTTTCTCAAGGAGATATGTTTTGCCTTTAAAGTGTTTGATTTTGTATACATTTTGTATACATTACATACATAAGGCTCCAGGAGCTGATTGACTGCCTACCTCAAAGTCTGTTCTCTTATTTAGCAAATTTTCATAAGATATTTGATTGAAATTGAAGTTTTATCTGGTGATTATTTGAGTGATTGTTTACCTACAGGAATGAACTAACTACCTTAACATTATTATCCATGTAATTTACTGTAAAGTTCACGTTAGCTGTTAGATTGCATATTCCATAAATTAACATGCTAAAATTGGCCTGGCTCGTCACGTTTGATTGATTGAATGAAAACTTTATTAACAGATTGCAGAATGGGTACAATACAGTACGGCTCGATACACACAATTGTTAAGGGGATGCAGACCAGAGCAATACTTTCGTCTTGTTTACATCAGGGTCCCCCATGTTCAATTCATCATGACATTTATGACATACAGATATACAGTACGTTACTGCATAACACATGGGCTCAGCCAGGTTATATATGATGTCAAGTCTACATAATTTTGGTTGTTTATAGCACAATAACATCTGATTTAATGTGATGGAAGAAGTGAAATAATCATTTTGAGTAAATATTTAATTTACCACAGCCGCATAAGATGCTGGAAAATCTTGAAAATGCACCTTGAAAATGCACCTTGAAAAGTGCTTCCATTTTGCCTTGGAAAAGGTGTACAAACCCTGTCCATTCCTCCGCTTGCGCCGTTCTTGTCTGTAACTCGGTTACGTTTCTGTCCTGTTCCGCCATCTTCTCATCCACCCTTTTGAGTTCTGTATTCATTTCACCTTTGAAGTCCTCCTGTTCCTTCCTCAATTCCTCCCGTAACTTCCCAATATCGTTCCTTATCGTGTCCGTGTTCAGTTTTATCGTCGCTGTTATGGTCTCCAATATCCCATCCTGGCATTCCCGTGCTTGTCCCAGCCGATCCTCCTCCGCCTGACCCTTCTCGGTCTCGTTTCGGGGGCTCTGTTCCATCAAACTCTCCTCTTCCCGTGAGTCCTCCATTTCTCTCTCCTTCACAATTGTTTTTTCCTCCTTCCTTCTCGTTTGCATTTTCATTTTTAATCACTTTTCGGGTCCTTTTTTATCCGTTTTTTCACTCTTTTGACCAGGAGCTCCACCGCATGCGTGTTACCCTTCCGCTCTCATACCGGAAGCCCCGGCGACCACACTCTTGCGGCGATTTATGCCTTTATGCCTCAGAGGACAGAGGTTTGTTTACAAACCGATGTATTTTCTAAGAGCTATATATATAATTTATAGTATTGCTATCTGTCCATTCTCATTGTCACTTGAGTGCATAAACCGTGCCTTCATAATGGCTTAAAGAAAAGAAAAATCCATCGGTTGGTTGTCATTTTATAGCGTCGTGAATATAAGGTTTATCGCGCTTTTCGTCTCGTCTTTTTCCCAGGAAGCTAGATAATAGGCTAAACGTTGGCGCCGTTATATCAAACGCCATTTCTGCTGTATGTATACGAATGAAATAAAACAAACTGCGTAGCATCCGGACTATTACAGAGCATCTATGGATGAAATGGGGGCGGCGGGGAACGCCGATTAGTATTATTGATTAGCAATAGAGTGTGCGTTCAGGTAGCCAATGTCAGTGATCTATCACGTTAGGTTTTAAAACAATGTCCAATCCAGCTGTAATTTGGGGGAATAGTATCCTACCGTCGGGCCATGTGATCGCCGGCAGCATTTCTTCATTAGTCATCGGATTCTGGTAGATCGATATGTCCATTGGCTAATCATAAATCCCATTATTCCAGGCTGAAATATGCGTTCGGTAACGTGATCAAAGATGGAGGGTCTTCGTTTGGAATCGAGGCTCACGGACTGTAAAAGATTTTTTTTTAAATCCCCTCAATGATACTGCAGTGGAGCGATGGCGCCCCTGAGCGGATCTGGCCGGTATTGCATGTTTCGAAAATCAAATATGTGGGTAGGTCATGCATCTCGATCGCGGACGTTAACACTTTGGTTGCCTTGGGTTAAATTAATGATATACCATAGATTGCCAGCGCTATTTGTCTATGGAGAAAGTCCCCTTCTTTGCAGGGCTATAACTTTTTAAATTCTATTGCTACATTGCCATTATTAGGGCCCATTCAAAGTCCTATATGTATTGTTCATTGTGTAGCAACGTTAAACTTTTTCATTCACATATTCATAGTAAAGTATGGTCTAATGTATAAGTATGTTTTCATCTCTTTCTGCAACTTTCTCCAGAACGTGATATATAGCCCCAAATGCATTATATTGATGATGAAATACAGTTTGATGGCAATCAGCGCGATATAAAAAATTCCAACTAGACGTACTTCTAGAAGTTACTACACGTCATCTGATGTTGACCGGATGGGCGAGGGGGCGTTTATAATTCCGTGGGCAGCGTTATACCAATCATCTAATGTGGGTCAAATGTTGATAAAAGCAGTTAGTATCGAAGATGGTAACGTTACACGCTGAAACTCACCCCAGTCTCCGCGCGCCGTTGGGCGATCATCGTCGAGTAGACATTTTATCATTATGGGATATATTATTACCCGGTCCATCTCCAGCTTGTATAATGGTATATACGTCCAAATCATGTTGTTTATCGAGTTATTGGCAATCGATCGCTATGTAGAGTGACGAGCTAGAGTGCCGGAACCTATACCGAGTGGCCGGAAGTAATAGGGCCGACCAGCAAAACCTCTACTGCGCTTCCTGTTAAGCGGTTGCGCCGATCGGCCACCAGATGGCGCTCCTGAACCGCCAGAGAGCTCAGTGGGTCCTGCTGGTGGATATCAGGCCAGCGGAGGGGGAATATGAATCCGATTCCAGATTTTTGAAATATTGATATAAGGACGCTGTACAGCGTCCCCCGGCAACTTTAGCATGGCCAGCAATGACGCTGTAAAGCGTTTTTAGGCAGTCAAAGTGCTAATAGCGTTATAAATATGGAATAAAACAATAACAACTTGCCACGGCTATATACGCGGCTCTGGTCCACAACGCATGGCACCGAAACCCGTATATTAGGGCTGGGCGATATGACGATATTATATAAATATCGGGTACAGTTCATTAACGATACACTTTTTAAACGTATCGTGGATATCGTGATGTTTTGTCCAAGAGGATTGTGTCGCGTCAATCTGGTCCACACGTTGAAACTTTTTAACACTTTGACTGCCAGGGGGCGTCTTTAGACGTCTTTGCTGGCCATGCTAAAGTTGCCGGGGGACGCTGTACGTCGTCTTTATATCAATATTTCAAAAATCTGCGATCGGATTCATAATGTCCCTCCGCTGGCCTGAGACACAAGTGTGATCTCCTCTCAATCCTCTAGCGGTTCAAGACCGCCATCTGGTGGCCGATCGGCAGATCGAAACCGGATGTCAACCTTTAACCCGGTAGGACTCACTCCATATGGGGTCCGGGCACTCGCTAATGTTAGAGAGACTCCGTCTTCACACAGTGAACATCGATCGCTGCAAATAACTCGAAAAAACAACATGATTTGGACGTATATATTATTATTAGGGCTGTCAGTTTATCGCGTTAATTAGATTAATTAATTACACAGCAAATTATCGCGTTATGAAAATTAACTCAAAATTAATTACAAAAAAAAAAAAAAAAATGTTTTTTTTTTTTTTATTTTTTTTTTTTATCTCGTTCATTCCATAAGAACGTAGAATACACATTACAGACTTTTTTTTATATGGTCCATTTGCATGTTCTTGGTATCTGATTCTAGGGACATCTATGGATCTCAGGGAATGTATTCCCAGTGTCAGAAATACTGTGTCTGTTACTAGGCTTGAGTAAATTGTAATGAACCAAATGAGAATATCAATAAAAAAAATGTTTTATCTTTGACTGTGAATAACACTATGCTCAAATTGACCAGACCTGAAAAATCTAAGCAAATTAATAGATGGAAGATGATTAAACAGAAGGTTTTGTAGATACAGTACTGAATTCTGCCATCCGGACACATGCAATTTGAAATATGATTATAGAATATAGAATATCATGCATAAAATGGTTATGCGATTAAAATGCGATTAATTAGATTAATTAATTACAAATCCTGTAATTAATTAGATTAATTTTTTTAATCGCCTGACAGCACTAATTATTATACAACCTGGAAATGGACCGACTATTTCAACATCCCATAATGGAAAACTGTCTACCCCACGCTGATCGCCCAACGGCCCGCGGAGACTGGGGTGAGTTTTAGCGTGTAATATTACCGTGTTCGACACTAACTGCTATGATGAACATTTGACCCACATTAGATGATTGGTATAACGCTGCCCACAGAATTATAAACGCCCCCTCGCCCATCCGGTCAACATCAGATGACGTGTAGTAACTTCTAGAAGTACGTCTAGTTGGAATTTTTTATATCGCGCTGATTGCCATCAAACTGTATTTCATCATCAATATAATGCATTTGGGGCTATATATCACGTTCTGGAGAAAGCTGCAGAAAGAGATGAAAACATACTTATACATTAGACCATACTTTACTATGAATATGTGAATGAAAAAGTTTAACGTTGCTACACAATGAACAATACATATAGGACTTTGAATGGGCCCTAATAATGGCAATGTAGCAATAGAATTTAAAAAGTTATAGCCCTGCAAAGAAGGGGACTTTCTCCATAGACAAATAGCGCTGGCAATCTATGGTATATCATTAATTTAACCTTAGGCAACCAAAGTGTTAACAGCGCCGCCCCACACACACACTACTGCATCAAAGTTACTACTTATGATAACAAAGGCATTCGTTTTGTGGCATTAACGTTATATAGTTACACGTTCAATAACATCAGCGTATTTACATAGCAACGTCCGAGGTCGACCTAGATAGATAGCAAGCATTAGTCGTTCATATCTCAGCCCGTGCTGACTCAGTTGTGCCCATTCTGCGGTCTGTTAATAAAGTTTTCAATCAGACAGATGTATAAAAGTAAAAATGTAAAAAAGGAAGCAAGGTGCTGTCCAATTGGATGAAGTGGTTGAAATTAATAAACAAAAAAACAGAAAACAAAACAAAAACAAACAACAAAACAAAACAACGGGATCTGTGGCTTAAAAGAAAAGAGTCAGGGGTGGGCTACTTGGGAGCAGGGCCGTGTTGTGTGAAGGCAAGTGTGAACAGGTGTGTTTTTAGGTGGGTTTTGAATAGGTTGATAGTGTCAGAGCCTCGGATGGAGGGGGAGAGGGAGTTCGACAGTCTAGGGGCAGCTACAGCGAAAGCTCGGTCTCCCAGTGTGGAACGCCTGGTGCGGGGGATGGTGAGGAGGTCGGAGTTGGAGGAGCAGAGGCCTCGTGCTGGAGTGTAGGGGTGGAATAGGTTGGTCAGGTAGGAAGGGGCCAACCCGTGCAGGGATTTGTAGGTGAGGAGGAGGATCTTGTAGGAGATTCGGTAGTTGATGGGGAGCCAGTGGAGTTTTTGCAGGGTGGGGGTGATGTGCTGCCAGGGTTTGGTGCGCGTGAGGACCCTCGCAGCAGTGTTTTGGATGTACTATAAGCGATCCAGAACCTTCTTGGAAGCACCAAGAAGGATTCCGTTACAGTAGTCGAGGCGGGAAGTGATGAAGGCGTGAATGAGTGTTTCCGCTGAGGTGTCGGAGAGTGAGGGGCGGAGGCGGGAAATGGTTCTGAGGTGGAAGAAGGTGGATCTGGTGACGGACTTGACGTGAGAGTGAAATGAGAGGGTTGAGTCCAGTATTACGCCCAGGTTCCTTACCTCCGTGGCGGGGCAGATGGAGTAGCCATTCAGATTCAGATTTCTTTCAGAATACAGGTACAAAATGGAACGTGATTTGACATTACAGTGCATGATTGATATTTTCACAAATAGGAACAACATAATAATAATAATGATAAATAAATAATTAAGTGCAAAACAGGACAGAACAGTGAGACAACAATAAGACAGTAAAGTGCAGTGGTAGGGGACATGGAAACAGTGCAGCACAGTTCAAGTCCAGAGGTCCAGCCCTAGCAGCTCGCCATAGAGGGGGGGGGGGGGAGCAGGGGGACACCTGACTCATTTACCAGGCGAGCTGCTGAGGGGGAAGAAGATGAGTCTATGGCAGGACTTTAATGTCTTGGGCAGCCGTAGCCTGATTAATCGCATGATTGTCCATAGTTAACTCACGATTAATAGCTAATTAATCGCATTTCTTTAATACATTTTTGTATCTACCTTAAGCTTAAACCGGTCTTTTTCAAGTTCCAAGTTTTAATACTCTTATCAACATGAGTCAACAAATGCTTGCTTTATGCAGCCATTTAAACACAAAAGGATGACCCTCATGCATTACAAATTGGCATCAAATTCAAAACGGAGTGATGCACAAAATAACTTAAAACAACAAGACGGGTTGTTATGGTCACGTCATTCACAAAAGGGTCACGTGGTGTAGTAGTATGAGTAAAAGTCAGCTGTTCACCGGCGGGTTTAAGGTATTGGAATGATGAGGGAGTGAACGGGGAAGTCATACTTTGCTGACCGCACGTTATACAATATTAAATCAAGCTGTGATCTACTTTTAATGACGTTACTATATCAACTGCTTTTAATCGCAATAAAGTAACCAAACGCAGTATCCTGGAGCAGTGATTTCATGACAATCGGCGCGGCGCGTCTGGCAGGTAGGATTATTTCCCCGGTTTAGTCTCTCGGTGACTCCATAAATGTTTGGATACAGTGTGCATGAAATAATAGGGGAAAGAAAACGTTAGGAACTTGTTACATTCACCCACACAAGGGCTGAGGACTCACACCCCCCCCCCCCGACTCTCTCACACACACACTCTCCCAGCTCTCTTTCTCTCCTGCCCCTTCCTCATCTCTCTCACCCCCCCTCTCTATCTCACACACACACACACACACACACACACACACACACACACACACACACTTTGAGTCAGAAACAAACATAGTATCTGTTACAAAGGGTCAGATTAAACCGAATATATATATTTATTGCCTGAGATCCCATGTATAGTATTTGTATATCGTTTGATATCCCTTGTGTATTCTTTGTACATATACACTGAATATCCCTTTAGTCTACAGGACAGACCATAATATTCGTTCTCCTATTGGAAGCGATCCCCTAGGCGCCAGTGACTTACCCCTAGAGCTGACTTGAAAGCTACCGACACGAACATGTCCCAACTAGCCCCGGTTCCGCGTAGGAATACGGCTACCGAAATACGAATGGTACTATTTGTTCACCGTGCACATAAATAGGGCGCAAGAAATGTAGAACTCCTCTTAGTCCCTTGTCCCGTTCAGTCTCGTTCAGTTCCAGTTATCCATGTGACGTCTCTCCCCACTACGCAACGTGGGCAGAGTAGGGCTCGCATCGCCCCAAGATAGAGTCTCGTGTTATCCTAATACGTTTGTTTAACGTATCGTTCGCTATTTATTAGTAAACCTTCATTACGAGTCAAAGACCACGTGAAGTGGGTAATTGTGCGTCTACATAGAGCATTTATTGCCGCGTACTAATAGGATAGTAACGTCAAGTTCAACCGTGCACTACCGCGCACCGGAGGATACCTACACCGGACCAGCAGAGCCACTTTCCGGCAAGGATTATTATTCTTCATTGCTTTGACCAAGCTGCTGGAGCAGAGAACCGCCTACCCCACTGCTACTGTGGGATCTACACCTGCCCGTGAGACCATCACTCGAGCCCGTCTCTGTCGTACCAGAGGCTCCACGGCTTTCACCTACGCGGCGCGCACCCTGGGACCAGGCTGCCTTTCCCCGCTGCTCCAGGGAGTAAGATCGCCTCCGTGGACCATTGACTTTCATAGAGCATTGCCTCCCCCTGCTGGCTTACAACCGGTAGTACACCCCCCCTCCCCAGAATACCAGATCTAATTCCTAACATTCCATATTGATTTACTTACGTACATTCTTTGCCTTATAAGCGCACCAAAGTAATGTAATATAATATTCTTTATGTAATAAATATTCTAAACGAGTATTTGTGTGGAAACCGTTTCATTGTGGAAGTGTTGTCATCTAATATACTTGTGTACAGTAAGGCCAGTAATGTACATACACGGTAGTAGTTTAATGATACTAATACTTGATTAATACAGTCAGGGAATTGTACCCCTCAGTTACAGTATCAATAATACACCTGAGTGAAGTCTAGTTAAAAAAATATATAGTTTTTATTATTATTTTTCTAAAAAGTTAATCGTGAGTAAAAAAAAAATTTGGCATTAATAGAATTGTGCGTTAACGCGTTAATACCGCGTTAACTTTGACAGCCTTAGTTTTTATATATAAGGCTGTTCTTGGTAAACTTCATAAATAATAATAAAAATAATGGATTGGATTTATATAGCGCTCTTCTCTGACTCAGAGCGCTTCACAGAGTCCCTTATTCGTTCATACACAGTCATACCGGTGGTGGTAAGCTACAATTGCAGCCAGAGCTGCCCTGAGGCAGACTCACGGAAGCGTGGCGAATAATCATCGCCTACGGCCCCTCCGACCACCACCAACATTCATTCACATGCATACACATTCATACGAGGCAAGTAGGTTAAGTGTCTTGCCCAAGGACACAACTGCAATGGGATGGACATGGGCTTCATGGTACATCAGTTCCAAGCTTGAATTAATTCAAAACTCGCTCAACCTCAGATCCAGCACCTGGATGCGCTTTATTAAAATACCGCCTGTGCTGAGGCATGTAAAAGAAGCCTTTTTTATTTTGGTCCTTGGTCCTGGAATGACCTCCAGACACGTCTCAAATTGGCCTCTCCGATCTCCTTGTATTGTTTTAAACTAAAGATATCGGAAATCCTTTCCACCTGCTGCTCCCGCTTTGATGTTGAATTAAAACAAATTGGTTGATTGCTATTGTTTTATTGTACTTGTATTTTTTTTTTTACTTTTCATTTAAAATGTCTGTTGTATGGTAGTCTACTGTATGTGTATTGTGTCTTGTTATGTATGTTTTGTCATAATTCATGCTCGCCTTCTTGGCCAGATCACCCTTAAAAAAGAGACCTCTGTCTCAAAGGGTTTTTATTTTCTGGTTAAATAAAGGTTTGATGATGATATCCACCCCTCTCCACCTCCCTTCCTTCTCCACCTCCCTCTCCCTCTCCACCTCCTCTCCCTCTCCACCCCTCCTCTCCACCTCCCTTCCTTCTCCACCTCCCTTCACCCCTCCTCTCCACCTCCCTTCCATCGCCACCCCCTCTCCTCTCCTCCCCTCTCCCTCTCCATGCCTCCTCTCCCTCTCCACACATCCTCTCCCTCTCCACCCCTCTCCTCTCCTCCCCTCTCCCTCTCCATGCCTCCTCTCCCTCTCCACACATCCTCTCCCTCTCCTTCTCCCTCTCCACCTCCTCCCTCTCCACCTCCCTCTCCACCTCCCTCTCCTTCTCCCTCTCCACCCCCCCTCCCTCTCCACCTTCCTCTCCACCCCCTCTCCTCTCCCTCTCCACCTCCCTCTCCACCCCCTACCCCTCTCCCTCTCCACCCCCTCCCCCTCTCCTCCCCCTCTCCTCTCCCAGCGGTGAGGTGGGTTTCCGGGCCATGGCAGAGTACCTGGGCTGGGCCAAGAGACCCATGCTGCAGAGGGTGCAGCAGCTAGCCCCCGCCCTTCCCCTCAGCATGCTGTATGGGGCGCGCTCCTGGGTGGACAGCTCCTCCGGGTACCGGGTGGCCTGCATCCGGAACCAGACCCAGACCAGAGTACTGGTGAGCAGGCAGCGGGCCGGCTGAGGGATATATGTTGTGTATGATGTGACGTATGATACCATACATATATATGATATATGGTTTGTTATGACACAGTATGATATATGGTTTGTTACTATACAGTATATATGGTTTGTTATTATACAGTATATATGGTTTGTTACAATACAGTATATATGGTTTGTTATTATACAGTATATATGGTTTGTTACTATACAGTATATATGGTTTGTTACAATACAGTATATATGGTTTGTTATTATACAGTATATATGGTTTGTTACTATACAGTATATATGGTTTGTTACTATACAGTATATATGGTTTGTTACTATACAGTATATATGGTTTGTTATTATACAGTATATATGGTTTGTTATTATACAGTAGGGCTGTCCCCGACTAAGGATTTGGATAGTCGGCCAAAATTTGCCGTTAGTCTACTATTAGTCGACAAAAAAAGGATATATAATATTTTTTTTTTTTTTTTATTCCATTTTGGGCTGTGGGGGGTGCTTAATGTCTGAAGGAGTCGACTGAAGGCTTCTTGTCCTCTACAAAAGCATGCAATTGGTCCACTGATGTATACATCTTGATATTTGTCTAGTCTAGTGTGTTCATTAGATGGGTGAAATCCTCTTTCTGTGCCTGTTTTCGTAGGCAGTTAGCCTCTGGTATGTGTGCCATTAGCGTTAGCCACGCTTCTAGGCCTCTTTTCTTTCAGAAAGAATGATAATATTTCTTTTTATAATTATATATTTTTTTGTATTCGACTAAGAGGTTGGCAGTCGACTACGGCTCCTTTCGACCGATTAGTCGACTAATCGACTAATAGGGGTCAGCCCTATTATACAGTATATATTAGGGGTGTAACGGTACACAAAATCCATGGTTCGGTACGTACCTCGGTTTTGAAGTCACAGTTTGGTATTATTTTCGGTACAGTGGGGGGGGGGGGGGGGGGAGATACAAAAAAAATGCTTTTCATTTATCTATTTATTTAACTATTAAACAATATAAAACAAATTGGCCATAATTGACTGAGCAAACTAATGCTTACTGCTGTAACCTACTAATAACACTTAAGTAAATCTGAAGATTATTATATAGCAGATGCCTTGGAGGATAAGTCGTGGACAACTGTAGCGTGTGCTTGTTTATACATAACCTGGTGGTATGACTTGCTGGCTGAAATACGGACGAGAGGGAACTAGGTAGCCGGGCTATATTACTTTTAACATGTGCTTAAACACAGTGTTCTCGACAACGGAGTATGGTCACAGATCTGCTGCTATAAAAACACATATGGCGTTTGTTATTGCTTTGGCTAATAGCGAGATGCTGCTTGAATGCAACGGGGAGCTGGGTTTGCACTAGGATCTGTTTCTTCCGTGTACCAGTGATATTCACATTCGGGTGATGCCGTTTCAAATGCGTGATAAAGTTCGCAATAAAGTTGAACAATGACATGGCTCTGGCTTGTCCGTTAGTATTGACTCGCCATACTAAGGCTAATATGCTAGGCTGAATTACAGCTATCGTTCAGTGTAGCTGCGTGTGTAACTGCAGCCGTGTCATAGTGTAATTCCAGTTAAGCTGCAGTGTGATGTCATAGTAGTACCGGTTAGAACAGGCTAGAACGTTCTGGAACATTGTGATGTCATAGCGGTGATGTCATAGCTAGACAAGCCATCGTAGACGGCTTGCGAGTGCAAGAGGAGCACAGTGAAGCAATCCGGAAACTGGTAGCCGAAGAGGCACAGTTAAAGGCACAAGTGGAGGCTGACAACGCTGAAAGAGAGGCCCAGGTGGATGCTGACAACGCGGAAAGAAAGGCCAGACAAGAGGCCGAAAATGCGGAAAGAAGGGTCAAACAAGAGGCCGAAAGACGAGGAGCGCTAGAGGCTAGACGCAGAGAAGGAGCGCTGGTGGTAGCCGAGCTGGAGCTGCGGGCAGCTCGGGCAGCCAGCCGGCGTGACTACCCAGCTGGAGACAGACCGGCGCCACTGCAAGCCCACCCAGCCCCAAGGCAGGCACCTCAGAGGGCTCCACGAGAGCAAGAGGGTCAAAGGCAGGAAGCACTTCAGACACTAGACGCTGAAGCTGCACAAAGAAAAGCCAATGAAGAGGCTGAAACCGCGGAAAGAAAGGTTCAGCAGGATGCTGAAGCCGCGGAAAGACGAAGGGTGCTAGAAGCTGCACAGAGAAAGGTTCAGCAGGATGCTGAAACCGCAGAAGAAGAAGAAGAAACCGCAGAAGAAACCTCAGAAGAAGTAGAAGAAGAAGAAGAAGAAGTAAAGCGATTGGAAACTAGGAAGACGCTAAGGGCTGCCACGGCACGACCGCAAGTATACGATCAGCCCAAAGGTGCAGCTCAAGCAGCCAGCCAAAGTGGCTACCCAGCTGGAGAAATAAAGGTGTCGCAAGAGCGAGGCGTCGCTGTGAAAGAGGAAGTCACGTCTTAGGCAAGCGTAGGGCAGCACCATTTTTCACGGCCAGCTGCAGCACCACCACGGCAACCCCAACTGCAAGCTGCACCACAAGCAAGGCAAGACCGGTACCAGGCGCCACTGCCAGCGGAAGCACAACCAAGGCAAAACCAGCAGCGGTCTCCACTGCTAGCTGTAGCAGAAACAAGGCAAGAAGACGGATCTATCGCACTCCGCGATACACAAAGTGACACAACCTTGATCCGCGAAATGACAGCAAAGGCTCTCAACACACAGGGTGAACCAGGTCAGCTAAAGATCTCGACAATAAGTGAAGGGCACGATGTCGGTAGAACACCGATCAAGGAAGTTGTGTTACCTGCAGATGACATAAAGATGCTGGAGCCTGACGTTGCTGAAAGAGCGTCAGAGGCCACCCCCATCCCCCAAGAGAATCTAAGGTTCCAGTCGAAAATGGAACGCATCAAGCAAAGCACAGAGTCTACACAATGGAGGTATGTGGCGGCGGAAGAGAATCCAGCCGACCATGCCTGAAGAGGTCTCACAGCAGAGCCACGGATAGCCTCTAACTGGGTCACCGGCCCAGACTTGCTTTGGCAGAAAGGGTTACCAAGTGGAGAAGGCAAGGTGGGAGAGATCGCAAGCGACGACCCTGAACTTAGGAAGGCCCAGGTGCTCACCACACGGGTGAAAGAAGTCTGGCCGCTGCTAGCACGCGTACACAAGTTCTCAGACTGGTCCAGACTGGTGAAAGCTATCGCCAGACTCCAGCGCCATGTGAAAGAAAGGAAAGGTCACCAGCCAAAGTCCTGTGAAGCCACCAGTCTAGAGGAAAGGAGAGAAGCGGAGCTAACCATAATCAAGATGGTGCAAGAAGCAACCTTTTCACAAGACAGTCACCAGGAGACACCAGTCAAAGGCAGAGCCACTAATCTGCACCGGTTAGGTCCATTCCTGGATGACCAAGGCATCCTCAGAGTTGGCGGCCGCCTAACGCACGCCGCCTTACAGCCACAGGGGAAGCATCCAGCGGTCCTTCCAAAGGACAGTCATGTGTGTGGGTTATTCGTCAAGCACTATCATGAGAGAGTGCACCATCAGGGACGAGGGATGACCATGAAGGCACTCCGATCCAATGGCATATGGATACTAGGATGCAGCAAGGCAGTATCATCCCATATCTACAAGTGCACTACGTGCAGGAAGTTCAGACGATGCACGGAACAGCAAAGAATGGCAGCCCTCCCGGAGGAACGAATGGAAACGGCTCCGCCATTCACCTACTATGGGATGGAACGTTTTGGACCACGTGGAGAAGTCAAGGTGGGAGGGAGCGGTGCGTCTCTGCCGTAACGAATGCTCTAGCTGTCGGTGGCTATGACTGGGACAAGAACCCTGGTCCAGGAACCCTGTTCCAGGTCAAGGGTACCGGAGCCTCCGGCTCTCTCAAGATCAACCAGGCTGAGGTTAAAGCCAACAAGCCCGCCAAGAAGCCAGCAGCCAAGAAACCTGTGGAAGCCAAAGGACCCACGAAGGCGGCAACGAAGCCTGCTGCTTTCTGGGAAAGACAAAGACGCACCATCAGAAGGAGCTTGATGGGGCTTGTCTTGACCATCTTCCCATATGAAGTCATAGCGGTTGTAAACAGCTGACCTCTGACCACGGATTGGCTCAATGATTCATCTAGTCCAGAGCCCCGGACACCAAGCCACATCCTGACCACGAAGGCCACAATCCTCGCTCCACCTCCTGGACAGTTCGTCAAGGAAGATCTGTACATCGGCAAAGGATGGCGTTGAGTTCAAATCTTATCCACCCACTGCTGGACAAGATGGAAGAAGAAGTACCTCCTGCACCTCCAACCGAGACAGAAGTGGACCAAGGATCGTAGGAACGCAAGGGTCGACGACATTGTACTCCTACAGCATGAGTCCACACCACGTAACCAGTGGAGGATGGTGAAGGTTATTGAGGTGTACCCAGGGAGAGACAGGAGAGTGCGAAGCCTTAAGTTGCTTATCAGCGACCCCAATCTTGATAAGAAAGGCAAGCGCATCTCCACACCAGTCGTCCTGGAGAGGCCCATCCATAAGACGGTGACGCTGGTGGAAGCAGAATGAAGCCTCTTGCGCCCTCTAGCTTGCTCTATATATCTTTCTATCCTTTTCTCTCCCTCCAGGCAGGCTGAGGTGATTCGTCCTGTGGAGGCCAAGGACCATAGTTATTGTAGTTATTGCTTTACGTTTTAGGCATTATGTGGGCAGTTATCGTAAGAATCATATACAATGCTTATATATGCTTGGTGGGAGTGTAACTGCAGCCGTGTCATAGTGTAATTCCAGTTAAGCTGCAGTGTGATGTCATAGTAGGACCGGTTAGAACAGGCTAGAACGTTCTGGAACATTGTGATGTCATAGCGGTGATGTCATAGTAGTCCCGGCCACAGGGAGGAGTCGGACTGTGATCGCAGACGTTACTGTAGCCTTTAGTAGGCCTTGTGTTGTGTATGTATGTATGTGACAAATAAACCTCTTGAATCCTGTCATATATTAATGTGTATGTATGTATGTGACAAATAAACCTCCTGAATCCTGTCATATATTCAATCAGTTTCAGTAACAGACAACTCACTTGTTGATGTAGTTGTGGTCCGGCCGTCTGCACAGCACATTCCATGATAAAAAAAGTATCCATGATTTAGTTAGATAGATGATAGATCCAACACTGTCTACAGTATCTTGTGATTATCTCAGACTCCTGTTCTGGTACGACCGCAGCAGGCGCCGGCACGGTCACCGGGCGTTGTCAAAGATATAATACTAATAATAGTCCCCACCGGAGCAGCACCAGCAGCAGGTGTAATTGTAACGGCGTCGCCTGTAGATGATCCCGCCTCCTGCTGCTCTGTCAGCTTCACTGTCTTCGTGAAACCAAAATTGGTTAGGCTTACTTGTTTTCGTTTAGACATTATGCATTCCTGAGTGACCTTATTTACTGGCTGTCAAAACGATCACTGTGTCAACAAGTCACAGCCACAGGTTACAAAGTGTGTCAAGTTTGATTTGTGCCGTGCGTGCGTGCAGGCTGCAGCGCCGCCGCGCTCCGAATGGTAATTGCAAGAATAGCATGCATGTTGCCATATTACGTGTGAATTAGTGCGCAAATCATTAATCATACATCCAAAATAGCATACGTTTATTATTATACACGATGATGATACAGAAAATTACAGAAAAATTAGAAATGCATGGCAAAAGTAGCATTTATTTTCAGTCATTTAGAGACCCCCCAAAGATTCACAAATCATGTTTTCAGGGGAGCTGATGTCTGATCTAAGGGAGCCATGGCTCATCCAGCTCCCCCCGTGGATCGCACCCTGGTTACACCCCTAGTATATATGGTTTGTTACAAAACAGTATATATTGTTGGATACTTCGGTAATCAGCCAATCTCATCTCGTCACCTGCTCCTCCGTGACTCTCCCCATCTGTGTTGTGTTTGTTTTCAATACTTCACATTGGCTGTCACACACTGTATCAAACCCCGTTGGTACATCCGTAATCAGAAGAAAACAACACTGGCAATGTGATCTCTTTCCTTAGATCATGATGTTTATTTTCATAAACATACTCTGCACAAGATGGAAACACAGTTCTGAAAGGTCCTTGGAAGAATATATCGAATTCATTATCTCTACCGTCTCTTCTGCTATTAGTCCAATGGTTTTGAGGCCTCGTCGTCAGCCAAAACCTTCCCTGTTAGCCGAAGCTAGCGATGACGTGGCCTTCCCTTCCTTCCGCGAGGGGAGGAGGGATAGTTTCAAAGTCTCCGATCAACGCGTATGCTCGCCTCCACGTTGTGTCTTAATCTAACTTACCCCGGAAAAACTCACATCTCATAACATGTTTTCCCTAGCAACGGGGCCCCGCCCCCTCTTCTCGTTACTAAGTGACACGCTACCATGGCAACGGCTGGTCACCTTTAAAACACTAAATGTCCGTTTCTATCGATGTCGAACTCTCCCCGTAGCTCTTTGACCAAACCTCCCCCACCAGTGCTATCAGGTGTTGATGTTACCAACCTGCTGAAGACCTCGGAGCCCAGTCTAACTTGAAAACACACACCACTAATCCTGTCCTCCTCATCTGAGATCTAATAGCAGATGCTGTCATCTACAGATATTTACATTATATACACATTGAAAAACAAGGATTCTATCAATATGGTTTGTTATTATACAGTATATATGGTTTGTTACAATACAGTATATGGTTTGTTATTATACAGTATATGGTTTGTTATTATACAGTATATATGGTTTGTTATTATACAGTATATGGTTTGTTACAACACAGTATGATGTGATATTTGTTGCGATACAGTATGATATGATGTGATATATGATTTGTTTACGATACAGTATGATAAGATGTCATGATGTATTTGTTACGATACAGATAAGATATGATTATGATGGCACTTTGTTTATCCCATCTAATTGTTTTGCGATGGCAATCAAGTGACGCACTTGTCCTAGATACAGACTGGGCGTCGTCCTAGATACAGACTGGGCGTCGTCCTATATACAGACTGGGCGTCGTCCTAGATACAGACTGGGCGTCATCCTAGATACAGACTGGGCGTCGTCCTAGATACAGACTGGACGTGGTCCTAGATACAGACTGGGCGTCGTCCTAGATACAGACTGGGCGTCGTCCTAGATACAGACTGGGCGTCGTCCTAGATACAGACTGGGCGTCGTCCTAGATACAGACTACAGGGCCTAGTCCTAGATACAGACTACAGGGCCTAGTCCTAGATACAGACTGGGCGTCGTCCTAGATACAGACTGGGCGTCGTCCTAGATACAGACTGAGCGTCATCCTAGATACAGACTGGGCATCGTCCTAGATACAGACTGGGCGTCGTCCTAGATACAGACTGGGCGTCGTCCTAGATACAGACTGGGCGTAGTCCTAGATACAGACTGGACGTCGTCCTAGATACAGACTGGGCGTCGTCCTAGATACAGACTGGGCGTCGTCCTATATACAGACTGGGCGTCGTCCTATATACAGACTGGGCGTAGTCAAAGTGACGCACTCGTCCTAGATACAGACTGGGCGTCGTCCTAGATACAGACTGGGCGTAGTCAAAGTGACGCACTCGTCCTAGATACAGACTGGGCGTAGTCAAAGTGACTCACTCGTCCTAGATACAGACTGGGCGGCGTCCTAGATATAGACTGGGCGTAGTCCTAGATACAGACTGGGCGTAGTCCTAGATACAGACTGGGCGGCGTCCTAGATATAGACTGGGCGTAGTCCTAGATACAGACTGGGCGTAGTCAAAGTAGCAAGACAAATGGGTGGCCGGGTAGTGCAGCGGACTAAGCGTCTGTCTACCACCACAGAGACAGTGGGATCGAATCCAGCTGTGGTGCCTCCGGCTTGGCCGACTGTCCATACTAACACAATTGGCAGTGTTAGCGGGTGGGAAACTCGGCGAGGGTGGGTCTGGGTCGTTGTGGACAGCGACTCCTACAGTTCGGTCGGGGCGCCTGCACAGCAAGGGAAGGATCTAAGAGGTAGTGTGACCTTCCACACGTTACACTCCCCCAGTGAGAGTCCACGCTGCCAGGTGAAAAGCGGTGGGCTGGGTACACATGTGTCGGAGGAAGCATGTGATAGTCTCCGCCCTCCCAGACCGACGGTAGGGGGTAGAGTGCGCAACGACCAGGAAGGGGATTGGGAATTGGCATAACGACTAACATTGGGATGGGAGAAAAACGGAAAAAAGGAGGAAAAAGATAATAAAAAATAATAAAAAAAAGTAGCAAGACAAACCAACAAGGAGGGGAACGTGCAAAAATAGATAAATAAATAAACGATGGATCAGATATTCTTGCAGGTGACGTCACTAGAGCAGACCTCTAGTGAACCGCAGACACCGTTTCCTCAGCTATTTCTGAGGGGGCTTTCACACTCAGCCTTTTGTATCGAATCACCGTCCCGGAGCACGGGGGGGAGTGTTCTCACTCACCCCTTTTGGGGTGCGAAACGGCGCTGATTCGTTTCACCCCCCGCTGAACGGGATCAGCTGGCAGAGGTGGTCTCGGGTTCGCGCCGTGCGGTGCGGGGGGCGTGACACACACAACGTCGTTACTGTCATGCTTGCTTGAATTTTGGGCAGATAACACCACACACAGCAACAACTGGAGAATACCCACAAAAACGATATTTATGGGCAATTGTTTGTATTGAGCCGTATTGTATTGTACCCATATGCAATATGTTAAATAAAGTTTACATCCATTCATTCTGCTAGCATTACCGATTGGCACTGCCACTGGATAACATGAGCTAGTGTTAGCTATCAAACCCTGTTAGCTCAAAGCTCCTCTTTCAACTTAACAAGCATTAAACAAAATGGCCCAGTCATCTATTCACCTTTGTTTAATACACACAGCGTTGTCTCTAATGTTATCTAACTACTGATAGCTCTCGATATCATCAGTTTTGGTGCTGGCTAAGTAGCGTGAGCTAACGTTAGCTTCTAGCCACAATGCTATACTGTTATAATGGCAAATTCCATTGACGTTAGCATGCAGCTAACAATGCTACCGATCCTTTTTGAGACTAAACTATCCGCTCTTGGTGGTCACTTGTGTTGATGTTAGTTTTGTTTCATCAACAAATGACAGGCAGAACACACAGTGAATGTATCCGTTTTGTTTATTGCACGTTCTTTGCTGAAAAGAAAGTGCTACAGGCTATACTAGACTAGGCGTTAACCGTTAGCTTAGCGTTAGCCCTGGGAAACGCTCAAAAGCGAACTCTACAACACCATCCATTCGTGATAAAATGGGGTGGGTTATATTGACAAGGCTTGACAACAGAGGTTCAAATATAACTTCATATTTATTGCTTATTTATTCATTTTATATCAGTATTCAGTCTCCAGCACCATGTTAACACTTCCTGTGTTTACATTTTTGAACGTGACATCATCACCTACGGCAAGCGTAAACGCTCAAAAGGCAAACCGTAAACAGAACCCGGAACGAAACAAGACTGCAGTGTGTACGCAAACTAGAGGGGGGAGAGGGGGGAGGGGGGGGGGGGGGAGTTCGCATCTGATCTCGGAATGGGCAGAACGGAACGAAATAGAAACTAAATAGGGTGAGTGAGAAAGGGCCCTCAGTGTGTCCCTGCGGCTAGACCTACTAGTAGCTGAGGAGACTGCAGTGCACTAGAGCAGGGGTTCCCAAACTTTTCAGGCCGGGACCCAGAAAATAAGGCGTCAGAGAGCACAATGCACATCGTCAGGCTTCTTTTTTTTGTATGATATGATTTCCAAAAAAAAAAAAGTGTTTGGATTTTTTTTTTTTTTTTTTTTGGAAATCATCTCGCGGCCCTCCCGTGGCTGCTCGCGGCCCACCTTTGGGTCGCGACCCCGACTTTGGGAACCACTGCACTAGAGGTCAGGGGTCACGATTCTCAGGCTGGGTTAACCCTTAACCCTTTCACTGCCACATGACAGCCGGTTAACCCTTTCACTGTGACAATACAGAAGGTTAGCCCTTTACTATCACACAACCGACGGCGATGCTCCATCCGCATAGCATCCGCGGAGCTAATGATGCTAATGATGGAGCATCGCCGTCGGTTGTGTGATAGTAAAGGGTTAACCTTCTGTCATGTGGCAGTAAAAGGGTTAACCAGGGGTGTAAAATACTTGAATTATTGTACTTCGTTACAATACTTAAGTACTGTTTTTTGGGGATTTGTACTTTACTAGAGTATTATTAGGTTTGTATACTTGTACTTTTACTCTATTACATTTCAGAGAAAAAAAAACATACTTTTTACTCCTTACATTTAAAATGCAGACCTACAAAGTACAAATCTCGCAGGTCCAACCATTTTAATTAATATATTTGTTTCTCTGGCCGAACTAACGTTAACGTTATTAATCCTGCGGCCGCGCTTTATTTAAAAACAGCCAATCAAATCCCCATCAATGGAAAATGAACCCGCCCATACCCATGCTGATTGGTCCTTGTGCAAGACTAGAAAGCAGAGATCTTTGATTAAACACCTGCTATCAGAAGAATAGACTGTCAGAAAAAAGTTTTAACTTTTACTTTTTAGTACTTAGGCTGCGGTTACACTATGGCCAGTTTTCGTTTCGTTTTCAGGGTCAGTTTCGCTTTTCAGAACGCAACGTAATGGCAGGCAAGTTAGACATCGTTTTTGCCTCCTGAGCACAGTGATGTATATACATGTAGTACAATGCCAAAGCAGTAGGTGGCGATGTAGTTCAAACATGAAGGCCATTTTCAACCAATCAGAAAAGTTGAATGTGCCAATACACTTCCTGCTAAAAATCAACAATCCACCATCTTTAAATGCCTCGCGTGAGCCATTTAGCCAACGTAGCATTTATTTTTCAGCAAAGAAAGTGCAATAAAAGTGCAATAAACAAAACGGATACATTCACTGTGTGTTCTGCCTCTCATTTGTTGATGAAACAAAACTAACATCAACACAATTGACCACCAAGAGCGGAGTTTAGTCTCACAAAAAGATCGTCACCGATTTTGTTAGCTTACGTGCTAACGTGATTGGGATATGCCAGTATAACAGTATAGCATTGTGGCTAGCAGCAAAGTTTGTTAGCTTACGTGCTAACGTGATTGGGATATGCCATTATAACAGTATAGCATTGTGGCTAGTAGCTTGGTAACGTTAATGCTATGAATGGATGTAAACTTTATTTAACAGATTGCAGAATGGGTACAATACAATATGACTCAATACAAACAATTGTTAAGGGAATGCAGACTGTTGTACCTTGGACTGGGCTCCTTATAACAATAACTTGACAACACATGGTAGCCGCAGCTACTTGGGACAGCTCTGCTGTAAACACTGGAAATAACCGTGCAGGTCTCTACTGCGCATGGGCGTTGAGCAACAACGGCTCTGTATCCGGCTCACGCAAATTACATGGCACCATTGTCTGTGAGTTTTGGCGAGTATTCAAAAACGGAAACACCTTTTCAGCGTTGCCAGTAGGACAACGCGTTTTCCTGCCAAAACGGCGTTTCTTTTTAACTTGGACAGCAAACGTAATCATTCAGCAACAAAAACGTTGCTGTATTCCCCAGTGTAACCATGGCCTTAAGTACATTTAAAAGTAGAAACACTTTACTCATGTGTGTTTTTTGCCAGATACTCTGACTTTTACTTGAGTAAGATTTTGAGACTGTACCCATACTTTCACTTAAGTATAATTTATGGGTACTTTTTACACGCCTGCCCTTAACTAACCCTAACCCCATGCAGCCGAGCTCTCGAGACACAGAACATACTGATTATCACATGGCCTCCTCACAACAGAACAATAGGATTAACACATTGGTTGCCAACAACAAGATTTCTCGTTATTGGCCGACATGCGTTGGTTGCCAATAACGAGATTTCTCGTTATTTAATCGTTATTTCTTTTATTAGCTATATCCATTAATTTTTCATCTGTCCAGCCTGACATTATCATTGGGAATGGCTCTGAGCTCGAAAAGGGCAAATACCGCCCCCTATCGTCTCCCGGATGGTAATGCACATCATTGGATTGGATTGAGTGAAAAAGTGCATCAGAGAAATACTCAGGTCCAGGATTTTCCTATCTCTAGCAAGCAGTGTCGTGTTACCAGATTCACTGGCGAGGCTGGAAGCAGCTTGGATTATGCGTTTCAGACAATAACGTTGGATCAATAAACGCGATCAATATTTGGAATGGCGATCAGGAATTGGATTCATCTTTTTTCAGAACATCTGATCTGAGGTAAGGAATCTGTTACCAGTTTTGGGTTAATCAGAGTTTGTTTTTCACAGATTTCACAACGTGTGTGTGTGTGGCGTTAGGCGCTGAGCGCGGCACAAATAAATGATTTTTCAGCCCGCTTTTGTATCGTGCATTAGAACACAAATACTCTCGATAATCTAGCGTTTATTTGAAAACGATTCATAAATCAGCCGGAAAATGACGACGTGTTTTGTGTATTCCAGTAAATGGCTATTTTTGCGGAATTTCTCTGAAATTACTAGAACTCTCCGAAACTATACTCGTATTCAAAACAGTATAAAACTGAAATGTACTGGTGAAAAAACAATCCGTTTCGTACATGTTTTTTTTTATTTTTTTATTTTTTTGTTTGTACATTACATACACGCATTAACAGTCTAAATCCACTATAAATCCCAGGACTATTACCGATATAATACTAACAATAATGACAGCCCAGTTTTTAAATCAAAATAGATGCAGATTAAAAATATACGAATTAATTACAATACAAAACAATACATATACTATGCTCTTGCGCGCTCTTCCCCCCCCACAGGACCCCCTCTTGGATAGCCTCCATTATACTGTTTGACACCAAGGATTAAAAGTTCATTTTCGTACATGTTGACTGCAATCAAGTCATTGATAAGCGACTGGTGTATTAGACACATAGCGATAATTTAAGATATAGTTTATGCGTTCGCAAATGTGCTCGTCCTCCCATTGATTAACACTTTCAGAGCCCTTGCTTAACCTTGATTTACTCGTTGAATGCCACCATCCACTTCAATGTTAGCTTAAAAACGCCTAATCTATGTTTTAAATTATGGCTATGTGTCTAATCTGCCCGTCGCTTTATCAATGACTTGTTTGCAGTCAACATTGTCGAAGCGGAATTGTTTTTTTATTGGTTCATTTTCGTTTTATAGCATTTTGAAAAGCCCTCGTTTTCAAGGAAAATATAAAGATTCCATGATAAAAGACATTTACTGGAATATTCTAGAATACACAAAAACGTTGTAATTTTTCGGCCTATTTATGAATAGTTTTCAAATAAACGCTAGATTATCGATAGTATATGTGTACGTATGGACGGGAGCTGAAAAATCTATTCTCTTATTTCCTCATCAGCGATCGCCTACACACACACACACAGACACATCACACATAGGGCAAACGCTGAGATCTCAGCGAATACAACTCTGATTATCCCAAGACTGGTCAAATAGATTCCTTACCTCAGATCAGATGTTCTCCAAAAAGATCATTCCAATTCCTGATCGCCATTCCAAATATCGATCACGCTTATTGATTGAGTATTGGCTGCTGTGAATATATATTCCAGGCTGATTCCCGTCCCGCGATGACTTCCATGTTGATCAGACTTCTTGCCAGCACAAGGAACCAGCTGGCTCCGCCTCTACATATCTACAGATCCGCAGTTACACAGGGATAGACGATAGGGGGCGCTTTTTTCCATTCTGAGCTCCTGTAGGAGCTGGTGTACCAACGGGAGACTCGGTTGATGAAATATGATTTCAGATCCCTAATAAAACAATAAAACGATATTTGTCGTTGTGGGCACTCAGTGGGGGGGGCTAATACAACGAGATATGTTGTCCGTGGCACTGAAAGGGTTAACGTGGTGGCATCCAAGCGATAAATCGTCATATCCGGCTGGCAACCAATGTGTTAAGGTTGAGAATCAGCAAAGGGAGCCATTTAAACAGTAGACAGTGAGTCTACTTATGCTACTAGTGTTTGCATCACTCCTACACGAACTGAGCTTAACCTTTTCACTGCCGCACTACAGAAGGTTAACCCTTTACTATCACACTACCGACGGTTAGTGCGGAAGTGAAAGGGTTAACCTGCTGTTGTTTGGCAGTGAAAGGGTTAACCTGTGTATTGTCGCAGTGAAAGGGTTAACCGTTTGGTAGTGTGGCAATGAAAGGATTAATGTAAAATAGGGACCTTACAGGTCAGTTGTATGAAGAAACTGGTTATATAGATTATATTGGTTGACTCTCTCTCCCTCTCGCTCTCTCTCTCTCCCCATCTTTCTCTCTCCCCATCTCTCTCCCCATCTCTCTCTCCCCATCTCTCTCTCTGTGTGTCTCTCTCTGTCTCTCTCCCTCTGTCTCTCTCCCTTGCGCTCTCTCTCTCCCCATCTCTCTCTCTCTGGGTGTCTCTCTCTGTCTCTCTGTCTCTCTCTCCTCTCTCTCCCTCGCTCTCCCCCCCCTCTGTCTCTCTCTCTCTCCTCTCTGTCTCTCTCTCCCCCTCTCTCTCTCTCCCCCCCTCTCTCTCTCTCAATTCAATTCAATTCAAATAGGCTTTATTCGCATGAAATATTAACATACTTATTGCCAAAGCAAGTTCAACATACAAACAATAACATATATATTAAGCAATAAAATATCATAATATTAGTAATAACAGTAAGGACAATCAACAAGAAACATATTAATTTACAAAATAGTCACTCGATCGGGTAGTCATTTTTCAAGTGTGGCCACTCAGATACATTTACAGGGCTTGTTCTCTTATTTTGTGACAACCGTCTACATATTTTGCAGCTAATGCTGTACACTGACTTTTCTCCCCACACATGTATAGCAGCTTTTGGTGATCAGGGAGATGGATAAACTGTGCATCAATTTTGTTTATTTTATCAAAGAGGACTTCTCTTAGATCCTTGTATTTCTCACAGTATAGCAGGAAGTGAGGTTCTGTCTCAATGTCCCCCTGATGGCAAAGTGAACACAGCCTGGCCTCTCTGGGCAGCCAGTTTTGCCTGTGACGGCCTGTTTCTATGGCTAGACTATGTCCACTCAGTCTGTACCGTGTCAATGTTTTTCTTAATTTTATCTCATTCACAGTAGTCGGGTATTCTGCCACCGTGTACTCTCTGTTTAGGGTCAAATAGAATTCTAATTTACTTTGAGATTTGGTTGATTTGTTCCAATATTCTATATAATTTTCTTTTTGTTTTGAGATTATTTGGTTGGGCCAGATTTCTTGGTATCTGTCCTGAAGCGTTTGTGGGTAGAGATTTCTGACTAGCTGGCAGAGGGGACTCTTATCTGGGTTCATCTCTTGGCTCTGAAGGGCTTTGTAGTGGTAGGAGTGGGGGTCACTTGATTGGAGGTGTGTGTAAAATTTGATGGCTCGCTTTTGAATTTGAATGATTAGGGGGTATTGGCCAAGTTCTGCCCTGCATGCATTATTGGCAGTGTGTCTGTGGACCCTAAGTAGGTTTTTGCACAATTCTGCATGCAGTACTTCTAATGGGTGTTTTTCCAATTTTGGGAAATCTTGGTTAGTTAATGGACCCCACACTTCACTGCCATATAATATTATTGGATTTATTACAGAATTTAGAATTTTGAGCCAGGTCCTAATTGGGATGTCAATTGGAATGTTCCTTTTGATGGCATAAAAAGCCCTTCTTCCCTTCTCCTTCAGTTCATTCACAGCCATATTGAAGTTACCATTATGATTTATTTTCAATCCCAAATATGGGTAGCTTTTTGTGTTTTCTAATATGTGTGTACCTAATTTAAATGTATTATGTGAGAGACTCGTGTCTCCTTTGAAAGACCATGACTTTAGTCTTCTTCATATTTACGTTCAGAGACCATGTCTGGCAGAACTGGTGGAGGATGTCTAGGTTCTGTTGTAGACCCTCTTTAGTGGCTGACAGCAGAACCAGATCATCTGCATACATCAGTAATTTTACATTGGTATCGTGCAGAGTCAGACCGGGTGCAGTGGAAAGTTCTAATAACTTTGCTAATTCATTTATATATATATTAAACAATGTTGGGCTTAAATTGCACCCCAGGCCGACTCCGCGACTTGATGCTAACAGCTCCTCTTCTATTGCTTACTTACATCAGGGGTCTCTCTGTCTCTCTGTCTCTCTCTCTCTGTCTCTGTCTCTCTCTCTCTCTCTCTCCTCTCTCTCTGTCTCTCTCTCTCTCTGTGTGTCTCTCTCTGTCTCTGTCTCTCTCTCCTCTCTGTCTCCCCTCTCTCTCTCCCTCCCCCCCCCCTCTCTCTCTCTCCTCTCTGTCTCTATCTCTCTCTCCTCTCTCTCTCTCCTCTGTCTGTCTGTCTGTCTGTCTGTCTCGCTCTCTCTCTCTCTCCCTCCCATCTCTCTCCCCCCCCCTCTCTCTCCTCTCTATCTCTCTCTCTCCCTCTCTCTTTCTCTCTCTCCTCTCTCTCTCCCCCCTCTCTCTCTCTAGTTGGTGGGTGATGCCTCCCACCATGTCTATGCTGACCAGCCAGAAGTGTTCAACAAAATGGTGGAGAACATATGTGACTCTGTGGACTGAAGCTGGGACAGTATCTTCTCTACACCTGTGGGTGTAATGCACTGATCCAGCGTGAGGGATGTATACTGAGTCACAAATGGTGCATTTATATAGTTTTTATCCAAAGTGCTTTACAATTTTGTTCCTCACATTCACCCATCAACACACCGACAGTGAAGGCAACCATGCAAGGTGCCAACCTGCTCATTGGGGGTTTAAGTGTCTCGCTCAAGGACACTTTGACACGCTGCCCGGGAGGAGCGGGAATCGAACCGAGAACCTTCTGATTGCCAGACGACTGCGCTACCTCTTGAGCCACTGTCGCCCATCCCACATGGATATAGCTCCGTGACTGTCCGTTGGACTATATAATGGAGTTATATATAATGGAGTTATATATATAAACGCGTTTAAATTCCATCAGTTACATGTTTAGCACTAGGCTTAGTTCAGCACTTTAAAGATGATGGATCTTTTATTTTGGGTTAAGGTGGGGCGTGATGTCTCCACTGAGGTTTAGGGATGACCCCCGGACCCCGGTTCTAAACGGGAACCGGTACTATATTAGAAAAGACCGGAGTATTTATAAGCTCCGACGTCATCGGTACTGCTATCGATACTCTAGAGAAATTATTATTATTATTATTTAAAAGTTGCGAACGATCTCTCCTCTCTCTGTCTCTGCACGAGAAGCGAGCCGCAGCGAGCCATTATTATTATTACACACACTCCTCGCGAGTCGCGATAGTCATACACATACGGGTACTTATTTATTTTTTTTAAACTTTGGCCATTTCCCTGGCTCTTTTATACGTTTATCGCATTTATACTTGGTCAAGTTCGACCGACAGAAGCAGGCTGAAAGGGTTCAGATGGGGGGGAAGACACTCTGGGAAAGGCACGGCTGCAGTCCGGGATTCGAACTCGCTCAGCCCCAGATCCGTGACGAGCACGGTTGTCCACGGCGCTGAAATAGCACTCGCGGTACGTGGTGAGCTACTGGAGCTCCCCTTACGGGTACTTCTTAACTTAAGGTGCTGTCTCCGTGCTGACACAGACAGCTCTGCCTCTGCATGCACTGAGTCGTGATGGCGGATAGAGCGAAGCGCTCGAAAGTATGAATATACTTTACAAGAGTCGATGCCGACAACGCACGTTGCCACAAGTGCAACAAAACATTTGCCAGTAAGGGTGGCAATACGAGCAATTTATTAAAACATCTGTTGGCAAAACATGATATTAGTGTGCAGAAATGCGCGTATTCGACTGCCTTGCGCGCAGTGTTCCATCTGCATCCACGTCCACTGCAGCCGGTAAGCCAAGATACGGAGTTGCCTTGGCTAATAACGAATTATTACAAATAAGCTAATAAACAAAATTATTGTTTAGCTACAAATACTACAATCTAAAAACGTTTTATAGATAGTCAAGCTGAGGCGTCAGCCACCATGTCGCAGCCCAGTGAGCCCAGGCCACCACACATCCTCCCTCTACCTCCACCACCCAAAGTCCTTTCTCCCTAGTAGCTAGAGGAAGGATGACAGAGGATAGGGTGAACGAGTGTCACAGGGCTGTGACAAAGTTTGTTGTCAAAGGCCTGCACCCGTTCTCTACAGTGGAGTCCAAGGACTTTAGGTAACAACTAATCATTCGGTGTATATCGTTTTTTTTTGTATACATAGTTGTCTAACTTGTCTGTTGTTGTTATAAGTTATTATTGAAGCAGCTATTCCCACAACTCCACACAAATTTTCAATAATTTCTAATCTTTACTGTAGGGAGATGACCAATGCTCTCAACTGCAAATATAAAAATCATAAAAAAAATAATCAAAAAGAACCGATAAGAGTATCGATAAAGTACCGAACCGTTAAGCAGTATCGATAAGAGTAGTAGTATCGATAAAATCCTAACGATACCTATCCCTACTGAGGTTACGCTTAGTGTTAAGGTAAGGGTTATAAGTCTATGTGGTTTATGTGGATAATCGACTAAATGCGGATACCTTCTAGCCACGACCCTCAAGTTGGCTGCAGCTCTCCCGGCTGCAAATCAGTCCAACAGGACAACCATGCGACAGTAACAAAGAAACGGTCATCAAAATCTGCCAAATATATGTTGCTCATTTATGGTCCAATTGAGGACAGAAAAGAGCCGTAGTCGACTGCCAACCTCTTAGTCGAATGCACACACACAAAAAAAAGTATAATATATATTTTGTATCATTCTTTCCAAAAGCAAAGAGGTCTAGAAGTGTGGCTAACGCTAATGGTGCGCATACCAGAGGCTAACTGCCTAAGAAAACGGGCACAGAGGCACTGAAAGAGGATTTCACCCGTCTAATGAACATATCAAGATGTATCCATCAGTGGACCAATTGCATGCTTTCGCAGAGGACAAGAAGCCTTCAGTCGACTCCTTCAGACATTAAGAACCCTGGGGCGGCTAGGTGGTGCAGTGGGCAAGGTGCTCACCACCAATGCGGGAGACGCTTGGTTCGAGCCCAGCTCTCCGCATTGCTATCAGCTTGGCTGGTCGTTCATACTAATACAATTGGCAGTATTAGGGGGTGGGAAGCTGATGGGTGGGGATCGGACGTTGTGGACAGCGACTCCTACAGGTCGGTTGGTGCGCCTGCGCAGCAGAATCAGGAAGCGACGGGGGCGGCGTGCCCTCCCACGCAGACCCCCGACGCTGAGAGATCGCGCTGTGCAGATGAAAAGATGCGACGGCTGCTTCCTCGAGTACCGGAGGGGACACACGTGATGTAAGGCTTCGTCCACATTGCAGCCGGCTTGTGGGAGGCATGGCCTAACAGCGTTCGAGACAGGGGAGGGTAGAATTGGACGATATACGAAATTGGGATGGGAGAAAAATAGAAAAAGGAGAAAAAGTAGATAAAAAAAAAAGACATTAAGAACCGCCCACAGCCCAAATGGAATGATCCCCCCCCCCAAAAAAAGAATGTATATAATTTTATAATTTATTTATTTTTGTTTATTTTATCTAAATAAAAAAAAAATTGTTGACTATCTGCACATTTCGGCCAATCAAAGTCGGCTATACAAATCCTTAGTCGGGGACAGGCCTAGAATCTACACGCATGTCGGATGATTAATGACTGCGAGATGTGAGTGTCATGGAAGCATTTTCTTTTGCAATCTATAATCGCCGACGATGACGGGAGCGAAGATGACTTTCAAAGTTTGGCAATTGGGATTTCTGTGCATACATTTATTCTATCAAGTAATTTTTTATATGGGACCATATCTGCCTATATTAATGAAACTGAATTGCATCGTAAAGTAATTTTATGTAGGTGGGACTATGGATCAGGGTCTGGATCCAGGCATGGAACAGATCTAATCTAATGAAAACAACCTGTCTTTTAGCAGGTTTGAGCTGAAGGAGTCATGAAGACACCACCACACACTTCTAGTGGATCATAAGTGATGATTGAGAGGGAGTATGTTTGTATGAGTCTATACACAGTTTATTAAGATCATTCTTCTATACATCGTTTTTTTTGGATAATTCTTCTCTATGCCTTTAAGAGATTACATAATTATGTAAGAACTTTCATTTTTTGTGAACATGTAATGTTTTTATATGGCAGTTGTCTGCATTACCACACTTCATTCACACGCAAGTCCGGGGAAAATGAGGATAGAAGTATAAAAGGAACAGCATCAGAAAAGCATGCGTGTGTTAAGTCCGTCTCACACGCAACATGCACACCTGGTGGAGATTACAACCATTTCAAATAAGTCTGGCACATTATAGAAAACGGATACAAAAAAATGCCGCCAGTGTAAATTCCTGGTACGTTGATAATATACAGTAATGTTATTTATTATTGTATTACTTATTAATATGTTCATTCCTATGTTTGAATTGAACTCTTGAATCCCTTAAGTACAAACGTTTTTATTGCTGTACAAGAGTTTTGATACGCACACTGCTCACTCTGTGTTTTTAGTAACTATACTGTATCCCGCTGAAGCCAGTGAAGCTTTGATCCTGTGCCTGAAGTGAACAACAGTACAGTTAGATGTGATTCTAATATTTTCTCTGACCTCTCATGTGACCAGATATCTCCTGGTCCATAACGTAAGGTTATCCTATAACCCTAGTTATGAGTATAGCGAGCGATCTGCTCTATTCGAACTATCCCTTTAATCCATTCTAATACTGAAAAACTTTCACATGTACACACCCCTATTCACCTCCGCCTGGCCACACCCACATCCGCTCCTATATAAGCGGGGTCGTGGCCACACAATCGGCTCCTTCCCAAGTCTTTCACTACCGAATGCAAAGACCATGGGGTCCTCAGTGAGTCAGAGCAGAGCGCTCGCTATACTCGTATAACTAGGGTTATAGGATAACCTTATGTTATAGATCGTATAGCTTTACGCTCTGCTCTATTGGAACACAGGAGCTGAGCAGAGCGAAAAGCTCGACAGTTGTACCCGCTGAGGCCCCCTACAACCATCAGAACCGGGGAGGACCCGAGCCCCCCAGTCCTCCCTAGTGGAGGACGGGAGGGAATCGGATCCGACTGTGCGAAGAGGGTTTAGCACCTCAAACGCACAGGGTGAGCAGACCGTGGGACTTACCGTCGTTCAGAAGGACCCGCGACCACTCAGGCGCGCATCCCACATGCCACCAGGGAACGGAAGGGAAGCAAAACACCCCCGTCACAGCCCCCACATCTCCAGCGTATCGGACAGGGCCCAAATCAAGAGCAGGCCCTTCCCCCCTCGGCACGCCGCTCTGAAGCACTCTTCAAGAGGCTACCCCCCCACAACACTGCGGGGCCAGTCGGCATGCCGGGGAGACAACGCCCAAGGAGGTTGATCCCTCAATCCAGGCAACAGGTCCCAAGAGCAGAACTCGACCTGTGCCTGGAGCACTGCGGACTAGACAGGTGCCTAAGGGGTCTACTGTGAGAACAGTATCCCGGCGGAAGGGGTGTTCAGTATGCTGTGCACCATGTCATAACCTCCACAAACCCGACCCCCCAATCCAGCGGGGTCAAGGTTCAAAGAAGAGGCTGACACAATTGGCAGACGTCATGAAAGATGCGGGTGCATACGCTAGGGCAGACGGGGTCAAGCCCGGCCTCAACCCGAGAGTCGACTCTGCTACCAACACACCGGAGAACCAACCACCCCCCTATGTTTAGTTTAACAGGAGGCGGTTGTTCCCTTAACCCACAAAGAAAACTCAGAAACATAACTGTGTGTATACACAGGCTATACAAGCAGCACAAGTGTTTCAGTTTTCAAAGGGTTAACCCAGGCCAACAGATCGACGAGAACGAGTTCGGACCTGGGCTCGACGGACCGGGACCTACACAGGGATGCCTAGAGGAGTTGACGACAACCTCCCCGACAGCCCCCTCCCAGCCCCGTCCTAGCAGGGAGGGAGGGGTGAAACAAATGGAGAGGACCAAGCCCCCTAACACAGCGCAAGGTACAACACAGTATGGACCAAGCACGTCACTGTTAAGGGCAACCCGTGGTGGCATACATATGACACGCACATCCACAACATCAATCCCTGCGACGCCCGGCCCGACCCGGCATTTTCCCCCCGGAAAAGCACCTTTGGGGTACCAGAACAGCAGATCTGCGCCCCGGTGGACAACGGGTTAACTGACCTGGTCCGGCGCGACCAGAACCAGTCCCGCATCCTATAGTCACGCCGCCATCCCCAGTCCTAAGAGGGGGGTAGGTACGTGTGTCGATCTAAAACATCACAGAGGGCGCCACCAAGACGGTCAGTATGCGAATGCACTGCTCCTGGTGGCCCACCTCATGCACCCAGGGCCAGCGCTATATGCACGTCGAGACTCCAAAACACATCAATGTTGAATTCTAATGAGAAACACCAGACAACGTTCCCTCCATGCAGTCTGGGACGAGCAGCAGGAAGCCGGTCTATAAGACACAGACACGGGTCTCATATGACGCGTCTCAAGTTTCAAGTTTCTTTATTAGTTGACATGCAAAAATACAGAATACCTTCACATGGAATGCTTTTTTCTGTTATGCTCCTATGAGGATCATAGGACGCTTGGATCATACACATACAGCTCATTACAGTAATATTCCACAATTATTACAATTTAGATAGTAATAATGGTACACAGCATAAAAACACCTACATGCGCTTTGATGACGCATGTAGGGCTAGCCTTGAGACAGACATATGCATATTCACCACCGCAAACAGACTGGCAGCTGTCCTAGGCAGCGCCATGTACGGGAGGAGGGGGGGTGGGTTGGGGTTGTTACAGGGCTGTAGGGGGGGGGGGGGGGGGGGGGAGTGATCCCTCACACGAGGCAGCCGGCAGTGCAGCGCCAGGAGATGGGACTGGTGGGGGTGGGGGGGAGTGCACGAGCCAAGTCCTGGTGGGGGAGGTAGTGGTGCTTGTAAAGGAACGCCATGTCTCCTGTTCTTATCTCGACTCCCCGACAGATTGATGGGCAGCGAGTCTCATCAGCGTCTGAGGGTAAAACCCTGTCAATTCTGCTCTTTACATAAGAGGGGAAGACAGAAGTACCCCCTGAGAGACCTCTACGTGAGTAACAATTGAAAAAGATACATGTAATAATAATTGGGCTAAGTGACCAACGGCCCAATACACACTTTAATAGAGAGCAGAGCAGAAAACAAACAGTTTTCGAATGCATCGCATCATCCAACTTTGACAATGACAGCGGTCTGTAGCACAGAGCCTGAAAACTCACGGATGTCTCATGGCCAATAGGAAAAACGCGCCCAGTGACGTATTCCACGGCCGGGGAGAAATCCTGTGACCCACCCATCCTAACATGGAGTGGAACCAGGGAACCCCTTCCCCCTCCCTGTGACGCGCTGACCCCTCAGCCGACAGGGAGACTGACGGCCAATCAGTAAAGGGGGGAGGGGTTATTAGTCCACCCCTTATGACCCCTCACCCCTGATACGATGCAACAACAAAGCAGAGCCATGACACCAGTCGTAGCGCGCTACATGAAAGCGCATTATACCTGTTAGGGTAACAGCTTCACATTCTGCACGCCAGCCACAGACGATCTACAAAAAACTGGCTTTATACACGGCTTCAGGCTCATGTGCGAACCACTTGAATTTTTACACCTTTACCCTAAAGTAAGAAAAAACACAGACCAAAGAGAGGGGCCAAAGGCCTTGGTACAAGAGCTATACATGTAACCTTCTGTAGGCTAACACCTGACATAACCCAGTTGTGGACTCAATGCCACGTTTACTTAAACGTGAAAACATGATGCACACAACTAGGGCTGGGCGATATATTGAGTATACTCGATGTATCGCGGCTTGTTCTACATGAGATGTAGTCAATTAGTATATCGTGAACATCGAGTATATGTTGTCACGTCGCGGCTGATGAGACTTTAGCTTTAGCGCAGAGCTGTCCTCTCATTTCATTATAGACACATGACCAGCGTGGACCTTAAATTACATGCAATTGTAATTTAATTAGACAGACCAGCGCGGACCTTTAATGACATGCAATTTAATTGACGCAAGCAATGGGCTAACGTTAGCTGCTAACCAAGTTATCCATGATGACTAGGCTAAGCTACCTAGCGTTAGCTGCTAACCCTGGAAAACGCTCAAAGCGGACTCCACAACACTAGTTCCATTCGTGAGGAAAGGGGGTGGGTTATATTGATGACACTTGACAATGGTAGTTTAAACATAACTTCATATTTATTGGTTATTCGTTTCTTTATATCATCCACTTTCCATCTCTGTGTGTTAAACTCTTCCTGTTTACATTCGAGTGTGACATCACCTACGGCAGCTTAGACCAGTGGTTCCCAAAGTCGGGGTCGCGACCCAAAGGTGGGCCCCGAGCAGCCACGGGAGGGCCGCGAGATGATTTCAAAATTTTTTTTTTTTTTTTTTTTTTTTTTAGGCCACTGAACTTAGAAGCAGGCCAGGACAGTGTTTCTAGTTGTATTCTAAAATTCTATTCTATTGTATTCTAAAATGTGACTATATGGTTTTATATTAACTTAATATTAAATAAACAAAAACGAAAAATCTACTTATTTCAACGAACATTTCAAACTAAATAACAGATTATGAACATAAAACGCTGAAAACAACAGAAGCAACAATAGTATTTTAATGAGGCTATTATTATTATCATTATTATTTTGCAACAAGTTAGCCCTCTCATAAATAGCACATATAAATTAATAACTAACTTGAACTAACTTAATAGGATTGAAGTGATATTTGGCTTAAAAAATCGGTTGCATGGCAAAAAAAAAAAAAAAAAGCCTGACGATGTGCATTGGGCCGCGGCTCTCTGACGCCTTATTTTTTGGGTCCCGGCCTGAAAAGTTTGGGAACCCCTGGCTTAGACGATGAAAACGCAAACCTAGAACAAAACCCGGGGGGGGGGGGGGGGCTGGCTCTCTTGCTCTCTCTACATTCAATGATTTAAAGTAGCCAAACGTTACAGTATAAATACTAACTGGATAGTTGACATCCAGTAAACATTTAATTCCATTATCTGAAATATTCTAAAATCATTAAGTCTGCTATAAGCCATTATCCCTTTGTGTGTGATTATTATTTTCTCACAGTAGTGTGTGTATATATATATATATATGTGTGTTTGGCTAAAGTGGATAGAAAACACAGTACTGTCCAAAAGTCTTAAGGCCTCTGCATGCTACAGAAACTGCGAAGCAAATGCAACACAACATCGACAATGCAACAGTGTTGCAGACACTCTGCCTTTATGCTTCTGCAACATCGACGAGCAGCCTATGCAACATTGTACCCCGGATGTAGCTAGGTTCCCTAGATAGATGAAACTTCAATTCTCAACCAACCCATTGATAACAAGCAGAAAAATAAGCATAATTTTTACTTCCGGGCGGGGGGTTTCAAAATAAAAGAGCGACGTCTAAAAGCACCGTAAATACGTTTATTTTGTACAATATCTAACGTTAACACGAACCTAAACTAATGTAAAGTTAGTTTAGGTTCGTGTTAACGTTAGATAATGTACAAAATTAACGTATTTACGGTGCTTTTAGACGTCGCTCTTTTATTTTGAAATCCCCCGACCGGAAGTATTTGTGATGTATTCTGCTTGTGTAACTTCTGTGTTTGTTGATGTCTGTAGAATAGATCGTTGGTGAACAACTAACTTTAGGTTAGTTTTAACGTTAGCTAGCAGCAGGGATGGACGCCTTTGTGCAAATGCAGGCACTCGAGGTAGAGGAAGAGCTGCTGAATTTAATCGGCAGGAGAGAGAGCTCGTCAAAGCCGGATATATATCCCTATGGCTGTGGTTGTAGGCACGAAAATGCAGCCCGAACTACCTGTTATATTAAATTAATTGATTGCTGTTTAACTTGTCCCGGTGTCCAGTCCTTTTGATTAGCCCCACCGTTCATTGTAAACAATGATGCATGTAATTATATTAACGTTACTGTGTTGTTGTAGTAGCTATGTTAATAAATTCTGAATAGCATCAACGCTAGCTGGCTGGCTACAACAATGGAGGATGGTATTCTAATATTATTCTATGACAGCCCCGCCCCCATTCGCTAACCAACCAATCACTGCTACGCAACATCAACGCAAGGTTGTTCAGATTAGATTTTGGGGAGAGGTACGCAACATCCTCACAACACAGTCTACAAGACCCTCTACAACATGTTGCGTTGAAGTCGTGCTGATGTTGTGTTGCAGTCTCTGTAGCATGCAGAGGCCTTTAGGCACCCAATAAATTGTCTTCGATGTAAATAATTTTTTTTATTAGTGTGTCAGTAGACTACTCTTAGTACATTTTCATTCAATAATTTTTTAAAGCATCTTCATGGTTTAATAATGCAAACATATGTTGCAGGGACTTATTATAATCATCATATTGGCGTGACTATGCATCAAAGGGTTAAATCAAGCATTTTTAAGTGCTTTAGGGGAAATGTCGAAATATCACGATATATATCGTGTATCGTGATATGGCCAAAAAATATTGCGATATCATTTAGAGGCCGTATCGCCCAGCCCTACACACAACCCTCTTTCACAATAAAAAAGGCAAAAGTTCACTCTCACTATTGCAAGAGGAACGCCGTCTTTTATGACGAGTGAAGACATAAGTCCTCGACCAAGTGTTAGCTACAGGCCTTGCTAAGTCCATAATAGCGACCAAACAAATAGCGAGAAAACTGCACTCTCCCTAAGCAAGAGCACAACCCCAGCAGTAGCTGAGGGATTACACCGTATCCCCAAAAATATAGTGAATCAACACACGTTTTGTAAGCAAAATCATATTTGAGGGGAGGGGGGGGGACAGGGGCAAACCGGGGAATAATTTCACTCACCACCTCACCCCTGATACGATGCCAAAAGAAAAAACAGCCGTGACACCAGGTGCATGGCGCGGCAGATGAAGCACATACAGTACTCACCTGTAGAGTAAAAGCTTTACATCATGCACGCCAGCCACAGCCGATAACCTCGTTTGAAAACAGGTTTTATCCACGGCTCTGCTTATGTGTGAAAACTTGCCACTCGTTATTTTTACCATTACCCTTAAGTAAAGAAAATAACAAGCTAAGAGAGGGCTCAGGCCCTCGATCACATGCCACTATGTACAGCGCTGCAGGTTAACACCCAGCCAGTTGTGGACTCAGCCACGTTGTCTAAACGTTACATGAACACACACACAACTTCTCATCATACAACAAAAAACCCCAGTTCATTTTTACTCGCGTAAAAAATAACGCCGTTTTTAGGTAGAGAGAAAGACATAAGCCTTGGCCAATGCTAAAACCTAAGCTATACAAGATAGCAACCAAGAAAATGTTCACATAGCACACGTCGTATCTCCAAATGCAGTGAAGCAACATGTTTTGTTAAACAACGACATCGTTATCAACCAAAAACATTCGGGAGGGGGAGGAAGGAAGAGTGGGGCAATGTCCTAGGGACATCTTACCTGCACCTCGTACGCAGGACGAAAAGGCCGCAAACACAGGTTGGTCTACCACGTCGACGAGGCCTCTCGCTGGCAGGACCAGAAGCGGCGACGGCTGGAGCCTCGCTCCGGCGCGACGCCCCCCTCCTGCGGCCGTCATGGCGCAGTCCTGATGACATCTTCTGCCAGAGATGACCCCGTAGTCAGAGTGCCAGGGCCCGCTACCTCACGGCTAGCGCCAATGGTTGTAGCATAAGCTAACAGCTAACTCCAGGCTAACTGATAGCATCAAGCTAACGTTTCCAGCCGAGCGTAGCCACCAGCTAACTACTTAGCCTAGCAGCTAACTGGCTAACAGTTAGCTCCTTCGGCTATCGATAGCCACTAGCTACCGCAGTAGCAAGCTAAGCGGCTACTCTGAAGCTGTATATAACGTGAGAAATAGCGATACAGGCCAACACTTCTGACAGCTGCTGTCTTTTCCTCCTTTTTATCCGAAGAAAAAAGGGGAAAAGGCAACACGTCCCTCTCACAGAACGGTGTTTACCAGACGCATCGGCAGTAAGCCCCGTTGCGGGCTGCAGCCGACTCGAGCTCGGAGATATTCTCATAATGAAACACCAAACTCGCATCCCTCGTGCCGGGTGTTTTCGTCTTGAAAAACGGGGCCAGCACGGTGGCAGAGGGTGTCCGTTTTTTAGGAATTGAACCGCAGACTCGGAATCACGGCCCCAGGAAAACAAAGCTACGACTTCACTGAGGAGGAGTATATTATCAGACTAGAACCCCCTCCACACCGCTATGAGGGCAACGAAAGGATTCTAGCCTGGAGCCGAGCTTCGCAAGCTGCACACAGTTGTCCCCTCACAACTGACACACCTGAGGCTCGCGTCGCAAAAACATCACCCGCCCAGGGAGACCGTCAGCTCTCACACAGCCGACCGTCTCCCGAGGCATAGTATCCAGCTGCAGAGCCGGAGACAACGCCGGCGGGGATTGCTCAGCGACGCGCGCCCCAATGCGAAGCACCGGTGGAGGTCAGAATGATCATCTTCTAGACTCTCCGGTGGTGAAGACATTATCGCTTCATTTTCTCGAAAAATAGTGAGATAAAACAAAGATACAATGTCAACGCAGCTCCTCTTCTCTTGCGCATCCCTCACAAACTACTTTGGCACTAAACTTAAAGTAGTGTGTTACAGACACTTTCGGTGGTGAAAGTAGAGAAGGAGCTGATTGTGTGGCCACGACCCCGCTTATATAGGAGCGGATGTGGGTGTAGCCAGGCGGAGGTGAATAGGGGTGTGTACATGTGAACGTTTTTCAGTATTAGAATGGATTAAAGGGATAGTTCCAATAGAGCAGAGCGTAGAGCTATACGATCTATAACTGGATCAAACTGCTGTCTGTATTTTATGCAATTTAATAAATACAAAAATATTCTATGACTAAACAAAATCGCTGCCTGCCTAATCAGTTGTGTGTATGGTTTCTTTGTTCTTTGTCCCTCGGCCCTTTTAGACATGGTTGTTACAAATGTGAAAAGCGGCTGGGTGGCGCATCGGACATTGCGCTCGTCACCAACGCAAGAGACACCGGGTTCGACTCTGGCTGTCGGCGTTGCCTCCGACTTGGGCCGGCCGTCATACTGGCTCAATTGGCAGAGTCAGCGGGTGGAAGTCGATGGGTGGTAATCTGGACGTTGTGGACAGCGACTCCTACAGGTCGGTTGGGGGACACCTGCACAGCAGAGACAGGAAATGGCGGGGGTAGTGTGAGCCTCCCACACGTTACACCTCGCCAATGAGAGTCCGCGCTGGCAGGTGAAAAGATGCGACAGGCTGCCTCCACGTGTATCGGAGGAGACATGTGATGCAAGGCTTCTATCCTCCCTACAACCGGCCAGTGGGGGGCATATGCGAGCAATGTTCAAGACAGGGGAGGGAAGAATTGGCACAGTGGAATTGGGATGGGAGAAAAATAGAAAAAAAGAAAGTGGATCAAATTTCTTTTTTTGAAAAATGGCTAAATCTATACAATATTTACTGTATTGTGTTTTTCTGTCCTGTTTTCACGGATAATGCTTGCAATATTCTGTGTCCTCATGCTTATATGGATATATTGATCCTGGTTATTGGTTATGATTACAGTTAGATGTTTGGTTAATTAACATTGCTTCATGAATTGTTAATATACATTTTTCTAAGTAGAAATTGTGCCTATTCACAGCTGCCACTCAAGTTTCACTCATGGATGAGGGAATGCGCTGTGTTGTTTGGTGTGATACTCTCTACACAAAAAGGGCAGCAAATTAGACCCAGGCAACTACCGCCCTGTTTCTATTCTTACCTCCATCTCGAAAGTCATGGAGAAAATAGTCTACGAACAGGTCGAAAAGTACCTGGCGGAAAAAAACCTAATCTACGAATTCCAATCTGGCTTCAGAACGTCCCACTCCACTGACACATGCCTCCTCTATTTGAACGACCACATCAAACAAGAGGTGGACGCTGGCAAATACTGCGGCATGGTCATGCTGGACCTACAAAAGGCCTTCGACACTGTCAATCACTCCATTCTAATGGACAAGCTAAAAGCAATTGGTTTTGATAGCCTATCAGTGAGCTGGATGCAATCCTACCTGGAGGGGAGAGAACAGATGGTAGAGGTAAACGGTACTCTATCCCCCCCCCTCACAGTGAGCTGTGGTGTTCCACAAGGAAGCATACTAGGACCGCTACTCTTCCTAATTTATGCAAATGACATGTCGTCAGCCTGTGACTGCAACTTGTTCCTGTTTGCGGACGACTCAGCCCTGCTGGTCTCTGACAAGAACAAATTGCAGGTTGAAAAAACCCTCAGCACGGAACTAGGCAAAATCTGCATATGGCTCGCTGATAACAAACTATCATTACACATGGGCAAAACAGAGTCCATTCTCTTCGGTTCAAATAACAAACTCAGCAAGACCGACGGCTTCTCAGTTACAGTGGGTGACAATATTGTCACAAGGAAAGACGAAATTACCTACCTGGGTTCCATCCTAGAGGCAAATCTTTCCTGTGACAAAATGGCATCCAATGTAATAAAAAAAGTCAACCAACGAACTAGATTCTTGTACCGGATCTCCTCTCTGGTAAACAAGAATACCCTGAGGACTCTGGCAGGAGCACTCATTCAAGGGTACTATGACTATGCGTGCACCTCATGGTACCAAAGCACCTCAAAGGCGCTTAAAACAAAATTACAAACATCACAAAACAAACTGGTCAGACTACTACTTGACCTGAACCCCAGAACCCACCTCACCCCTGCCCACTTTGCCAACCTAGGATGGCTTAGAGTAGACGACAGAGTACAGCAACTTGCAATGGGCCTGGTCTACAAGATACACTATACGACCGGGGTGCCCATGTACATGTCAAAATACTTCCCAAAGGTCAGTGAATACCACAACCACTACACCAGAGGAAGCTCAACAAATCATGTTAAACCCAGATTCGGCTCAAACAAGGGACTAAACACGTTTCGCAATTATGCCACAACAATGTGGAACGCCCTACCCAAAGCTGTAAAGGAATGTGAATCCCTGCCCACATTCAAAACCGCCCTTAAAGAGCACCTACGGGAGGCTGCAATTCGAAACTGGCCACCGTAAATGCCCAAAACCCCCACCACCTCCTAATAGACAGTCTCCTCCCCACCGCATGTATATATTCCCTCCCCGCCGTATGTATATTCCCCTCCCACCCACCCACCCCCTCCTAATGTACAGTCCCCTCCCCATCATATGTATATACTCTGTCAGGATCTAGGGGTAACAGTACTGTATATTTGAATACCGCCTATGTCACAAATGTATCAGTACTAAATACCTATATGTCCCTATGCCATAAATGTCATGTATGTTATGTATGTCATAAATGTCTATATGAATTGAAAATGGGGGACCCTGATGGAAACAAGACAAACGTCTTTCTCAGGTCTGCATCCCCTTAACAATTGTATGTATTGAGCCGTACTGTATTGTACCCATTCTGCAATCTGTTAAATAAAGTTTTCATTCATTCATTCATTCATTGTGATGCCATTCAGCCCTCTGCTAGCTCTTAGTTGGGCTAAAAGTAATACAATACAATACAAAGAAAATGTATAGTAATGGAAACCCTTTTTTCCATATACCATGGACTGTGTCCTCTGCCTTTAAATAAAATACTCCAGGGCGGCTACGTGGCGTAGTGGGCAATGCGCTCGCCACGAATGCGGAGACGCTGGGCTCGCCTGTTCGAGCCCAGCGCTCCACATTGCTTTCAGTTTAGCTGGTCGTTCATACTAATACACATTGGCCGTATTAGGGGGTGGGAAACTGATGGGTGGGGATCGGGCGTTGTGGACAGCGACACCTACAGGTCGGTTGGTGCGCCTGCGCAGTAGAATCAGGAAGTGTCGGGGGCAGCGTGAGCCTCCCACGCGTTACTCCTCGCCACTGAGAGATCGAGCTGCGCAGGTGAAAAGATGCGACTGCTGTTACCTCAAGTACCGGAGGGGACTTGTGCTATGTATGACTTAGTCCACATTGCAGCCGGCTTGTGGGAGGCAAGAAACAGCGTTCGTGACAGGGGAGGGTTGAATTGGATGATACGAAATTGGGATGGGAGAAAATATAGAAAAATGGGAGAAAAAGTGGATAAAAGAAAAATCCATGGTTGTGGACTTCCTGTAGAATATCATGAGTTAACCTGACGGACCGCGTGTATATTTTCCCTAACGGACTTTCACTTCCGCGTTCGGGATGCGCGATCTGATTGGCCACTGATGTTTCTCTCAGCGCCAATCGCGTTACTCCTAACAATCAAGTCAAGAGTTTTAATTGTCACAGCATACAAGTATACAATGAAATGCGGGTGGTCTTGCCCGCAACGATGTGCAATACAGTGGTACAACATATAATAGAATCCAATAAAAAACAACATTGTGCAATAAACAGGTAACAGGTAACATGATGTGACATCTCGGTATCTGTACATAGTTATTTACAGAGCATATAGGACATGCTGTTGTGCCTATCTTTCAGTTCCACAGCCCAAGTCCTTCAGTTCCACAGCCCAAGTCCGACATCACATCAATATACTAACTAACTAGCTATTCATATCAATCGAAATAACGTATTGTTTTCATCTCTGATCACGGAAGGTGACATCCCTAACATGTCATGTTGTGTCACAACAGAATGAGTAGGTGAGTGTTAGGCCTACAGAAAGTGTAATCTATTGATTGACTTGCATGACCTAGTCAATTCGGTAGAAGAGTCTGGTGGGCGAGATTATGCATGACCAGCCTGTGATCTAAAGACTCCTGCCTGTGGCTACTGGTAGGCTATTCTTATGCCGTGCTCAATATTAAAACTCACTGCTCGTCCACCCAACGTAAACAGAGCAGAGATAAGCTTCAAATCACTGCAAGATCGCGCAATAATGAAGTCGTGTTTTGAACATTTATGTTGTGTTGATGGAATCACGTTAATATAGAGAGATGAAAACAATAAGTTATTTCGATTGATATGAATAGCTAGTTACGTTAATATAGAGAGATGAAAACTACGTTATTTCGATTGATATGAATAGCTAGTTAGTTAGTATATTGATGTGATGTCGGAAGTGGCCAATCAGATCGCGCATCCCGAACGCGGAAGTGAAAGTCCGTTAGGGAAAATATACACGCTGACGGACCAGATGGTTTGTTACAGGAAGTCCAAGTCTTTCGTGGAAACTGTTTGGAAAAAGGCAGGCACTTAAAAAAATTACTTGGCAGGTGATTGGATGAACCATCTGTCTATCACTGTCTATTACAGGCTAACTTGTAATCAATCAAATCAACAAACCGTATGACAATAGGAGAGCGCTGAAGTCTGAAGAGGAAACTACATGTAGATGTAGTTAGCATGTCCTCTCGCCGTCTTTGTAAGGAAAGGATACCAAAAGAATTGACACACCTAAACCAGACGCTGATGCTGATTGGTCCGAACCACTGTGTGTAATTTAAAGCCTGACGAAGATGGATTCTCACATGGTCTCGGATTAGGAGACTAGAGTAGTGGATCTCAGATTAGGAGACTAGAGTAGTGGATCTCAGATTAGGAGACTAGAGTAGTGGATCTCGGATTAGGAGACTAGAGTAGTGGATCTCAGATTAGGAGACTAGAGTACTGGATCCCTAAGGATTCTCACATGATCTTGTGGTCTCAGATTAGACTAGAGACTAGACTAGAGTAGTGGTTATTGGGGATGAATAGGAGTTCTTAAAGAGGATTCCAGGGGGTCCTCGACAAAATCGGTAATGGATTAATTTCAGAACTATTTAATTCACAGGCGGCTAAGTGGCGCAGTGGGCAAGGCGCTCGCCACTAATGCTGCAAATGCTGGGTTCGAGCCCAGCTCTCGGCATTGCTACCAGCTTGGCTGGTCGTTCATATTAACACAATTGGCAGTGTTAGGGGTGGGAAGCTGGTGGGTGGGGATCGGACGTTGTGGACAGCGACTCCTACAGGTCGGTTGGTGCGCCTGCACAGCAGCATCAGGAAGCAACGGGGGCGGCGTGTCCCTCCCACGCAGACCCTCGCCACTGAGAGATCACGCTGTTCAGGTGAAAAGATGCGACGGCTGCCTCCTCGTGTACCGGAGGGGACACGTGATGCAAGGCTTCGTCCACATTGCAGCCGGCCAGTGGGAGGCATGGCCTAACAGCGTTCGAGACAGGGGAGGGTAGAATTGGACAATACGAAATTGGGATGGGAGAAAAAGTAGATAAAAAAATAATAATAAACGATTTAATTCACGAAAAGTTAGAATGAGAGAATGTATAGGATCGACCACCTCAAAGGTAGAATCTGTGGGCGTCTGGGTAGTGTAGAGGTCTAAGCACAACATGGCTTCCATTCCCGGCAGCGGTGCCTCCACACGGTCAGCCGGTGGGAGTCCTGGTGGGTGTCTGTTCAGCAGGGAGGGGGGCTGAGGTGTCTGTTCAGCAGGGAGGGGGTCTGAGGTGTCTGTTCAGCAGGGAGGGGGGCTGAGGTGTCTGTTCAGCAGGGAGGGGGTCTGAGGTATCTGTTCAGCAGGGAGGGGGTCTGAGGTGCCTGTTCAGCAGGGAGGGGGTCTGAGGTGCCTGTTCAGCAGGGAGGGGGTCTGAGGGGAGATGGAGTGAACTGCAGCGAGGTCCAGGTAGGATGCACCGATCTGATATTGATATCGGATATCGGCCCGATATGACTAAAATAGCTGGATCGGGTAGCGGGGGAAAAATATATATATATATCGGATTATATTTTTTATAATAATAAATAACAATTCAGTACATTTATATCTGTGTTCATTTGTTTCACTAAGTTAGGAAAGTAATGTTTTAAGTCAAGCCTGATCACAAAAGAATGATCCCAGTCTCTCCCACACAGTGAGGCATACAGTTTATTAATTGAACAATATCGGATCGGTACTGGGTATCGGCCGACACCCAAAGCCCAGGTATCGGTATCGGTACTGAAAAAGTCAGATCGGTGCGTCCCTACAGTAGTTCCAAGTCTCCCAGTGAACTTCCTAGTTGTTATGTGAAAATAAGTGGTTGCTGACTCCACATGTATCGGAGCAGGCATGGTGTCTAGTCTACACCCTCCCCAGACAGTAGGGTAGTCTACACCCTCCCCAGACTGACAGTAGGCTAGTCTACACCCTCCCCAGACAGTAGGCTAGTCTACACCCTCCCCAGACTGACAGTAGGCTAGTCTACACCCTCCCCAGACAGTAGGCTAGTCTACACCCTCCCCAGACCAACAGTAGGGTAGTCTACACCCTCCCCAGACAGACAGTAAGGTAGTCTACACCCTCCCCAGACAGTAGGGTAGTCTACACCCTCCCCAGACAGACAGTAGGGTGGTCTACACCCTCCCCAGACAGTAGGGTAGTCTACACCCTCCCCAGACAGACAGTAGGGTAGTCTACACCCTCCCCAGACCAACAGTAGGGTAGTCTACACCCTCCCCAGACCAACAGTAGGGTAGTCTACACCCTCCCCAGACAGACAGTAGGGTAGTCTACACCCTCCCCAGACCAACAGTAGGGTAGTCTACATCCTCCCCAGACCAACAGTAGGGTAGTCTACACCCTCCCCAGACAGACAGTAGGGTAGTCTATACCCTCCCCAGACCAACAGTAGGGTAGTCTCACATTCTCTGTGTGATCGTACCAATGTTCTCTGTGTGATACCAGTCACTTCTCTGTGTGATCATACCAGTCACTTCTCTGTGTGATACCAGTCACTTCTCTGTGTGATCATACCAGTCACTTCTCTGTGTGATCATACCAGTCACTTCTCTGTGTGATACCAGTCACTTCTCTGTGTGATCATACCAGTCACTTCTCTGTGTGATCAACAATCAATTCTCTGTGTGATCATACCAGTCACTTCTCTGTGTGATACCAGTCACTTCTGTGTGATCAACAGTCACTTCTCTGTGTGATCAACAGTCAATTCTCTGTGTGATCATACCAGTCACTTCTCTGTGTGATCAACAGTCACTTCTCTGTGTGATCAACAGTCACTTCTCTGTGTGATACCAGTCACTTCTCTGTGTGATACCAGTCACTTCTCTGTGTGATCAACAGTCACTTCTCTGTGTGATCCCAGTCACTTCTCTGTGTGATCAACAGTCACTTCTCTGTGTGATCAACAGTCACTTCTCTGTGTGATACCAGTCACTTCTCTGTGTGATCCCAGTCACTTCTCTGTGTGATCAACAGTCACTTCTCTGTGTGATCCCAGTCACTTCTCTGTGTGATCAACAGTCACTTCTCTGTGTGATACCAGTCACTTCTCCGTGTCCAGTTCTTGCTGCAGCTCTTCACTTGATGGCCCATAGTAAGTTGAATGCACCAGTGGAACAATTATTCTAGAGCCCTGCTCAAAATACACTCAATTATTCTAGAGCCCTGCTCAAAATACACTCAATTATTCTAGAGCCCTGCTCAAAATACACTCAATTATTCTAGAGCCCTGCTCAAAATACACTCAATTATTCTAGAGCCCTGCTCAAAATACACTCAATTATTCTAGAGCCCTGCTCAAAATACACTCAATTATTCTAGAGCCCTGCTCAAAATACACTCAATTATTCTATAGCCCTGCTCAAAATACACTCAATTATTCTAGAGCCCTGCTCAAAATACAGTAAATTCGCCATCTGCATTTTGCAGACTGCATGAGTGCTCCAGTGTTTTACTTTGGGCAGTCTATTTTGCAGACTGCATGAGTGCTCCAGTGTTTTACTTTGGGCAGTCTATTTTGCAGACTGCATGAGTGCTCCAGTGTTTTACTTTGGGCAGTCTATTTAGCAGACTGTATGAGTGCTCCAGTGTTTTACTTTGGTCAGTCTATTTTGCAGACTGCATGAGTGCTCCAGTGACTGTTTTGCCACCATGAAAGAGAGAAGGATGTCGGTGGGGTGGGTGATTTTTTTTATATTGTGTCTTTAATAAAGCCTTTTGTTCATTTTTATTTAGTTTTAGCTCCACCCATTCTATGTTATTTTACTCTTTACTAGTTTTAGACCTTATTTTATGCTCTTTTACTAGTTTTAGTCCTACTTAAGTTATTTTGTTCTTTTTTACTCTTACTAGTTTTTATGTTATTCTACCCTGTAGCGCCTTGAGATTTGTTCCACAAATATAAAGCGCCCCTACAAATCGAATATATACTTATTGTAACTGAGGGGTACAATTCCCTGACTGTATTAATCAAGTACTGATATCATTAATCACTACCGTCTATGTACTCCTGGCCAATACTGTACATAAGTATTATTAGATTAGAACACTCCAACAATAACACGGTTTTCCACACAAAATACTCGGTTAGAATATTTATTACATAAAAGGGATTATATTACATGACTTAGTTGCGCTTATAAGGCAAATAGAATGTGCATAGGCGAGTCAATAGTAAAATATTAAGTAATTATCTAGGGATCTTCTGGGAAAGGGTGTACTACCGGTTGTAAGCCAGCAGAGGGGGCCAAAGCTCTAGGCAAGTCAATGGTTCACGGAGGCGATGTCATCCCTGGAGCAGCGGGGAGAGGCAGCCTGGTTCCAGGATGCGCGCCGTGTAGGTGAGAGCCGTGGAGTCTCTGGTACGACAGAAACTGGCTTGAGTGATGGTCTCCACGGGCACGTGGGTCCCACAGCAGTGGGTGTAGACGGTTCTTCTGCTTCCAGCAGCTTAGTGAAGAATGAAGAATAATAATCCTTGCCGGAAAAGTGGCACTGCGGGCGGGGTGTAAATCCCCCGTGGTGCTGCTGCTCCGGTGTAGATATCCTCTCCGGTGCGGTAGTGCACGGTTAACCTCGACGTTACTATACTATTAGCACGGGCAATAAGTGCTCTATGTCGACGCACAATTACTCACTCCACGTGGTCTTTGACTCGTAATGAAGGTTTACTAATAAACAGCGAACGATACGACAAACAGACGTATTAGGATAACACGAGACTATCTTGGGGCAATGCGAGCCCTGCTGTACCGCACGTTGCGTAGTGGGTAAGGCTTTACTTGGTAACTGAACCAGACTGAACTGAAGGCGAACTGAAGAGGAACTGCAAGGGGAGTTCTGTATTCGCCGCGCTATATTTATATATGCGGGGGGTAAACGATGGTGCCAGCCTACTCACTGTCTCGTAGCCTTGGGCGAAAGCGGGCATGTTTGGGCAAGTCCTGGCGGTAGCTTTCAAGTCAGCTCGAGGGGGTAAGGCTTTACTCGGTACCTGGCGCCAGGGGATCGCTTCCAATAGGGGAACGAATATTATGGTCTGTCCTGCTACCAGGTAAAGGGATATTCCGTATATATTGTACAAGGAATATACAGGGGATATCAAACGATATGCAGATATTATACATGGGATCTCAGGCAATAAATATATATATTCGGTTTAATCTGACCCTTTGTAACAGCCGCCCCCTAATTAGTCCCACCTAATTAGCTAAGCAGGGACAGATTAACCGCACTGTCCACTACTCAATGTCCGTTGTGAGGGGTCGGGCAGTTCACAAAGTCAGGGGTCATGGTCGTCATTAGGCGAGTCGGGGAGCCTTGGTGACTCGATCAGCCTCGCCACGGGTCGGTTGTAGATCCGCCCTTGGCCGAGCACTTCTGCCACTCTGACCTTTCCGTCGGTACCAGTGGTCACTTTGCTTACGCGGCCGGCCGGCCACGCAGCTCGGGGTAGTGACTGGTCTATGGTCATGACGGCTAGACGGGATGAAGGGGGGCTTAGGAGGAAGCGGGCCTGAGACTGCTTTGATCTGGGCTTGGCTGTGCTTTCTCCTCCTCCGTCTGTTTCTCTTGTTCGCTCTGTACCCCGTGTGAGGAGGGGCCGGTCCCGGCCGCCCCGTCAAGGAGTCGCTTGGGGTGCTGGGTTCGAGGTCAGCTACGTCTGAAGCGCAGCTGAGGGGGGTGGAGTTCCGAACTCCCTCTGGTACCCACGGTTCTCTCACGGGCCTCTCGCTTAATGTCAATAGCCTCTGCTGTACGGGGGAGAGGCCGGTGTCTTCTTCTGTCGCTCTGGAGTGGAGGCAACTAGTGGCTGCTGCTCGGCTGAGAGATTTAGCGAGGGGGCCTTGCAATGTCCATCCTAGGCGGGTCTCGACTGCTGCAGGACAGCCTCGGGTTCCGGTATGGACCCGGTCAATCGGGACTATGAGTTCTGCATGGTCGGAGCCTATCAACAGGGTCGGGGTAGCGCCGTCTATGAGCGGGATAGGTAATTGGCGCAGGTGCACACACTTATCCATCAGCTGTGGGATGGGGTAGGTGTACTGTGATAGTCCTATTTCTTGGCTGGTGAAAGCATTTGTAATCCTATACCGTCGCTCTGGCTTCCCGCTTGCTGCGATAGTGAAGGAGACATTCTCGCCCTTTATCGTCTTTAAATCTCTTCTTATTGTCCGAATCGTCATTTGGTTCTCGCTCCCCCGCAGTCCCAGCTGGGCCGCAGCGGACGCGAGCAGAAGGGTCTTCTCTGACCCGTCATCAAGGACGGCGTAAGTGTCCATGACTTTGTCCCCGTGGCTCAGGAGCACTCTGACCACTTTGAGGAGCACTCGGGGGGTCTCGCTGTGCTGGTCAATGTGGAGCACTCCTGTGGGTGGTGACGTAGACTCTATGTGGTACGAGTCGCACCTTGTCCGCCAGTGTCTGCCGTAGCAGTCGGGACAGAAGGGAGCGGTCTGGTGGAACTTTGGTTCTGGTGCCACCGCCTCGGCGTGGTACATGACCGCGACGGGCCCACTCTGTTGTCCTGGGTGACGCTTGTTGATGTCGTGCAGGACCTCCAGGTGGGTGCCACCGCACCTGCTGCACTTTTTCTTCAGGTGGCACTCAGCTGCTAGGTGGCTGCGCGCGCAGCGGAAGCAGCGGCGGTGGTCCTTGACCCACTGGCTCACATCATCCGTGGTCAGCTTCTTGAAGTCTTCGCACTGATGGAGCCGATGTTCTCCCTCACAGTACTGGCACTCAATCTTCCACTGGTCCTCTTTCGTCGAGGGGGTGTTGTGGTTGGAGTGCTGCGGTACTGACTCTGATTGGTGCATGACAGTCACCGATCTTCTTCCATAATTTATTCTCCTGGGTCCCTCTCTGGAGCTTGGCGTGCTCCGCCCGAATGTATCTAGTCGTAAGCTGCTGACTTCTCTCGCCAGGAAGTCGGCTAGATCAAGGAGGGATGGCTCGGGGCCGTCGGGGTCGCGGTAGTCCCTCTGCCGCCGAAAGCGCTCCTGTCTTGCGGGTGGCAGCTTCTCCAAAATCCTCTCAACGTTAGAGTTGGCGTATAGCTCATGCCTGCCCTTCTCCCGTTGCGCTCCCAGCATCCCCACCAGGGACTGCACTTTGATTGACAGGTCGTCTAGTGAGCGATTGTCTGTGGCTGGGGGTAGGCGGTCAATATGCCTTATCTCTTCTATTACGTAATCCCATATACGTCCATATCTCTGGTCCAGCGCCGCTAGGGCCGCTGTGTATGGTGTCGAAGAGGTGGCATAGGCCAGCGCTATATTGTGCGCTCGCGGTACTTTCAGGTGCTTCAGTAATATTGCATACTTGTGGCGTTCACCAGCGACGTCCACCATCATTGTCTCTAGGCACATCCGGAGCTCCGTGTACTGTGCTCGAGTCTCATAGGCGAAGTCGGGAAACGACGGCGTGGCGATGTATGATGTCATGGATGACTGGTACATCGGTGAGCGTTGGGGGAGAGGCCTCCTAGGCGAGTCTCCTCTGGCGTGTCGTCTTGGGCTGGTACTTGGTGGGTACCGAAGGTCGGGTACCCAGGTGCTGTTCCTCGGGGCTGGCGGTGCGTCAAACTCACCCGTGGGTTGAGTCGGGGGTTTGTAACGCAGGGCCTCGGGGCTGACTTCTGGGCTGTACTGGACCTCCTGGTCCTGAGTACGTCGCTGCGGGTCGGCGCTGTACTGGGCCTCCTGGGCCAGAGCACGTTGCTGCTGGTCGGCTTGACACCCCTCCTCTTCCTCCTCCTCTTCCTCTGCTAGGACCTGGAGTCTTCTGTTCAGTCTCTCGGCGTGGTTCGGTTCTGTACCCCGGTTGCTAGGTCTCGTATGGGCCGGCTGGGGAGGGGGTTCGGAGACGTGGACAGGCTCCTCCTGTTGGCGGGGTCCCGGGTCGCTTCGTCGGGTAGGGGAATGTGTCCTAGACCCGTGTCTTGACGACCTCTGAGAGCTCCGTGCGGAGTGAGGGGGTGTCGCCATGGCAACTAGTTTGTCCATCAGCTCCGCCTGCAGCCGGTCGCGCTCTGCCTCGCGCCGGGCATGGGCTGCGTCGCGCGCGGCTTCGCGCTGGGCATTGGCGATGTCGCGCTGCGCATTGGCACTGGCCTGGGCAGCGTCGCGCTGTGCGTTGGCGACGTCGCGCTGGGCATTGGCGCTGGCATGGGCGGCGTGGAGCTGTGCATTTGCGACGTCGGCGCGGCTTCTCTCGACGTCGCGCTGGGCATTGGCGCTGGCATGGGCGGCGTGGAGCTGTGCATTTGCGACGTCGGCGCGGCTTCGCTCGATGTTCTCTTCTGTCTGGAGGCGTCTGGTCTCCAGTCTTATTCGGTCGTCCTCGCTCCTTTGTTGCGCCTGGAAGCGCTCTCGCTCACCTGCGTAATGTTCGCGCTCGCACGTCTGTTGCGCTTGAAGTCGATCGCGTTCGGTGGAGGCTGCCAGGGTGGCGATGAGTGCCTGCGCCAGCATCTTGTCCGCCTCGCTGGGGGAAGACGCCGTTCGGGGCGATCGGCTCCCGGCAGTACTGGTTGGAGATCCGTTCTCCTGTTGCGTACCGAGGAGATCCGTCTCCTGGGTGCGCGTCTCTCTAGGGTTGTCTTCCTCCCGGGGGTGATCGGGGGCTATTTGGTCGGTATTGTCTGGGGGTAAAGTCGTGTCAGTTCCCTCCTGGTCCCCACCGTGAGCTTGGTCAGTTACATTAGCACCCACTAGGGCCTCTGTGGTCGGGGTAACCTGGTTGTTAAGGTCAGACATAATTTTACTTTCTACTTTTTCCGCGTTTAACTTCCCTTTAAAGCTAGGTATTGGACTGACAGAGTATTCCTCTAGGTAGGGAGGTGGCTGTCGTCTGCGCTGCGGGCGATCTAGCTTAGGAGAACCGTTTGTGGAGTGTTCGTCATCGGCCATGTCAATATTAATATTATATTAATATTACGCTAATTATTATCTCCGGCTCGAAGGACCAATTGTAACTGAGGGGTACAATTCCCTGACTGTATTAATCAAGTACTGATATCATTAATCACTACCGTCTATGTACTCCTGGCCAATACTGTACATAAGTATTATTAGATTAGAACACTCCAACAATAACACGGTTTTCCACACAAAATACTCGGTTAGAATATTTATTACATAAAAGGGATTATATTACATGACTTAGTTGCGCTTATAAGGCAAATAGAATGTGCATAGGCGAGTCAATAGTAAATATTAAGTAATTATCTAGGGATCTTCTGGGAAAGGGTGTACTACCGGTTGTAAGCCAGCAGAGGGGGCCAAAGCTCTAGGCAAGTCAATGGTTCACGGAGGCGATGTCATCCCTGGAGCAGCGGGGAGAGGCAGCCTGGTTCCAGGATGCGCGCCGTGTAGGTGAGAGCCGTGGAGTCTCTGGTACGACAGAAACTGGCTTGAGTGATGGTCTCCACGGGCACGTGGGTCCCACAGCAGTGGGTGTAGACGGTTCTTCTGCTTCCAGCAGCTTAGTGAAGAATGAAGAATAATAATCCTTGCCGGAAAAGTGGCACTGCGGGCGGGGTGTAAATCCCCCGTGGTGCTGCTGCTCCGGTGTAGATATCCTCTCCGGTGCGGTAGTGCACGGTTAACCTCGACGTTACTATACTATTAGCACGGGCAATAAGTGCTCTATGTCGACGCACAATTACTCACTCCACGTGGTCTTTGACTCGTAATGAAGGTTTACTAATAAACAGCGAACGATACGACAAACAGACGTATTAGGATAACACGAGACTATCTTGGGGCAATGCGAGCCCTGCTGTACCGCACGTTGCGTAGTGGGTAAGGCTTTACTTGGTAACTGAACCAGACTGAACTGAAGGCGAACTGAAGAGGAACTGCAAGGGGAGTTCTGTATTCGCCGCGCTATATTTATATATGCGGGGGGTAAACGATGGTGCCAGCCTACTCACTGTCTCGTAGCCTTGGGCGAAAGCGGGCATGTTTGGGCAAGTCCTGGCGGTAGCTTTCAAGTCAGCTCGAGGGGGTAAGGCTTTACTCGGTACCTGGCGCCAGGGGATCACTTCCAATAGGGGAACGAATATTATGGTCTGTCCTGCTACCAGGTAAAGGGATATTCCGTATATATTGTACAAGGAATATACAGGGGATATCAAACGATATGCAGATATTATACATGGGATCTCAGGCAATAAATATATATATTCGGTTTAATCTGACCCTTTGTAACACTTATTATTATTAGGAAGAGGCTATCCACTTCACTAGTACCTTATTACACACTGTTTACATGAAAATATAGATATTGCAGACTATTGCTACATACCCAATGTGCAATACTAATACTACTATATCTTACTTGTGTTATTCCATTTTTTCCCCTTACTTACTTTATTTACCTTTATATGACTAGTGCTCTTACTGTTGAGCAGACTTGTTTTCTCGTCCAACACATTCCATTGTACCGTTGACCTTGTGTTAGCATACAGTGATTTATGACATCTGGTATGTCATAAATGTATAGATGTAGCAGTACTGTATCTGTATGTCATGTATGTCATATATGTATGTCCTGATGAATTTAAAATGGGGGACCTTGATGTAAACAAGACGAAAGTCTTTCTCTGGTCTGCATCCCCTTAACAATTGTGTGTATTGAGCTGTACTGTATTGTACCCATTCTGCAATCTGTTAATAAAGTTTTCAATCAATCAACAGTGAAACTTGAATGGTACTTCTTCTATTTGAAAACAGAATCAATCATTATTGTCACGATTTACCGACCGCCCAGACACTCACCAATATTTATACAGGAGCTCTCTGAACTGATCTCATTATGTGTTACCGGATATGATAAGGTGATCCTAAATGGAGACTTGAACATCCATTTTAATAAGAAAACAGACTCCAAAACTATAGAGCTAGAAAATCTACTGGATAGCTTTGACCTAACACAACATATAACAAATGCAACTCACAAGCTTGGAAATACATTAGACTTAGTTATAACAACAACTGGGCTAAGCATAACAAATGTCTCAATAACTGAATTACCTGTCTCCGACCATCACTGTATATTTTTTGATACTCAAATAACCCTTACTAAAACAAAAAAAGAAATCATAGTTAAAAAGAGGCTCCTAAACGACAAGTGTTGTGAAGGGCCAGATTAAACCGAATATATATATTTATTTATATATATTTAATTGTATTTGTATATTCTCTAATATTCCCTGATATCCCTTGTATATTCCTTGTACAATATGCATTGAATATCCATTCTAGCCTACTGAACATCCCATAATAGTCTCCATTCTACTATTGGTCGAGACCTTGGTGCCAGGCTGCCATACCCCTCAGACCCAGTTCAAACGTACCGCTCGACATGTACGAACAAGTCCTAGTTCCGCGTAGGAATTTGGCTACCGCACCACTAATGGGACTATTTGTTCATAGTGCGTATATATACTGCGCTACTAAAGTAGGACTTTCTTTTCAGTCCAGTTTCTTACCCTCCAATAGAGTCACAGACGTAAAGCCTCCCCGCGATGCCACGTGTGGGAGTAAGGCCAAGTTCGGCCTACCATCGGTATTGAGACATCGTGTATATTAATATTTGAATGGTCATATTTGGCACTATATCGTCGAGTTGGACGTAGTCTATTAAGCTAATAATAGTCTGTTAATATATAGTGCTTCGTGCGGTGAGAATACTACCGTAGTCAGTACCCCATCGTTTCGGGCAGAGAACTGGCTGCTTACCCAGGGTGGTTGACCCTATGTGAAGCTGCACCCGAGGAGCCCTAGAGCCGACGAGCGAGTGGACCTGTATACCGGATTATTCTACCGACGACAGCCCGCCTTCCCAGGCACGGATTATGCTTTGGATACTTTGATTATTCTATGGATAAAGACCCCCGACACTACCGTGTGTTGGAACCCCCCCCCCTGGAGAGGACGCAAGGTGAGGAGACGCTCTGCAAGACGAGGTCTCTCCACATCTCTCCCCCGTGGACCGGAGAGAGCCGGCCCACAAAGAGTCCACCTGCTTTCATCTGTGGTCCAAGGATCGCCGGCGCATTGAACGGCACTACAGTGGGTTCTCCTGGGATACCCTTGGCCGGACGAGGCAGCTGGATTCTACCCCCCCCCCCCCTCCTACTCCTGTCGGCTTACAAGCGACCGGATTAACCCCCTCTAGTGTATCCAGCCTATAATCATTAAAGTATCATTGCTGTTATTCCTTAACTATTCCAGGTCGTATATTTACCACCTGCGCCTTCAGAGATTGGACATTATCTATTGATATACCGACGAATACTCCTTGCCATAAAAGTGCATACTATTTCAATTCATAAATGTAATTAAGTGATTAAGTGCTTATTCTACACACCATCGCTGTGTAGGAAATAAAGACCTGTTTCTAATTCGTACATTTGTGTTGGATCCGTTTCATCTACGTGAGAGTGTTCATGATAATATATTTATGCCGTGTACTGGGTGGCCGAATATTAAGTACAAAGGTAGTGGTAGTAAGTATCATATCTAGTAATACAGTCAGGGAATTGTACCCCTCAGTTACAATTGGTCCTTCGAGCCGGAGGGTAATTAGTGTAATATTAATATAGTGTTATTAATATTGAAATGGCCTATGATGAACACTCCACGAAACGATCCTCCTAACCAACGCCCGCAGCGCGAACGACGGCTCCCTCAGTACTTAGAGGCTTACGCTGTCAGTCAACAACCTAGTCTTCTACTAACAGTAAACGCGGTAAAACTAGAAAGTAAAAGTATGTCTAACCCCAACGCCCAGACTACCCCGACCATAGAGGCCCCTACGGGCTCTAATGTAACTGACCAAGTTCACGGTGGGGACCAGTGGGAACCAGACATGACTTCACACCCCGCCAGTACTGAAGAAGTAGTCCCCGATGAGTCCCGGGAGGAATACAACGCTACCGAGAGAGAACTCGGCACGGAAGAAGACGGGGAGAGCACCGTGGAGATAGAGCTCCAAGGCTCCGCAAGGAGTACCCCGAGGGAAGGCTCCCCTATACAACCGCCTTCTCCCAGCGAGGCAGAGAGGACCCTACAGCAGGCATTCCTCGTCAGCCTGAAAGCCTCTACTGAACGCGATAGACTCCAGGGTGAACGCGATCGATTGCAGCTACAGCAACGGAGCGAAGAAGAGCACATACGCCTGGAAATAAGACACATTCAGATGGAAGAGAATGTGGCCCGAGACCGAGCAGACAGCCAGCGAGCAGCTGCTGGTGCTCTACGGGACGCAGAGCGCGACAGACAGCAAGCGCAACTAATAGAACAGCTGATCAGACGGACAACACCCTCTCCCTCCGCCAGAGGCTCCAGGAACTCGTCTAGACACACCTCCAGGGCGGCATCCCCTAGCCGAGTAAACAACCCTGAACTTGACCAACAGACGAGGTCTATACCCCCCACAGACCACCTCCCCCCACCGGTCCAAGCGAGACCTAGCAACCGGGAAGGAGCAGCATATCCTGTGGAGAGGCTAAACCAGAGACTACAAGCACTGGATGACCTAACTGAAGACGAAGAGGAAGAGGAGGAGAACCGCGCCCGAAGACAGCACAGTACTCTACCGGACCAGGAGGTCCGGTACAGCCCAGGCTATACTCCCGCGGAGCTGCGCTACAGACCCCCGACTCTATACACGGGTGAGCACGACGCACGACCCGCACCGAGGAACAGCACCTGGACAAGCGGGCCATGGTACACTGCCGGTACCAGCCCATACCAAGGAGCGGGAGGAGACTCGCCTAGGAGGCCTCCCCCCCAACGCTCGCCGATGTATCCACAGTCAGCGTCATACATTGGCACGCCTATGGTACCCGACTTCACCCAAGAGAACCGGGCCCAGTATACAGAACTCCGCATGTGTCTGGAGACCATGTTGGTGGATGTATTGGATGAACGCCACAAATACGCCATCCTACTGCAGCACTTAAAGGTGCCCCGCGCACATAATATAGCGCTCGCCTACGCGACTTCCACCACCCCATACACAGCAGCGCTGGTAGCATTGGACCAGAGGTATGGGCGCATATGGGATTACGTGATCCAGGAGATCCGACACATCGACCGCTTACCCCCAGCAATAGACAATCGAGCACTGGACGACCTGTCCATCAGAGTGCAGTCCCTGGTAGGGATGTTGGGAGCGCAAAGAGAGAAGGGGAAGTATGAACTTTACGCCAACTCAAATGTGGAAAGGATCCTGGAGAAGCTGCCGCCCGCTCGTCAGGAGCGCTTTAGGCGGCAGAGGGACCACAGAGACCCGAATGGCCCCGAACCGAACCTCCTCGATCTAGCAGACTTCCTGGCGAGAGAAGTCAGCAGCCTACGGCTAGATACATTCGGACGGAGCACCCCTGGCTCCAGAGAAGGAACCAGACGACTAAATGATGGAAGAAGATCGGTGACTGTGATGCACCAATCGGAGTCAGTACCGAGCAGCAGGAGCCACAGTACCCCCTCCAGAACGGAGAAGTGGAAGATAGTGTGCCCCTACTGTGAGAAAGAACACTGGCTAGCGCAATGTGACTCCTTCCCCAAGCTGAACGCGGAGGAAGCAGGTCAATGGATAAAGTCCAACAAGCGCTGTTTTCGCTGTGCGCGCTCACACATGGCAGCCGAATGCCGCTTAAAGAAAAGGTGCACCAAGTGCGATGGAGCCCATCTGGACATACTTCACGACAGTAACAGACGGCGCCCTTCACCTGCACCATCCAGCCGCAAAGCGAGCGTCATGTACATCGATCCCGCCAGCAGCAGTGGAGCCCGAGTACTCCTAAAAGTAGTGCGTGTGACACTAAGCTACCAGAATAAAGTCCTGGACACTTACGCCGTCCTCGATGACGGGTCAGAGAAGACCCTGCTGCTCGCCTCCGCTGCGGCCCAGCTAGGGCTGCGGGGAAGCGAAACCCAAATGACAATTCGGACAATAAGACGAGATTTGAAGACGATAAAGGGCGAGAATGTCTCATTCTCTATCGCAGCAAGCGGCCAGCCTGAGCGACGGTACCAGATTGCAGACGCTTTCACCAGCCAAGAAATAGGACTGTCGCGGTACACATACCCCGTCGCCAAGCTGATGGATAAATATTAGGGATGCTCGATATTGGCTTTTTTACCGATACCGATATTCCGATATTGTCCAACTCTTAATTTCCGATACCGATATCAACCGATATCAACCGATACCGATATATGCAGGGTTTCCCCCCCAAAAAAAACGGAATAATTTCAGGTAACTAATAATTTCACTGGATATATATATAACAAATATTGTTATTGTTTTTTTCTTTTTTTAAACCGATACCGATATTTTCCGATATCACATTTTACTGCCGATATCGGCCGATAATATTGGTCGGCCGATAATATCGGACATCCCTAATAAATATGCACATCTGCGCAAGTTACCGATCCCGCTCATAGACAATGCTATGCCGACCCTGTTGATAGGCTCCGACCATGCAGACCTCATTGTCCCGATAGACCGGGTTCATACCGGACCCCGAGGCTGTCCTGCAGCAGTCGAGACCCGTTTGGGATGGACTCTCCAAGGCCCGCTCGCCAAATCTCTCAACCGAAGTACAGCCACTAGATGTCTCCACTCCCGAGTCACAGAGGGAGAAACCGCACTCCTGCAACACGTAGAGCGGCTATGGAGCTTGGAACAAATGCCCTTTAAGAATGGAAAGAAAGACATTCGCTCTAAAGATGACATTTACGCCATTCACCTCCTCGAGACAGGGACCAAGAGAGTCCCGGTCAACGGCGTGTTGAGATACGCCACGCCACTCCTGCGGCGAGAAGGAATGCCTACTTTCCACGCCAAGACAGACGCCATAGAACGGTACCTGCTGAACACGGAGCGGCGCTTAGCCAAGAACCCCGCCCAAGAGAGTGTATACCGCGCTGAGATTGAGAAGCTCATCACAGCGGGACACGTCACAAAGATGGACATTAAAGAGGCTGACCAGACCACTGAATCGTGGTACGTGCCCCACCACAAGGTCCATCACAACGGTAAAGACCGCATAGTATTTAACTGCAGCTACCAGATCGGATCCCAAAATCTGAATAAAGAGTTACTGCCCGGTCCCACACTCGGCCCCTCCCTACTCGGCGTTCTACTCCGCTTCCGCCAGGAAAAGGTGGCCATCAGCGGGGACATTAAAGGAATGTTCCTGCAGGTGAGATTAGTAGAGGCGGACAAGCCCCTGTTACGGTTCCTATGGAGAGAGAAGCCAGGAGATGAGCACCCAGCCATCTACCAATGGGAAGTCCTCCCCTTCGGAACGACGTGCAGCCCCTGCTGTGCGACATTTGCACTACAGAAACATGTAGCAGAGGACCCAGCAGCGGACGAAGAGGTCCGACACAGCGTAAAGAACAGCTTCTACGTAGACAACTGTCTACAAAGCCTTTCAACCCAGGAAGAAGCCGAGGCTCTCCTGATTAAACTCCGCGCCTCATTGATCAAAGGCGGCTTTGATCTCAGGCAGTGGGCCAGCAGCGATCCGCAAGTACTGCGCAGCCTCTCCTCCGAGGACAAGGCAGCCAGCAGCGAGACCTGGATGGCTACAATCCCGGGAGAAGCCCAGGAGATGACCCTGGGATTGGTGTGGCGATTCAAAACAGATTCGCTTCACTACAGACACAAGCCCCTGACTACGGAGCAGGGAAGGCCGGCGGCGGCGCCGACCACCAGACGGAGGACCAGGGCTGGGACGACCCCATTCCCGCACACCTTATATCCACCTGGAGAGAGTGGGAGATGGAGCTCCACTCACTCCCAGGCGTTAATATGCGCCGAAGCTACTTCCCACCCACGGTGAGGCCAGAGACATGTAAAATGGACTTACACGTCTTCAGTGACGCCTCAGAGGTCGCATACGGATCAGTAGCCTACTTGCGGGCCCAAGACCAGGGGGGAGAGATCTACACAGCATTTGTCCTCGCCCGCTCGAGAATAGCCCCACGCAAGCAACAATCTATCCCACGTCTAGAGCTCTGCGCAGCCCTAGCCGGAGCGCACCTAGCCACGCTCATCCAACGTGAGCTCACCATACCGGTGTCTAGAACAATCCTGTGGTCAGATTCCACGACGGTACTCGCCTGGATCAAATCGGACTCATGCAAGTACAAAGTCTTGGGAGTCAGAGTCACCGAGATTCAAGACTTAACCGAAGAGTTAACCGGAGAAACAGAGTGGCGCTACGTTGATACAAAACAGAACCCAGCTGACGTCATCACCCGGGGGATGCCCCTGGATGACCTCACCCGTCGCAATGTCTACAGTGACGGCCCCGCATTCCTAAGACTCCCGGAAGGACAGTGGCCCATGCCTATCCCGAGCGAAGCAAGTCCAGAGGAGGTGGAAATTAAGAAGTCTGTGTTCTGTGGATTGAGCACCGTAGCCTCCACCGACCCTAACATAAACGATTGCACGTCCATAGAGAGTGCACAACAAAGAACATTCCTGCGGTACCACCCGGAGTGCAAGTCCCCCGCTGATATGTCAGCAGCTAACTACGAGGAAGCAGAATTGCTTCTACTGCAGCGAGCCCAGAGAGACTCGTTCCCCGATGAATTGGCCTGTCTACAGGGAGGAAAGCCCGTCCCATCCGACAGCAGATTAATTCACCTGGCCCCCGAGAGCGACGCTCACACCCTCATCAGAGTGGGTGGTCGCCTACGCAGAGCCCCCAATCTACCGGATGACATTAAATACCCGATCGTATTGAACAGCCGACACAAGGTCACAGAGCTGATTATAAAGAAATACGATGAGGATGTACATCACGCAGGAGCAGAAAGAGTCTTCGCGGAAATCAGACGTCGTTACTGGATCCTACAAGGAAGAGAGGCGGTACGACGCTTCCAACGAACATGTCTAGACTGCCGCAAGTGGCGCGCGCAGCCCAGCATACCAAGGATGGCTGACCTTCCTCCATGTCGCCTCCGAATCGGTGACAAGCCATTCCACTCAACGGGTATGGACTGCTTTGGCCCGCTGCACATAAAGAAAGGAAGAGGAACCGAGAAGCGGTGGGGTATTGTATTCAAATGCATGACCACCAGAGCGATACACATCGAGCTTCTCCCGACCATGAGCACAGACTCATTCCTTATGGCCTTCCGTAGATTCATATCACGGAAAGGAAGACCGTCTACCCTATTGTCCGATCATGGGACAAACTTTAAAGGCGGCGAAAGAGAGCTGAGAGAGAGCTTCCAAGCTATGGGCCCAGAACTTAAGACCCACCTCGCTCCAGCACAGGTTGATTTCCAATTCAACCCCCCAAACGCACCCCACTTCGGTGGCACTTGGGAACGGGAAGTGCGCTCCATAAAGACAGCCCTGTACGCAGTACTTGGGGCCCAGACTGTGGCGGAAGAAGTCCTAATGACAGTCCTCACGGAGATTGAGGGAGTACTTAACTCGAAGCCCCTCGGATATGTCTCCAGTGATGTGGCGGATATCGACCCAGTTACCCCCAACACACTCCTGATGGGGCGGCTAGATCCCACATTACCCCAGACAATGTACCGGCCTGAAGAAGCGAACGGCCGACGAATGTGGAGGTACAGCCAAGTATTAGCCGACAAGTTTTGGAACAGTTTCCTACTGCACTACCTACCGTCTCTACAGACCCGCCAGAAGTGGGTAAAGGAGAGAGACAATTTGACAGAAGGAACAGTCGTCATGATTATTGATCAATCACTGCCCAGAGCTATGTGGCCGGCCGGCCGCGTAAGCAAAGTGATCACCGGTGCCGACGGCAAGGTCCGAGCAGCTGAAGTGCTCGTCCAGGGTCGCACTTACACCCGTCCCGTGGCAAGGCTCATAGAACTGCCTCGACTCCCAGACACAATCGATGATGACCATGACCCTACAACCCTATGACTTTGTGAAGTTGACTGACCCCTACAGCAAACCCTTATGTGTAAATAGACAACGCGATTAATCTGTCTCCGTTTAACTGATTAGGTCTGGGACCTATTCAGGGGGTGGCTGTTGTGAAGGGCCAGATTAAACCGAATATATATATTTATTTATATATATATATTTAATTGTATTTGTATATTCTCTAATATTCCCTGATATCCCTTGTATATTCCTTGTACAATATGCATTGAATATCCATTCTAGCCTACTGAACATCCCATAATAGTGTGGGATATTTGTGGATATCCTGATGAAGAATGTCTCAGTCAACCGAGGCTTGGATAATAACAAGGTTTATTAACCAAACAGATAGAATACATAGAGAGAATGGCTGAGGCTCTCGCCCCAGGTGATCAGCTGAAATTACCCAGGTAAGAAGCCTTGATTGTGGTCGGGAAGAGCCCTTTATAGTTCAACAAAGGGGGTGTGTGGTCCCATTTGATAGGTCAGATGGGGGGGAGGGGGTACAGGTTTGGGGACACAGGGGAGGGGGGTGATTATTCCACAGAGAGGGGGGGGGGGCACAGGTAAAGGGAACACAGGGAAGGGGGATATATTTACATGAGGACACATTATACCACAATACTCACTTTTCTTTCTTATAATGTGGGTGAGATTAATGTATAATATACCAGGATTGTTTGGAACAGGTAAAAGTGGGGATAATAGTTTAAAATAGAATTATTTACATACATGATTAATAGAATTATTTACATACATGATTCATGACATGATCGACTGGACTGCGGTCTGTGTTATTTTGATATCAGAGATGTGGGAAGATATCACCCTTTTCTTTTATTAATCGCTCAAAATACCTATATCAATGATTGGTCCTCATCTCTGATATCAAACAACAATTAACATAATCATTAGAAGCTATCGCTGTGCAAATATCTTGGCATACCTTCAGTCGTTTATGTCGTGACTCTGGGGAGGCTAATGTGATCGTTGTGCATACAGGCATCGTAATAAACCAATTAAATACATGCACTGTCTGTGTGGTCAGATTGCACAGGGTGAAAAAACAAAATTGTGTGCATAATTACGCTAATGTGTACAAAAACATTTTAACAACCGTTAACCTGGTGGTTAATAAAACTAACATGATTGATTATGGGAAACTGTTCAAAAATATATATATATATTTTTGCACGTTGTATGATGATTCTTGATGAAATTACTTAGGATCCAGTTGTATTTACCCTGAGTTTGAGTGTCACGTTCATCTGTGATTGCCTCAGTTTTGTTGGTCTTTACTTAGAATCAGGCAATTTTCTCCATTTCTTCTCTATAAATGAGGAGGTAAAACGTCTTATGCATCGCTTCTGTATGTAATTCTAGTGCATCACCATATAGGTGCAAAACAACGTTACATGTCCTCTTCTATGAGAGAATAAAACAACTGATTCTTTCTTGTCTGACAATACAATTTTGTAACCTAAGTAATTCAAATGTGATGTAATGTGATCATGTGGTCACTTCTTCCTTCAGCAATACATTTTAGCTCATTATTACTAACCATTGTTAATGCTTTCTCATTGATTTCTTTTCATCACATCTCTAGTTCATCGTTTTGCAGATACATACAATTGTGTGAAAAGTTTCCTTCTTGTGAAGGTATTAATCTGAATGATGTTGCGTCGTTGTTGACAAGGTGTTCTCTGTCGGTCGTGTGGCAGGGCCAAACAGTAACACATAAAAATTAAATAAATATATATAATAGACATTACCTTAGTGGCTAATGTGTCAAAATAAAATTGAAAACCGTTAACCTAGTGGTTAATATAAAAGGTGATTATGATAATCGTTATGCATTGTTCTGTGGTCAAAACAAACTTGGTGTCTTGGAACAATCCAACTGGTTCTGCCCTGTTTAACAATACCATTTTGTAATGTGACTCTGTGATCATTTCTCATTGTCATTATAAAATTGGTTAATGCAATCTTACTGATTGTATTTCATCATATTCCTAGTCAATAATTTTCCAGATACATATGAACTCTGTGAAACAGTTCTTGTTTGTGAATCTGACAGTTGCTGTGAAGTGTTGATCATCTGTTCTCGGTCTGTCGTGTGGCAGGGCCAATACATACATAACAATGTGGACAATGTGTGTTCAGAAGTATCTTGTTCTACAGGTCTCTGATGATGTCTCTTCTTGACGATGCAGTCGGGAACATTCACTGGTCGTCGTTCATTCAGAGGGGGCCTACAGGAGGTCGCCGTCCGCTCCCTGTGTACTTTGTCAAGGGTCACCGGTAGCAGTCAACTATAGTGGTCTTTTCCTGCAGCCTATGTTGTTCTCCACCACCATCACATGTGTTGTGCTGGTTTCGCTGTCCTCTCCTCGTCAATGCGGTACCACTTGATGGAGGGCGAGGGCCCGCCGGTGTAGTGGCTAGTCAGTAGGACACTCTTTCTCACACGGATGACAATCTTGTCATGGGAATCCACCTTGATGGTCGGGGACTTCAGTTCCCGTTTGCAGGTGATGGGTTTGGTCTGCAGTGCCGGGGTGGAGGCTGTCAAAAGGTTGATCTCCTCTTCGTCAGTGTCTCCTTGGTCAGTCTCCTTCGTGGTCCCCTGCTCCACTTTCTTGGGGATGTCTGTGGGCTGGGTTGGATGGTTCTCTCACGGTTGTTGTCGTCGCCTCTGGTTGTCAATTTTCTTTATGTGTCCCGCTGTGATTAGCTTGTTAATCTCAGCGCGGTACACAGTCTCTTGAGCGGGGTCTCTGGCTAGGCGCCGCTCTGTGTTCAATAGGTACCGCTCCGTCGCTTCTTTTGGGGCGTGGAAGGTGGGCATACCCTCTCGCCTCAAGAGTGGAGTTGCGTATCTCATCACTCCATTGACTTTGACTCTCTTTGTCCCTTGCTCGAGGAGTGCTATGGCGTAAATGTCTTCCTTGGAACGAATGTCTTTCTTTTCGTTCTTAAAGGGCATTGTCTCTAGTGTCCATAGCCTCTCGACATGCTGTAGGAGGGTGGTGTCTTCTTCTGTCACTCTGGAGTGGAGGCAGCTAGTGGCTGCTGTTCGGTTAAGAGACTTAGCGAGGGGGCCTTGTAATGTCCATCCTAGGCGGGTCTCGACTGCTGCAGGACAGCCTCTGGGCCCTGTGTGGACCCGGTCTATCGGGACTATGAGGTCTGCATGGTCGGAGCCTATCAGCAGGGTCGGGGTGGCACCGTCTATGAGCGGGATAGGTAGTTGACGCAGGTGCACATATTTATCCATCAGCTTGGCGATGGGGTAGGTGTACTGCGACAGGCCTATTTCTTGGCTGGTGAAAGCATTAGTAATCCTATACAGTCTCTCTGGCTGCCCGCTTGCTGCGATAGTGAAGGAGACATTCTCGCCCTTTATCGTCTTTAGATCTCTTCTTATTGTCCGAATCGTCATTGGTTGTGTCCGCAGCTTCGTGGTTCAGGTCGCGCGTCGTCTCACTCGTCCTGTCCTCTCACCAATTCGTGATCTGAGGGTGATAAACACTGCCTTAGAAAACTCCTCACATAAATGATTCAACGCCTTTCTGCTAAAGTGGAAAATCATTTTGGGATTAATTCAATTCATAGTAAATAAAATCACTTAATTGACAATAGGAAATGCAAACCAATTGCATTAGCAGTGATAACTTACGTCAAGAAGGTCACATTCACTACAATTTTATCAGATCTTGTGTCTAACTAGATCTTACAGCATTAGGCTTTAAATAAAATTTGTAAATGAATGGCCAAAGTCTTGAATCAGATAAAATAGTCTGTGGTGTTAAATTGAAGTTGATCTTACCTCAGGATGCGTTGGGTGTGCCTCAGGATACTTACCTCGCCACGACTTCTCTGGCGTTTTTCACATCTCAGTATGGCTCATCATAGCATAGCATGGGGAAAAAACATAAAATCTAGGTAGCCAGTTAATTTTTGCATGAAAAACAATCATTTGTTTTGTCATCTACGTTTTAACTAACCTTACTGTCATGCATTTGTCCTAATAAACTAATCTACACTGTAGCACTCAACACTTTGATGACCATTGTTACTCAGCTGATAGAGGTGTGCCTTGCCTGATGTCCTGTCGTACAGAACCTGTGAGTCGCTTTGGATAAAAGTGTCAGCTAAATGATCAATGTTGTTGATATCTTGTACATTTAGATAATTGTGCTGCAATTTTGGTGGTTGATAATTTTGCAATCATGGAGAGTATTAGTTGTTAAAAGAATAGTCTAAGGAAAGTCATGCATGTTATTGGTTATGAACAGAGAATAGAAGGAGGGGATTGTAAGTAGTTGTTTTCATCATTAATCTTTCATCTCGGGCACTTCTCTAATTCATGTGTCTTTTGAAAAGAGATGATGAAAATGACTGGTTAGTTATTGTTAGTATGGGAGTTAGGTAGATTTTCATAACTGCAAATTCATCACCGGTGTCTAATTCATGTTAATTAAGTGGTTCTCTGTTGCCATCCACCGCTAGGTGAGTTCATCAAGTCTGTGGTCACGAGTGCAGGCATTTGCATTGCTTTGTCTCCCAAGTGCCCACTCTGAAGAAATTTACATGTGGGTGTTTTGGATGTAGATTTGTTCCAAATGGTCAATCGATTGTCTCTCAGCTCTGCACTGTCTCTCGGTTGACATGCAAATTGTTGGATTTTCTGTCTTTTGTGATACAATTTGGGTGTAGTCATTCACTGTTTTGCATCTCGCCTCAGAGCCAGATCTGTAAATACAAACACATGTTAATTTTCCACTCTTTTCTAAAACCTGGGTGAATCCTCTTTGACTGTCTGTGTGCTCAACAAACATTAGCTAGATCTCATCCATCCCGTTCTTGGATGTAATGATAGTGTTATCATTTATCAATCATATCGCATATGTACACAAGCATATGAATGTGGACCCACACATTTTGAATCATGTTTAAAATGTCTTACAATGGAAAGGGCTAGTTATCTTTCATTGGTTCTTTAGATAAACACATTAACTCAAGTGAATATAACCTAAACATCTTACTTTTAAACATGATCTATGTTGTTTGTGTTCCAAGTTTTCAACATTGAAAGCTTATAAAGTCTAATCTAACGCTGTTTATGTGGACTACAATTCCTGTACTGCCATATATTGGGAACCGGAAGTGTTTGTTTAGCTCCCATGGTCAGTATGACCGGTACGCCCACAGATGTATTATAATTCTGAAACAGACATTGTAATTAGCTTTATGTGACTTATAATGTGTAAATTAAAGCACATAAACACTCAAGTGATCTGAGATAGTTGTAATTTGCTTTAACTGATAGTTGTGTATATGTACAGTTTCTACGTCAAATGACTCCCTTTTCTTGACTCCTTTTGTATCACAAAAAGTACTGAATTTGCAAATCTGGTATGTCATAAATGTACAGATGTAGCAGTACTGACTATCTGTCTGTCATGTATGTCATAATATGTTCTGATAAATTGAAAATGGGGGACCCTGATGTAAACAAATCTGGTATTGAAAATGGGGGACCCTGATGTAAACAAGACCAAAGTCTCTCTCCCTGGTCTGCATCCCCTTAACAATTGTGTATTGAGCTGTGCTGTATTGTACCCATTCTGCAATCTGTTAATAAAGTTTTCAATCAATCAATGCATCTATATTTATGATTGTCATACTCACCGGGGACAGCTGTTGTGTTGGGTTGGATCCGTTACGTGTCGTCAGCAACCCGCATCTCGCCACCTCAACTCAACATTTTCCAATAGCAGCGCGCACATACATATACAAATAAAACATATACTACACGTGGATTTCACGCACCCTCGGCCTTGGGCACATTAAACTTTACGTTCGCCTATGGATAGTTTCATATAAAATCATAACTCCATGGCGCGCATAGCGTGACGTCATCGCTCCAAGCGACGTTCGTGCGTTCTCATTCGCCTCGGAAATAACGCTTTGCAATCCATACAGTATTTTTTCCACGAGCTCTCAATAGCCTGGAATTCCTAAACCAGCGTTTTGTTACCGAATGAACGCGCCTGTGCATATGTGAAACGTAAACAAACTGAAACGATAAAACTATACTTCCCCAAATGGTCGTTCCCGTGGGCCGGTTTTGTTGATTCCGGAAATTACTATCCTAGTTTGTCCCGTGAGTTGCACCTCAATGTTATCCTCTGTATAACGGTACTCGTCTCCCTATGCTCGTCGCGCTATCCGTCGGTTTCTTTACTCAATACAGCACCGCGGCGGGTTCTATACTGTGCACATACAAACGAGACTTTAAACAGACAAACAAACATTAATACATATAAGTTAACGTGTGTGTATATCTGACTGTATTGGATCGCTGTACGTTTAGTCGTCCAACATCTGTATTGTTCCAACATCTGTTGCGACAAGGCATTTATACCCTTGATATATAACTACACATCGTTATTAAAATCATAACGACCGAACCTGACTTCGAAATTTACCAGCGATATATTAGATTATATACCTTTTAATCATACTCTCGGCCTCTTAACCCGCGACTAACGTCCTGTTTAATGTACTTTTCCGCGACTGATGTCCCGTTTAATGTACATTTACGTACTCCCGGGACATCGCGTAATCATGTACTAACTAGGACATCGCGTGATCATCTTCCCGCTATCTGTATTGATCAATTGGTTAATTTAATCCAAAATACATCGTTTTCAGGAATGAGATTGTGGGCTTAGTTTGAGGTTGAAACAATGAATATTATGACGCTACTCTGGTAATTCCTAATTATGATTCCATCAGCTTCTCGGTCCTAACTTCCCGCCTCTTTGCAAAGGAATCACAGAACGTTTTTAACAGAGTAGCGTTTTCCAAGGATATCACATCATAATAAGCTCACGTATCTATTTTGTTGCCTATATTTTTAGTCTGCATCAGCTAGACTAGGGGTAGCAATCCAACAACCTGTGTGTGCCTTAGCTTTCGGTCGGCTCCGACTCGACCAGGAATAGCACCTCAACCTTTGTGCCTAAACTTTTTGGGACTAGCACATATAACCCATCCTTTCAGAACCTCCTGATAAGGACCCAGGTGCACGCGCGCCCTGGTAACGATTCTCAATACAGATCAGATATATTAATGCACATTATTCCTACTCAGCCATGATCTCAATATTTGACAACATTCTGTAATATTCACCTGGCACAGAGAAAAGCGGGAAAGTTTTAATTCCTTTCCATACATTTTGTCGACCATCCTATTATACTCACTTTTCTCTGTATAGTTGAATGATACAGCACGCCGGGAGGACGCAAAAAGTCTGTCACAAGTTCGTAGACGCCAATTGTGGGATATTTGTGGATATCCTGATGAAGAATGTCTCAGTCAACCGAGGCTTGGATAATAACAAGGTTTATTAACCAAACAGATAGAATACATAGAGAGAATGGCTGAGGCTCTCGCCCCAGGTGATCAGCTGAAATTACCCAGGTAAGAAGCCTTGATTGTGGTCGGGAAGAGCCCTTTATAGTTCAACAAAGGGGGTGTGTGGTCCCATTTGATAGGTCAGATGGGGGGGAGGGGGTACAGGTTTGGGGACACAGGGGAGGGGGGTGATTATTCCACAGAGAGGGGGGGGGGGCACAGGTAAAGGGAACACAGGGAAGGGGGATATATTTACATGAGGACACATTATACCACAATAGTCTCCATTCTACTATTGGTCGAGACCTTGGTGCCAGGCTGCCATACCCCTCAGACCCAGTTCAAACGTACCGCTCGACATGTACGAACAAGTCCTAGTTCCGCGTAGGAATTTGGCTACCGCACCACTAATGGGACTATTTGTTCATAGTGCGTATATATACTGCGCTACTAAAGTAGGACTTTCTTTTCAGTCCAGTTTCTTACCCTCCAATAGAGTCACAGACGTAAAGCCTCCCCGCGATGCCACGTGTGGGAGTAAGGCCAAGTTCGGCCTACCATCGGTATTGAGACATCGTGTATATTAATATTTGAATGGTCATATTTGGCACTATATCGTCGAGTTGGACGTAGTCTATTAAGCTAATAATAGTCTGTTAATATATAGTGCTTCGTGCGGTGAGAATACTACCGTAGTCAGTACCCCATCGTTTCGGGCAGAGAACTGGCTGCTTACCCAGGGTGGTTGACCCTATGTGAAGCTGCACCCGAGGAGCCCCAGAGCCGACGAGCGAGTGGACCTGTATACCGGATTATTCTACCGACGACAGCCCGCCTTCCCAGGCACGGATTATGCTTTGGATACTTTGATTATTCTATGGATAAAGACCCCCGACACTACCGTGTGTTGGAACCCCCCCCCCTGGAGAGGACGCAAGGTGAGGAGACGCTCTGCAAGACGAGGTCTCTCCACATCTCTCCCCCGTGGACCGGAGAGAGCCGGCCCACAAAGAGTCCACCTGCTTTCATCTGTGGTCCAAGGATCGCCGGCGCATTGAACGGCACTACAGTGGGTTCTCCTGGGATACCCTTGGCCGGACGAGGCAGCTGGATTCTACCCCCCCCCCCCTCCTACTCCTGTCGGCTTACAAGCGACCGGATTAACCCCCTCTAGTGTATCCAGCCTATAATCATTAAAGTATCATTGCTGTTATTCCTTAACTATTCCAGGTCGTATATTTACCACCTGCGCCTTCAGAGATTGGACATTATCTATTGATATACCGACGAATACTCCTTGCCATAAAAGTGCATACTATTTCAATTCATAAATGTAATTAAGTGATTAAGTGCTTATTCTACACACCATCGCTGTGTAGGAAATAAAGACCTAATTCTAATTCTAATTCGTACATTTGTGTTGGATCCGTTTCATCTACGTGAGAGTGTTCATGATAATATATTTATGCCGTGTACTGGGTGGCCGAATATTAAGTACAAAGGTAGTGGTAGTAAGTATCATATCTAGTAATACAGTCAGGGAATTGTACCCCTCAGTTACAACAAGGCTGAATCAAAGTTCATTAATCTTATCAGATTACATGAACCACACAATCATGACAGCTCTCTAAATGAAATGGTAGAAAATCTCAATGATGCACTGTCATCTGTATTAGATTCTGTCGCCCCACTAAAAATGAAAAAGAAAAAAACCAGAGCCTCGCCCTGGCTGAACTATAATGCTGTCAACAAAGAAAAAAGGAAATGTCGTGCAGCAGAGCGAAAATGGAGAAAAACAAAAACCACCACATGCTGTGATATATACAAAGATGCTTTAACTGCTTATAATAAAACCATCCGCTTAGCAAGGAAAGACTACTTCTCTAAAATCATTACAGAAAATGCTGGAAACTCCAGAATCCTTTTTTCCACTATTAACCTACTACTCAACACTGCCCCTACACCTCCTCAGTCATCAACGGTTAAGTGTGAAGAACTTGCACTATTCTTTAACAACAAAATAACCTTGATCAGGGCCAGCATTACTCATGATGGAAATAAAGCTGATTGCAGCAAACCGTGCAATGTAACCATGAGAAGTTTCACATGCATCACATTAGATGTACTCTGCAAAACTGTCTCAGAATGTAACTCCTCCACCTCAGACATTGACCCTATGCCTACAGCTTTCTTCAAACCGGTGTTTAATAGTGTTTCAAGCCCTGTGCTAGATATCATAAACACTTCCCTTAGAACTGGTATTTTCCCAGATGCCTTTAAAACAGCCATTACTAAAAAAACCTAACTTGGATAGTAATGAAATGGCAAATTATCGTCCAATATCCAACCTACCATTCATTAGCAAAGTACTTGAAAAGATAGTTTCAGTTCAAATAAATTCCTTTCTTGAAGAAAACAACATCTTAGAAGAATTTCAGTCGGGATTCAGGCTAAACTCTGACGAGAATAAGATCTCCATCCTTGTCCTGCTAGATCTCAGTGCAGCATTTGATACAATCGATCACGATATTCTAATCGATCATCTTGAAAACCTTGTCGGTTTCTCAGAACATGTACTAAGCTGGTTCAAAACATACATCAGAGGGAGGAAATTCTATGTTAGACTAGGAGAGCACATGTCTGATATATACGACAACAACTATGGAGTTTGTTATGGCAATCTTAAAACGTCTTATCCGGGGTTGCACACAAGGAAACTGTCACAAAGGGTTTCTTTAGTTCTGAGAGTTTATTCTGATCAGAATGGTGGAATCGTTTCCCATTGCATATCAAAAGTACAGCATGGGAACCGACACACACTTAATGGACGTTTCCAGTCAGTTTATATAGAACAAAAAGAGGAGTGTACATTATGCCATGACAGTTCTTAGCCAATTAGATTCATACACGGTATAGTGTACTCTTGGTTCAACACAACAGTGGCGTGATATTGGGGAGGGGTAGACATGGGGTACAGAGTGGCTCTGGGTCATGATGACACAACAGGTGGTAGGTTAGGAGTGACAGCTCAATGGCTATTGGCTAGTCAAACTGGCTGTTTGTAGAGCTAACCTTTGTACCTGTTATGCTGTGCCATCTGAATCAGAGAGGGCTCATACAGTATGTTCTTTATGGATACATATGATACAGAAAGGAAGTGCATATTGATAATTTGCTATTGTATTTAGAAATGACTGATAACATATAAAACTTTCCTTATCATTCCCTCCTGTTGTTCATCAAGTGAACACTCAAAAATTAGAAAGTTTAATAATACAACATCACTAATGATATGTTACAAGTCTAAATACATACTTCATAAAATCATTGTATGAGGGGAACAGTAGCTGTTGTTTGTGGAGGATAGACACTTCATGGTAGTAGCAAGGGATATGAAAAAGGGGTTTCAGCCTATTTTCACTTTGGTTTTGGGTACTCAGGAACGTCGTCCATCTTCAATCTCAGAGAACAGGCAGTGGGTTATAGTCACTAGGTGGTGTCAAGGCAGGAAGACATGTCTTATTGGTACAGGTGTAAGATCGTATAGTAGATAGATAGTGGCCAGACTGGTAGTGTCAGAACTAACAGAGTCATTGATTGCAGGATCGGAGATAGTAGGTTTATTGTCAACCGGGCTTTCAGTATTAGTCAGGACTGTGTCAGTAGTACACTTAGGGTCAGTAGTCTTCTGGACAGCAGGTTGAAAGACAGGTCGATTATCTATTGTCAGTTTGGTCTTAGTGTAGGTTTCTGTCTCCTGTTGCATATAACCATCCCGTCCCTGGATTTTGTCAGACAAACAGAGGTATATAATCAATGCCATTACACAACCCATTGCAAAGAATGTTAAACCTATATCTACACAAGACCACTTTCTTTTCCATTTAAAATATCGGCCCGCCTGTACTTCTCGATGTTGCCTCGTGGCGGCTACCACCTCCTCCTCCACTTCCTCTGCGATCGTCTGCACCTGTTGATCCCGGAGGCGGTTAGCGTACTGGCTCCTCGGTGGGTTTGGAAACAGCCCCCTCGGTGCTACGTACTGAGGCTCCTCTCTGTGAACATGGGCCATTTCTTCAATCACTTCTCCAAGTGATTTAGCAAACAGTCTTTTTCTTGGGAAGTATCTTCAATCTTCAACCACTTCTCTAAGTGATTAGCAAACACAGTCTTTTTCTTGGGAAGTATCTTTAATCAATACTTAGAGGAGGAGGAGGAACAGATCGATGCCTCCCTCGTCTGGTGTGGCGTGGTCTGGTCAAGGGAAGAGGCGTGGCGTGCAGCTATCAGTACAGATATGGCGTGGTCTGGTCAAGGTTCTTTTCCCCCAGGTAGTAGCCCGTTGGAGCAGGGCTGAAATCCGAGTAAAAGATTAGCATACTTCTATAGAAGCAATGTTTTGTGTCCCAAACCTTCATGCATGCTGTACTGTCCTTTATCCCTCAATTTCATATGCATACTTGTAGATTGTCTTATATTGGTAACAAAAGACAAAGAAACAAAAAGAAATAAAAATTAAATAAAATAAAACAAATGTCGATTGTCTTATATTTGTAATCGTATAGTGGGTCCTTTTTCAGGGAAATCGAGGGATAAAGGATGAAACACACAGACACATACACAGGTTCCTCCTTGACTCAACAGAAAAATCATTACTCTTTTGACCATTAGGGCCGTCAGAGGTGAAAATCAGTCAGTAGAGGTTTGTTATGTAAATAGTCCGTCCAGTCATTAGTCCGTCCATTCTTATATTGGCTATATTTATAATTGAAAATATATTGAAGATATACGATCGCAGATAGACCTCTCAAAACGGTCCCAGTCATAAATATGCATGCAGCCATAATTTTATACAGTGTACTTTTCTAATAATTTGCCTGTATTTATCCACAGATTTAAAACGTTATAATATTTTTTAGAATATTAGTAAAACTGCAGTAGAAGGCAGAAAGAGAGACAAAATAAATTTCCTCTTGACTCCATTTGAAAAAGTAATAATAAACGGAGAACAAACTTTAAATCAATGCCGTTTTGTTTGGATAACCGTCCCCGTGCAGTAATAATTAACAGAACGACCCCTAAATCAACATTGTTTTGTTTGGATAACCATGTTCCTTAAATCAAGTTCGCAGTTTTTAAACTAAAAAGAAAAGCAATGCCTCTAATTGAATTGGGTGTTTAAAGTTTTTATGAAAAGAAAAAATTCATCCACACAACCTCTCTTCCTTTCTCTCTCATTCGTGTCACATTCACATGGAATTTGTGGGTCATATCCACCCTTGTACACACACACACACAGAACCATACAGCTCAGCAGCTTTGCAACGCTGTGAATTTTAACAAAAATAAAACAAACCAAAACAAACATTTCAGCAGACAATAAGCACATACATGTTGTTTTTCAAATGTATAGCTCCAAATCTATATGGCAATTATGCTTCTATAGGGCAGATTTTTCTTAGATATTCAACTATTTTATGGCACTTTGACCCTTTCAACCTCCTTCCAGTTAAGAGTACCCTCCTCCCGTTCGGATGCACTCCTTGCCCTACTCAGATGCACCTCTCCCCAAACAAGTTTAGGAGGTGCAAAGTGTGGGGAAACCGGCTTTTCAGGGCCGCATTGCCTCCTACACCGGACCCCCTCTCACCCAACAGGGATACAGGCCTCCACTTCCAGGATAAGGTCTCCTCTCATGAACAGAAGAAGTCCCCTTATTTTACCTTCAGGTGCAGTTTAAGGCTGGGACCCTTTCCAATCTTAGGAGTGACAGTCCAGATTCCTCTGAATTGACACCCCTTACCCTTCTGCTTCCCAGTGGTTCTTTTCAAACCTGCTGATCACAGAAGCACAACTCGCCTACTAACGCATTCGGTTTCGGCTTACTGTGGCCTGACTGTACATTGAGCCCGACGCATTTATGCCCATACTGTCAAGTCACCTCACAGTCCCACTTCCTGCGTTTCTGTGACTATAAGCAGGGTCATAATGCTCATCGGACCGACCGGTGACGCAGTCGATAGAGATCTCATAGTCCATCATCAAGTCAGGACCCCAAGCGGCTGAGGTCCGTAGTACCTCTCAGCCACTCAGTTTTGAAACCTACGGTCTGCTCCCCATCCCACTTGCTATGGGTATGGAAACTTTGACCGTTTTCACCAGCCTGGCCTGTTCACAGCAGGTGCTGTGCCCCCTCCGGTGCACTGCCCCACTTCTAGGTTTGGACCGTCGTCCACGTACCACCCAGTGCCCACATATACATTACATGCAACGTTTCCTGGGCCGACTAGACGGTAACACAGTAAGATGTTGGTCATCTTGCCAGACACGAGGGCCATTCAGTATCTCCCTTGCTTACTATAGTTTGTGTTTAACGTGCCCAGGGAATCTTCCGATTCCACCGCCGCCTGTTATGGAGTAGAGGTTCGGGGAGCCTACCCCCTCCCTACTCCATTGTAATAAAACAAAAACATTGTTTTTCATAGTTCTCACACAACCATCTGTCCGACAAGTTCTTTCTCTCATAAGTGTGTATTTCAATTTTATGTATACACATAAATGAGTGTCATAACTAAAAGAACTAGCCTTGCCTTTGGTCCAATCTGGCAATTGACATCTAATAAGTAGTTTGCATAACTCCAAAAATGTAGATGTTTTCTAGAAAAACACGATTATCAGCTGTCTGACATTTCAACATTCATATTATGTGTTGTGTGTGTGATCACTTATCTCTTTTTGTCGTTCAGCATCTGGGTCCTGGTATGCCTCCCCTGCTTCCTTTTTTTTGAAATTATCTTTTTATTGATTTTCACCATGGTCCATACAAACAATATCTTGATTTCGCCTTCTGCTGTACAAATTGCATCAATTGTTAATAATTATTACTTAACTTAAAAGTTGCAGTGCAGGAGTATCATTACGTGCGTGAGGACCCATACAGTCAATAACATCCTATACTTTTTTTTTTCTAGACAAACAAAAACGATAACAAAAAATAATAAATAACAAAACGTAACAAGACAAAATTATATGTTATGGTACCTCTCCAATATATCTGCATTTACCATAAAGTAAACAAATAACCAAATAATATGTTGGGGTGCATCTTCCTGATACTCTCCTCCATTTACACAAGTTTCACTTAACAATTATCCCGAATGATCATTTCTATACACCTTAAACAAATGAAGGTCGCAACGGTGTAATGTACATTATCCATCTTTCCCATTTCTTCCTAAACTTATCCTGTTGCAACCTAAAAGAAAAAGTAATTCTTTCCATCTTAAAAATATCATAAATAATATCAATCCAATCATCCACTGTAGGAATTTCTGTTCTTAACCACTTTCTAGTGATGGCTTTCCTGCTGGCTGCACTTAATATCTGAAATATATATCTATCCCCATTTTCTAATGGCCTGGCGCCGAAGTATAGGCTTTCCAATTTAAATGGGATGTCCCCCTGGAATACTTTTTCAAAGATTGTATGGACCTCCCTCCAGAAAGGCATCAGCAAGGGACATGACCAGAATATGTGGTAATGATTTGCCTCTGAGAGGCCACACTGTCTCCAGCAGTTGGAAGATTTGGTATGGTGGCTCCCTTGAGCTGGAGTACTAAAGAACCTAATCAGGGATTTCCAACAAAATTCTCTCCATACTGGTGAACTTGATGTTTTCCATTGTATTTCACATAAATCCTCCCATTCCTCTTCTGTTATATTTAGGTTTCCCTCCCTTTCCCACTTCTGTTTTACATACAATGAATTACCTTTCGTCTGTTGTAATCCCTTATAGAGTCTTGAGATGGTTTTTTGGTTCGAGTTCGAGACATAAGCCCCTCTGAAGACTTTTAATAAAATATTTTCAGAAAGTGTTTGTTTACTTTGCTTCAGTAGTTGCTCAATATGGTGCCGAACCTGAAGATATCTGTAAAAATCTTCATTTTTCAAACCATGCTGCAACTTCAGATCTTGAAAGCTCTTCATTGACCCCTGATGTAAAAATGTACAATATGCTGTTAGGCCTAGAGTCTCCCACCCTTTAAACCGTACGTCCATTCTTTTGGGTACGAACTCTGGGTCATACGCACACCATCTCAAAACTTTTATGGCTTCTTTTGAATTTTTTGGGGCTGTTACCTTACTCCACAACTTAAGTGGTAAACTAATCCATGGATTTCCCATCTCCCTTAAATCATTCATCAAAGCCTTATCCCCAATTGCAGCTTGAATTGGATACTCTGCTGTTACCGCCATCTCAATCTCCTTCCACCTGGCAAAATATTCTGGATTACACCAACACGTCATTGGTCTTAATTGAGCTGCAATATAATAGTCCTTCAAACATGGAAGTGCAACCCCTCCCCTGCTCTTTGCTAGTTGTAGACTCTTGTATCTAATTCTAGGTCTCCGCCCTTGCCAGATGTACCTTGAAATAAGTATCCCATTCCTGAAATTTTTGGTCAGGTAGGTCTAGAGCAGTGGTTCCCAACCTTTTCCCCCCCAGGGACCCCCAAACATCTCTGATGAAATTCGCGGACCCCCTCCTAATAAGATACCATAAAATACTTTTTTTTTTTCATTTTAATAACAAACTGCTTATACACAGGCATATGCATCACAATTAGACCCACTATGCTTCTTTGACTTGTGCCTTCAATCAACAAATCTCATCTTGCACCATATGCATTTCAAAATGTTTGGCCAATATTCAAATGCTGTATTCATCCTCTCAAATCAGGCCCTAATGGTGAACGGTTTGCATTTATGGAACAAATCAATGCAACAAATTAAACTAAATATGAGACAGGAAATTCCAATCAGTAGCAGAGAGAATCTGTCCTAGCTGGGTTTAATACCTTTTTTTTGTCATTTTAATAACAAACTGCTTATACACAGGCATATGCATCACAATTAGACCCACTATGCTTCTTTAACTTGTGCCTTCAATCAACAAATCTCATCTTGCACCATATGCATTTCAAAATGTTTGGCCAATATTCAAATCCTGTATTCATCCTCTCAAATCAGTCCCTAATGGTGAACGGTTTGCATTTATGGAACAAATCAATGCAACAAATTAAACTAAATATGAGACAGGAAATTCCAATCAGTAGCAGAGAGAATCTGTCCTAGCTGGGTTTAATACCTTTTTTTTGTCATTTTAATAACAAACTGCTTATACACAGGCATATGCATCATAATTAGACCCACTATGCTTCTTTGACTTGTGCCTTCAATCAACAAATCTAATCTTGCACCATATGTATTTCAAAATGTTGGCCAATATTCAAATCCTGTATTCATCCTCTCAAATCAGGCCCTAATGGTGAACGGTTTGCATTTATGTTGAATGAAGTAAGAATCCACTGCAGTAAAAATATCCTCACCTCGAGTGGTGGTAGTAAGGTTGACTGACATGAGAATGTCCTGGTTCAGATCCTCATTTTCAATATATTGCACATAAACGATGAGCACAGCCTCGTCTGCGACAGTTGTAGTTTCATCAAGTTGTATGGCAAATGGACCCTTTCTAAGCTTTTCTGACAGCTGCTGCTCGCAATCACTTGACATCTTATCAATTCGGTCTTTCACTACATTGTTCGAGAGTGGTACTGATTTTAGTTTATCCGCCACCTGTGGGCCGCACAGTTTCTAAACCATTTTGATGCAGGCTGGTTTGATGAGCTGCTCGCCAATATTGTGCGGTTTCTTTGCTTTTGCAATTAAAAGCGAACACTCAAAGGAGGCTTCGGTAGCCTTCTGTAAATCACTGCCACCCCTGCTCCACGCTACTCTAACATCAACAGGCTTGTTCGCCTTGAGAGACTGTTCTTTCCTCCGAAAAAAGTCTGGATCCTTCCCAACGGTTTCTGGGTGCTTAGACGCCTGATGTCTCTTCAGCTTGCTGGGCTTCAGGCTCGAGTTTGCCAACTTTTCTCCACAAATCACACACTCCGGTCGTTTGTCTGGTCCCTCAGTGAAGCCCATGGTGATGTAATTTTCGCGATTGCTGTAGGTCCTAACTTTTTTTGCAGATGAGCTGCCGTCATCTCCTTTTCGTTTGTCACACATTTTCGCCTCTGGCGGCTGACTGCAGACGAGCCGAGAAAGTTAACTAGCGTGCTAGGCTAGCTACAGAAAGTGATACAGTCAACTGATTCGCGTTTTAGCGGCTACCCGGTAGCCTACTGTTAACGTTCAAAAATCATGTCTAGATGTTTATTTATTTATCTTTATTTTTTATTGTAGTGGAGAGACTATTCATGCTTCTGATGATACATTTTTTTTTTTTTTTTTTTTTCTTTTTTTTAAGACCTCAAATCATCTGTGGTCTGGCGGACCCCCTGCGGACCCCAGGTTGGGAATCACTGGTCTAGAGGGAGGGCCTGGAACAGATAGAGTAATCTCGGCAAAATATTCATTTTTACCGATTCAATTCGCGATCCAAAATTCAGAAGAGGTATTGCATCCCATCTCCTTATGTCTTCTTTAATCTTTTGATTCAGGGGGAGGAAGTTAATGGTGAACAAATTTGACAAATCTTTTGGTATATTTACTCCCAAATATCTCATGGATTCTGCTTCCCATTGTAATTTAAATTTCGTCTTTATATTTCTTGAAGGGCTATATTTAAAACTAAGAATTTGCGTTTTCGTTACATTCAATTTATACCCTGAGAATGACCCATATTGTTCTAAAAGCAAAAATAACTGTTTAAGTGAATGTTCTGGGCTTGATAAATACACTAATACATCGTCCGCAAATAAGGACATTTTTTGTTCTCCCCCCTTCATATCTATCCCTTTAATATTTGTATTCTGTATAATCCACTGCTTCCAACCGCACCGGTCCCCACGCATCTCGTCTGACACAGCCGGTCATTCTCCGCTTATTGACTTTGCGGTAGGCAGTGTCGGCTTGGTATAAAAGTGCAGTCATTGGGCAGTCCCTTTTCCAGTGATGGCCACTCTTGCAAAGAAAGCATTGGCCTGAGGCCTCTCGCCCTTCTTGGAGTTGGACCAGTCCTTTGGTGAAAAAACAGTAACAGTCTTTCTGGTCGTCATCTTCGTTGGGGTTCCGGTGGGCCTTTGAGGGAAGGTTTCCCAGTCCCACAGATAACTGAACTAGGGGAGTTTGTAGAAAAAGAAAAATGTGTGTTATTTCTTGGTTCGGAATATCTTTCCTTATCAACTTTCACTTTACCACCTTCAAAATACGCTATGCGTTTCGCCACTTCTATAAGGTTCAACTGTATATTAGTTGTCCCTTCCACCTTAAATCACTTGCTTTCTCCCTCATATTTTTCTGTTCCTTTCTAAGTCCTTCTATATCAAGTAAATCAAACCTTGTATTTCCCCAGCGCTCCAAAATCCCTGATCCTGAGAACCCCTTAGGACAATCCTGTTTTTCCACACCCATCACTGTAGATTTTCCTTTACTCTGCATTTTTCCCATTTCTGTTGGGAATGGTTTTCTCAAGAAAACCTTTAGTGCCTTTAACACTTTTTAGCGCCTCTAACTCTGTTCAGTGCCTTTAACACTGTCCACTAGTGGAAAATATAGACACAAAACGTCTTTTGTGAATTATGCTTAATTATAAGGTAAGAATAAATAACCCTTTGGCCTTCAACCCATATGCCTATAGCAATTTAGTGATTTCAGATCATAGGCCTTTAACCTATATGTTATAGTTTTTTAGTGATTTCAGATCATAGGCCTTTAACCCATATGCTATAGCATTTCTAGCCTCTAACTCATATATATATGCTTATGTTTGTTCAGTGATTTTAGATCATGGGTCTCTAACCCGTATGCTTTAAGTGTTTAGTATATACTATGTTTTTAGATTGCCTCAGTACAAAAACCTCCAGTGCAGGGTGTGGTTAGTTATAATTTATAATTGGTGAAAGCTAATTAATTTTACGAAAGTGTGCTTCTCACCCGTTGTCTGAAGACGTCTTTCCCAGTTCGTCTGATGGCGTTCAGGAGTTGAGCTTGGTTCCAGATACAGGCCTTGCTGCTCTCCCACTCTTCAAAAAGTTATGGCGAGGTTTGGAGGAGATACTTGTTATGGACCTCGGTTGCAAGCCAGCAGCTCGGTCTAGAATCTGTTCTCCTGCTCAAATCTTCCTTTTGCCATCCGGGTCACGTAGGCACCATCTGTTATGGCAATCTTAAAACGTCTTATCCGGGGTTGCACACAAGGAAACTGTCACAAAGGGTTTCTTTAGTTCTGAGAGTTTATTCTGATCAGAATGGTGGAATCGTTTCCCATTGCATATCAAAAGTACAGCATGGGAACCGACACACACTTAATGGACGTTTCCAGTCAGTTTATATAGAACAAAAAGAGGAGTGTACATTATGGCATGACAGTTCTTAGCCAATTAGATTCAAACACGGTATAGTGTACTCTTGGTTCAACACAACAGTGGCGTGATATTGGGGAGGGGTAGACATGGGGTACAGAGTGGCTCTGGGTCATGATGACACAACAGGTGGTAGGTTAGGAGTGACAGCTCAATGGCTAGTCAAACTGGCTGTTTGTAGAGCTAACCTTTGTACCTGTTATGCTGTGCCATCTGAATCAGAGAGGGCTCATACAGTATGTTCTTTATGGATACATATGATACAGAAAGGAAGTGCATATTGATAATTTGCTATTGTATTTAGAAATGACTGATAACATATAAAACTTTCCTTATCAAGTTGCACAAGGGAGTTGCTTAGGTCCTTTACTCTTCTCCCTTTACATGTTACCGCTGGGTGATATCATCAGAGAACATAATGTAGATTTCCATAGCTATGCGGATGATACACAACTGTACATATCTGCTGAACCAAATGATACAGCGATCAGCTCCATTACAGACTGCTTACTGGCAATAAATAAATGGATGAGTAAGAACTTCCTGAAACTAAATGAGAACAAAACTGAAATTCTAATTATCGGCCCCAAAACTAAAAAAGAAACGTTAATAAAGAACCTAGGAGGACTAACCCCTTGGATCAAATCTGAGATCACTAGTCTCGGGGTTATCATAGATTCAGAACTGAACTTCAATTCTCATATTAGCAAAGTAACGAAAACATCGTTCTTCCATCTCAGAAATATAGCAAAAGTACGACCATTTATTAATCAGAACTATGCTGAGAAGCTAATTCATGCATTCATATCTAGCCGGTTAGACTACTGTAATGCACTTTTCACAGGTCTCCCTAAGAAAACCACAGAGAGGCTTCAGCTAATCCAAAACTCTGCAGCCCGACTGCTAACTAGAACCAAAAGGAGAGAGCACATTAGTCCAGTCTTAGCTGCTTTACACTGGCTTCCTGTAACATTTAGAATTGACTTTAAGGTCCTTCTCCTTACATACAAAGCTCTAAATGGACAGGGACCTAGCTACATCACCAACACTCTAATAAATTACACGCCAGCAAGAACACTGCGATCATCAGCTGCTGGACTACTAGAGGCTCCCAGAAACAGTCAAAAGACGATCGGTAATACAGCCTTTATCAACTATGCCCCAAAACTGTGGAACAAACTACCCCAAAACATCAGGGAAGCCAACTCGCTAGACATGTTCAAAAGACCTATCTCTTTGCTCAGGCATTTCAATGACTTACCTGCACTATTCTTACCCTGCCTACTTTACTATGCTAATTTTATCTTATTTTACACTGCCTATCAAATTCATGTGTCGGTTATCACACTTTTTACTTCTTACTGATGACTATTTTTAAACTGAATCATTTTAAACTATTTTTCACACTCTTTACTGTAACCTTGCTATTTACATTTTTTACTGTTATATGTCCGTTCTATTTTATAATTTTTAGACTATTTTTAAACTTAATCATTTTAAACTACTTTATTATTTGTATTACTGAATAGAGAGCCTATTAGGATGCTAGATCCTAATGTGAAACACTGATTTACCATACCCTGCCTATCAAATTCATGGGTCGGTTATTGCACTTTTTACTTCTTACTGAAACACTGTGATTATTTGTATTACTGAATAGAGAGCCTATTCGGATGCTAGATCCTAATGTGAAACACTGTGATTTGCCATACCTTGCTACCTGTCTATCTTTTTTTGCCCGCTTATGCCTATTTTTTACTGTTGTGAAGCACTTTGAACTGCAACCTCTGTATGAAAAGTGCTATACAAATAAAGTTATTATTATTATTATTATTATTTTGGTTATTTCCTGTAGTTCTTTTGTATGACCACAAGATGTCAGTATAATGTTTGTATAAAACCGTCTTCAGTACATGTTTGCTTTCACCTATTTCACCTCAGGCGGCTGAAGAAATGTGGCATTTTTGTTGACCCTCTACACCTCCGACTCAACGTCAGCTAGACAAAGGAGCTGGTGGTGGACTACCGGAGAGGCAGAAAGGGTCCCCCTTCTCCCAGAATCCTCGGAGGGGAGGAGGTAGAGATGGTCCTACAAGTTCCTTGGAGTTCACCTGAACAAAAAACTGGACTGGTCGGACAACACAGAGGCCCTCTACAGGAAGAGACAGAGCAGGACAACACATGCTCTACAGGAAGAGACAGGGCAGGACAACACTGATGCTCTACAGGAAGGAAGGGACAGAGCAGGACAACACAGAGGCTCTACAGGAAGAGACAGAGCAGGACAACACAGAGGCTCTACAGGAAGGGACAGAGCAGGACAACACTGATGCTCTACAGGAAGGAAGGGACAGCAGGACAACACAGAGGCTCTACAGGAAGAGACAGAGCAGGACAACACAGAGGCTCTACAGGAAGGGACAGAGCAGGACAACACAGGCTCTACAGGAAGAGACAGAGCAGGACAACACAGAGGCTCTACACAGGAAGAGACTGAGCAGGACAACACAGAGGCTCTACAGGAAGGGACAGAGCAGGACAACACAGAGGCTCTACAGGAAGGGACAGCAGGACAACACAGAGGCTCTACAGGAAGGGACAGAGCAGGACAACACAGTCTCTACAGGAAGGGACAGAGCAGGACAACACAGAGGCTCTAGGGACAGAGCAGGCTGTTCTTCCTGAGGAGACTCAGGTCATTCGACATGTGCAACCGACTGCTGCTATCTTTCTACCAGTCGGTTGTAGCCAGCGTCCTCTTTTCTGCTGTGGTGTGCTGGGGGGGGGCAACATCAACTCGAGGGTCTCCAGCAAGCTGAACAAGCTGGTGAAGAAGGCTAGCTCCATAGTGGGTGGTGAGCTGGATAATATAGAGGTGGTGGCTGAGAGGAGGATGAGGACAAAGCTAGAAGCTGTGAGCCTGTGTTGTCAAAATCAAGTTTTCGTCAGCATGCACTTCGACATCTCTGGCACCGTTACATGCTACCATCTCCCCCCAATCTATACATCACATACATTGAATAAACACCATTTTCTCTCATTCGTTAGCCTCCTGACCAGATAAGGTGTGGTGCAGTTCCCTTTCTATTGAAGAATCAATTTATTTGTCACCGCTCAAACGGTCACCTCCCCCCATATATATATATATATACATACATATACATATATATATATACATATATATAGTGGCTTCTTGTTTTCATTCCTGTGTCTGATAAGATAGGCTCCCTCACTTAAACAAATGAAAAATAGAATTTAACCCCCAAAACACTGTCTCCCTTCACCGGCCCACAAACTGCCTCTCTTTGTCAGTGTTCCGATTTTAAGTCAGCTGGCTCTTCTATTTTTGTTTTGGTACATGCTTGTTTAAGTTTTCAGAAATGTTCCCAACTTCTTTTAAACAAGCTAATACAGCCGCTAATTCTGGTGATAGCTACCTCATATAAATTCTGGTGATACTGGTACTGGTAACCATACTGCTTAGTATAAGTACATGGGGTTACTAAAATATACGGCAAATTGAACTCAAAATTTGTATTATACTCGTGGTAGGCCCCCAGCACCCCGTCTATAAGGCACAAGGCTAATTCCCCCCTTTTATTGTCTCTGTTAAATACACAGTGATGGTCAGATATAGGTAATTCGATTACTGATACTTTATCAATTAAGGCTAGGATGTCACCTAGATTATTGTGCACCAGTACGGTCCTCTGCATCCAAAGGTCAACTAAAGAAATTGCAAACTGCCCAGAACAGAGCTGCAAGGTTAGTTTTACATTGTTCCATGAGAACAAACACCATCACTATGCACCGGCAACTCTCATGGTTAACGGTAGAGAATAGGCTGGTTTTCAACACAGTTAAATCTATCAGGAACACTGTCTTTTCGTCTCAACCTGTTTTCTTATACAAACATTGTCAGATGCAATCAGGTTCATTCTTATTTTACTAGGTCAGCTGATGATGGACAGATTATGTTACCACGTCCAAAATCAAATGCTTTAAAGAGGACTGTTGTTTATTGTGCCATCAATCATTGGAATAACTGCCCACTGAACATAAGTAAATTGAATAGTAAAGTGTCTTTCAAATACCACCTGAGAATGCACTACTTAAATATGTGAGCAAAATATTCTGATGTTGATAATGATGTCTACAATGTTTTACTGTTTTTAGATTATCATTGTTAATTGTGATTGTCATATGTATCTCATGTTGTTATGTTTTGTGTCTTCTGTTGTCTTTCTATGTGGACCCCAGGAAGACTAGCTCGCCACTTAGGTGACAGCTAATGGGGATCCTTTTAAACAATAAACAACAACAATAAACAATATGACTTGCTGCCATAGTGAAGCGTCTCTTTATATCAGTTTATAAACCAAATATACATTGAAAAACTCTCTGATTCCCCCCCTTTGATTCTAATCACCCTTCAGAATCATAAATCATTTGGTTTTTCAATTAATTATACCCAAAAATAGGCCCCCTCTTACTCATAAGTGTGTTTTTGGCCAGCTACCTTGTTAGTTTGATTGTTTATTATAAAACAAACTGAAACTGGACACAAGCCCTCTGTCTGTCTTTTTGTGTCATCCTTTTAACATGTACATGTATTATTAATGTACCTTGCGCCGCAGTACCATGTACAAAATGTTAATAAAGTGTGAGGAAAAAACTGGAAACGTAATAAATAAAAAGGCAGTGAAACCATAATCAAATAAAGACCAAAATATATACCATCTCTATCGGAATGGAGACTTCAGCACAGGATAAACTAGGGATGGGCAAAAATAATCCAGATCGATTGATCACATGATGTACTCGTGGAGGAAAACGCTGTATAAAATAAACGTATTTTCCGGTGTTTTAGACTTTTATTTTGAAGCCCACCGTTCCGTCTTTTCCGGTGTTTTAGACTTTTATTTTGAAGCCCACCGACCGGACTGGAAGTATTGTTGTGTGATTATCCTAGCAGAACCTATGCGCCGACAACTTGTCTCGTCCGGTTCTGTGTTTTTGAGCGAATGATAAAACAAATGTTGAGATTGTTGGTGAACAACTAACTTTAGGTTAGTTTTAACGTTAGCTACTAACGTTAGATGCAGCTACTACAGGAAATCAACGATGAGGAGGAAGCGTCAAATCCGTATATATACTAGAATAGTAAGCCCTGTGGTGCGTAGGCACGACTCGAAACTACCTGTTATAATAAATTAATTCATGTTTAACTTGTCCCCGTGTCCAGTCCTTTGACTAGCCCCACCCGTTCATTGTAAACAATGATGCATGTAATTGTATTAACGTTATTCTGTGTTGTAGCTATGCTATACGTTGTATTTAGTTTGTTAGCTATTTAGCTAATGTTGTTAGCATTGAATGAGCATCAACGAACGCTAGATCTTTAATCTTTATTTAGCAGTCCAGTTTCTCCGGCAGTAGCGAGTAACTACTTGGGTCTAAAAAACAGCTAACGTTACACTACACATAACGCTACTTGGTTAAAAGGAGCAACACTATTGAGAAATGTAGTTAAAGGGGAACTCGCAGCGACAACCAGAACCTGCCGATTCCTCCTGAGCAACGTCAGAAGGATCCGCCCCTTCCTGACAAAAGAAGCCACCCAACTCCTCGTCCAATCAACAGTCATCTCCCGCCTCGACTACTGCAACGCACTGCTCGCTGGCCTCCCGGCCACTGCCACTAAGCCTCTTCAACTCATTCAGAACGCAGCGGCCCGCCTGATCTCAAACCTACCGAAGTCGGCCCATGTCACCCCACTTCTTAGGGACCTGCACTGGCTCCCCATTGCTGCACGAATCCGCTTCAAGGCCCTCGACCTAGCATACCGTGCGGCAAAGGGAACTGCTCCCGCCTACCTCCGGTCAATGGTCTCTAACTACACACCCTCAAGACCCCTACGCTCTGCATCTTCTGGCCGCCTCAGACCTACTCCTATCCAAGCTCCGGGAGGGTCATCAAAGAGAAGTCGCCTATTCTCAGTCCTTGCCCCACAATGGTGGAATGAACTACCCACCCCAGTTAGGACAGCCGAAACACGTCCAATCTTTTGCCGTCGACTAAAGACGCACTTCTTCAACCATTATCTGAAAAAAAAAAATAATAATAAAAAACCTAACCCTAACTAACCATACTGTCATGCACTTGTCCTAATAAACTAACCTACACTGTAGCACTCAACACTTTGATGAACATTGTTACTCAGCTGATAGAGTTGTGCCCTTCCTGATGGCTTGTCGTACAGAACTTGTAAGTCGCTTTGGATAAAAGCGTCAGCTAAATGACTAAATGTAAAAATGTAAATGTAACTATCTTATAAATGACCTTTTCCAGTGTTTAGGGTCATTTTCTAGCTATGTGGACTTATAGTAATAGGATCTATGTCTCTAATTCTCGATTTGGCGCATTCTTCCAATTCTCCTCTCACAATAATGTCCCTCCCTCAAGTGAGTCATCTGAAAATTAGCGTATTCGGGACGTCAGATGGTCCTCATTTGCATAATAACGCCCGCCCCCCTCTAGCTGCCAGCCGAGCGAGCGAGAGAGAGAGATAGACCCACGGTGGTGGACTTCCTCGAACGGGAGAGGGAGACACGCAGAGTGTTTACAGTTCTCTCTCTCTCGGTTCGGGAGCATGGGCTGTGGCGCAGCGCGGTGGTGGACTTCCTCGAACGGGAGAGGGAGACTGCGCCACAGCCCATGCTCCCGAACCGAGAGAGAGAGAACTGTAAACACTCTGCGTGTCTCCCGGCTCCCTCTCCTGGGAGACACGCAGAGTGTTTACACATTTCTTTTTTTTTCTCTCTCTCTCTCTCTCTCTCTCTCTCTCTCAGACTGTGTGGACTGACTGTCACTCAAAGTGCTTATGGGCGGAGCCAGGCCATAACAGCCTGAAATCCGGAGGCTGAAAAATGATGGTTTTGAGTACTTGATTAGAAATATAAACCAATGCATTTTTTTGAAAAAAAACGTACAGATGTCTTCAATAGACTCACAGGAATTGTGTAAAGTTGCCCAAATAGTGCTAGGAATAGTAAAATAGTTCCCCTTTAACACTATGATCGCCGGGGACGAGTTAAGACGTCATTCCTAGCCATGCTCATTCTGCCGAAGACGCCGTAACTCGTCTTTGATGTCAATATTTCAAAAATCTGTGACCGAAATCATATTTCCCCTCCGGAGCCCTGAGACACACTGCAAAGCTCCACTCAACTCTCTAGCGGTTCAAGAGCGCCATCTGGTGGCCGATCGGCAGATCGCCAACCGGAAATGAGCCTTTGAACCGGTAGTGCTCATCCATATGTGGTCCGGGCACTCGCTATCGTTAGAGAGACTCCGTCTTGATACAGTGAACATCGATCGGTGCAAATAACTCAAAAAAACAACATGATTTGGACGTATATACTATTATACAACCTGGAAATGGATCGGGCATTTCTCCATCCCATAATAGAAAAAATTCTGTTCCACGCTCATCTGCCAGCGGCGCGAGGAAGCCACGGTAAGATTCAGCGTTATATTCTAACGTGTTCCATATAAACTGCTATGATGAACATATGACCCACTCTGGATGAATCATCTAACGCTGCCCACGGAATTATAAACGATCCCCCGCCCATCCGGTCATCATCAGATGACACGTAGTAACTTCTAGAACCACGTCCAGTTGACATTTTTTATCTTGCACAGATTCCTACCAAACTGTATTTGATCATCAATATAATGCATTTAGGGCTATAAATCACGTTCTGAAGAAAGCTGCAGAAAACGATAAAAACATACTTATACTTTAGACCATATTTTAGTATGAATATGTGAATGAAAAAGTTTAACGTTGCTACACCCTGAACAATACATATAGGACATTCGACACTGTGGATCATGGTGTCCTACTCACCAAGCTTTCTCGGTACAACTTCTCCCCTAATACCATCACATACATGAAGTCTTATCTTGAAGGTAGAACTCAGAGAGTAAGGACAAATGGTGAGCTATCCTCTGCCCTTAGCTGTGGTTTTGGTGTCCCCCAAGGATCTATATTGGGACCGCTGTTGTTTAGTTTATACATTAATGATCTTCCAGCTGTATGCAATAAGTCTGACATCCAGATGTATGCAGATGATACGGTCATTTATGTCCATGCAGAAACCAAGCAGCAAGCTGCAAACAAGTTAACAGCGGTGTTGACATTGGTCACTGAATGGTTGACTAACTCATGTCTGCATTTAAACACCAAAAAGACTGTTTGCATGTTTTTTACAAAGAGGCTGATGAATACTGTCTCACCTGGTGTCTATGTCAGAGGAGAAAGGTTGACAGTTGTATCCGAATATAGATACCTTGGGATAAAAATGGACTCCAATCTTACATTTAAAAAACAAATTAAATCGGTAGTAAACAATGCAAAGTTTCACTTATCAAACTTCCGTCACATCAGAAACTCTCTGTCAACAAAAGCAGCAGCACTGTATTTTAATGCCATTATTATGTCACACTTAACATACTGTCTGACTAGCTGGACACAAGCCTCCTGTACAACATTACGATCTGTACAGGTAGTTTACCATCAGGCTGTGAAAGTTCTGGACAGGAAAACAAACAGCCACCACCATTGTCATAGCATAACAAACCAGAACCTACTGAGCTGGGACAATCTTGTCAAATTCAAAGATGCCTGCCTTACCTATAAAATCCTACATGGCTCCTCCCCCCCCTCTGTACTTTCATAAAACAGAAAGCATCTGCTGATAGATATACCAGGTCTGTAGTCAGAGGGGACTGTGTAGTCCCAAACAGGAGGTCTGCTTTTAGTCAGACAGCCTTTTCCGTGAGAGCAGCCCACACCTAGAACAGTCTGCCAACACGGCTCAGGGAGTATCAAAGTTACATCTCATTTAAAACTAACTTAAAATCATGGTTGAGAGATGGTCAAGTGTGCGACCATTTTAACTGAGGGGTTGTATTTTAATGTATTTATTTGTATGTATTTTAGTGTATTGTAACCTATACTGATTCCTACTGTGTTTTAATTATTGTACTATGTTTTTTAACTGAGGGGTTGTATTTTGATGTATTTATTTGTATGTATTTTAGTGTATTGCAACCTATATTGATTCCTACTGTGTTTTAATTATTGTACTATGTTTTAATTATTGTTGTGCTCATGTCACCTGCCCCAGAGACTACAGTTGAAAATTAGCCAACTTGGCTAAACTGGCATATTTACAGTCAAATGTTTCTTAATATGCACTGTCTCTGTATTTTAAACCAATAAATACAAATACAAAATACATTGAATGGGCCATAATAATGGCAATTTAGCAATAGAATTTAAAAAGTTATAGCCCTGCAAAGAAGGGGAACTTCTCCATAGACAAATAGAGATGGCGAGGGATGGTAAATTATGAATTTAACCCATGGCGATCAAAGTGTTAAGCTATATGTGGCGTTGCTATAGGCGAGCTCCCGTGCTGTGCTCTGTAGTAAGGCCAGCGGCCCCCCACACGGAGAGTGACTGACGAGGGGTAGTGATAAGTGCCGGCATAAGCCTAGGTCAGATTGATAACCCCATAACTCATTGGTCCGCATCTCAACTTCAAGCAGCGTCCTGCGACGTCTGTGATGTCTAGGACTCAATGCGTCTACAAACTGCAGGGGTTAAAGCCAATCGACCCAGGCCCACACATGCACTCCTCCGTCCTCTCCAGTCATGCGGTTGATTGATTGGAGTTGCGGAGTATATTTATTCTATTTTGCACTGAGAAGGACTTTTCCTATTCATAGGATATCCATTTAACTTATTCGGTTTCACGTATTACCACTGTATGGCTTTACTTGATAATCACATTTATACAGAACCCACCTTTAGTATACATATACATATACATTTTTCTCCTTAGGCCTCCGTATGGATAAAGCCACACTTCTAAAGTTTTTACATCATTAATCAGGAACATTACGGGACCGCGTGGTTGTCGGCTGGTTTCTAAAGTCTTTACATCATAAATCAGAACGCAAAGGGTGAAGTTACAATGCAAACAACATTTCGATGCTTACCCGTCCGTCTGGTCAGAAGAATGGATACAAAAAGATATATTTATAAAGAAGTATTTTTAATTAGAAAAGGCAAGTTACAAAAGAGACTTCATTGGAAAATTTCCAATTTAGTTAAAAGAAGTATAAAACAAAACATCTCATCTGGCACGGCTTGTGCCCGGTGTCTGCAAGCACCATCTTCCTATCCCTCCAAAAAGTCTCAAAATCTGCCTGTGATCTGGCCAGTTGGCCTTTATAAAGGGCCCCAGATCTCTTTGCTTATTGGTCCAAATACAGCGCTGTCACTGTGATGTCATTTCACCAGCCAAGTCAATGCACGGTACGTGGGGACTGGCTCTCCTCCCATCCTACTCTACTAGGCCGTAACTTGAAAAGTAATTGTAACATTTTTGCTGGAACAGACTCCCTTTGTCTCTGCTGTGGAAAGTCCCTTCACTTTTCATCTCATTCAGACCCCACAAAGGGTTAACCGGTCAACCATGCGTCTGCCGGCCGGAGAGCTCCGGGAAGAGGCCCTGCCTGGCAAGGTCGCATTCTTATGGTTAACTCCTACTGCAGGCTCATGTGGAGGTAGGGAGACAGATGCATCTGTACAGACCAAGCAAATCATTCTTCTCTACGCAGAAGCATATAATTGAATACTGAAGCATATTAAAAATAGGTTAGATTCACACAATCACTGTCTTCCAACCAGAGTTTTAGTTTTAAAGTGTATAAAGAATATACTGGTTATAAAAGAACAAACAGGAATGTCAATTTCAAGAAGGGTCACTGTTGTTCTGTGGCACTCAACATGTGTCCACACATAACGTGTTTCTATTCCATTGTCCAGGAAGAATCTACAGACATTCCCCATAATCATATATAAGATCAGGATGTCATACTACCCAGTGTCACTTAGTTGGCTGTGACACTTTACAGGTAGGTACTGGTTCCACCTCATTAAACCAAATAGCAATTAATCGCGCCCGTCAAAATCATTGCATTCATTTTAATTATCGCGGCAATTAATCGATTTATTGCTTATCGCGGCAGGCCTACCCGCACTGCATACCCCTGTATGATAGCATGCACAATAACGTCTGTACACACCCGCACATAGTTCTCCCTGTATGATAGCACACACATAATTCTCCCTTGCATATCTGTAGATACTATATCTATACCTGTACATATCCAGTGGGTCTTTTTAGACCTAGTGTCTCTCTACTGTTACCTTTCACTCTGACACTGCACTTCACTATTCCATCTACACTCTGTTTGCCACATGTATTCCCACTGTACTGTATTTGTGCTGTATAATGATAACACATTCGACACTTAAGTATAATTTCTGGGTACTTTTTACACCCCAGGTAGGATAGTTCTATGTATTGATCACAGACATGTAGGATAGGTCACAGACATGTAGGATAGTTCTATGTATTGATCACAGACATGTAGGATAGGTCACAGACATGTAGGATAGTTCTATGTATTGATCACAGACATGTAGGATAGTTCTATGTATTGATCACAGACATGTAGGATAGTTCTATGTATTGATCACAGACATGTAGGATAGTTCTATGTATTGATCACAGACATGTAGGATAGTTCTATGTATTGATCACAGACATAAGTGTTAATTTATGTAAAGAGAAATGTCCATCGTCACTAATTTCTGAGTACTCTTACAGAAATATTGAGTACTTTGGTGGCTGGTACAATGTGATGATGAGCAAAGACAGTCCAGCTTCTTAGTTCAATAACAAGATACTAAAATGATGTAAATTCACCCATGCCAATGTCAACACATACAAACTTTGCAGATAAAATAGCAGCAACCCTCCCCCTCTTCTGTATTGGGGAGAGGGTGATAGCAAACCCTGCGCTATAAAAATAATGCCACTTAGCCGGTCTCGACTAGAACATGCATGGATCAAGCCTGTTCTAAACAAATCTGATAGGGTTTTTCAATGGAAATATCGAATGAAAAAAAATTGCATTTCAACCAGAATTGTTTATCCCCTGTCATAACGTGCCTGCATGTAAACATGTGTGTGTCATATACTCTGCCTGCCATCATCATGTCCTCCGGTCGATACCTTCCAGCCGTGCCCCCCAGCCAATGCGCTGCCGGCTCCGTCCCGCCTCACAACTCTGCTTTCTTCCGTCTCGGGATGCTCTGCCCAACGGAAGCTGTGAGAAAAGTCCTCACCAGGGCTAACTGTGACTGCCCGACCGTCCAATCTCCTCGCAACGAGGCAGTTGTCGTGGCGGGAGGGCCGGTAACGCACCCGCGAACCTGCAGACGGGAAAGCACCGCCGTGGGGGAAGAGAAATAAAACAAAGTGTCAGGTTGCCCACAACCTCCATTTTAACACGCTTATTTTCTCTTAACAGACAAAAACTAAACAAAACAAAATAAAATATAATACGCGGCAAACAAAAATAGTTTCCTCTAAATTGTCCACATCCTCCATTCTTTAACACGCTTCTTTTCTCTTAACAGAAAAAAACAAAACGAAACAAAATAAAATATGTGGTAAATAAAAAATAGTTTCCTCTAATCACTTGGGGAAAAAAGCTCTGTGAACAGCGTACTAACAACGCCCCTATCTTATTTCTTTTCAGAAAAACTGCAGTTTGACCAGATAAGGTGGTAGAAACTAATCATACAACCCAGCACCTGTCTCCTATCTCTTGGTATTCCCCACGCACGGCCTCACTTCCCGCCTGTCTGTGAAAAAAAAAAAACAGAATCCACGCCTAAATATCGGGACTATTGCATGAACTAAAGTAATTTCCACCATACCCACAGTACTCTTTGCTCACGCCTATTATTTCGGATACAAATGTAATTCTCGCCTAATTATCGGAACGTACCTTTTAATTCCAAGTGTTCAGAGGAAAACAAGAGGGTAACACACAAAAAGAAAAACAACATCATGTATTAGTGCTCGTCCCCACCTGGACCCAGAGACTCAACAACTCTAACAATACCATGTTCTAGTGTTAGACACCATCTAGACTCAGAGACCCAAAATAACTTCAAACTCCCACACGCATCCACATGGGTTTGCCTGCCAGAGTTGACAAGACAGTCAGTAGACAGGCGTCCCCCTTCTCCTTGACTTTCCCGGAGGATTGAGGCAAGGGATATTATTTCTCCCCTGGATTGCTCGTCGGCAATGCACCGCTCTGTGTCATTCGCTGTCTGGTCAATCTAGACACCCTAATCTAATCGTAACATAACTACTTTATAGATTCAAAACAAAAACGCTTTAAACAGAATGCCAACAGCTCACCGAATGTTCCCCACGCGTTCCCAAGGTTCAAGCCGGAGGTGACAGCCAAACGGACGGCGCAGACTGTCCTCTCCCCCCCCCCCAGTGCGCGGTGGAGTTTGAGACAGGGCAGCGCTTCCCTGGAAACCCAAGATTCACCCTGTCTGCAGAGTCCATCCCGCGGCCACCTCGACACCCATCGTTTTAAAATCTAATAAACTAGTTAAAAAAAGTATCCCATAATTTCACTCGTCACCATCTGTAATGGGAAATATTAAAGGACTAAACGATGAGCCGTTTACAAATCATTCTGAGTCATTATTAATAATAATAAGAACGTTTATTTCACCGTGGCCACAAATGAAAGGACAGCCTACAGTCAGAGACAACATGTTAACACATTAGCGTCTGGCCATAGACTGACCCAGAGCGCTGTTCAGACATATGTTAAATACACAGTTGTCAGTCATAACATAATATCAGATATGATGATGAAGGTAAACAAAAATGGTTCTCAGTCACTGGGAACAACAACAAAGAAGTTATGGCTGGGGGGATGTCGGAGTGTTCTTAAAGAGACATACACGCTGAAAGAGGAATACCAGGTAAATTCGACATGATTCATTAGCTCTACATTTATTAGCATTATTTATTTTGTGTGGTTGATAATGTTATTACAGTCAGATGTGTTTTACAATTAGACATGTTTTGATGTAGCCTATGACTTTTCGTTTTTCATTGATATCCTGTTTATTAATATAGGACTTTGTGAGCCAGAAAAAGAGCAGCCAAAAGACAGGGAGCAGGTATGCGAGGGAGAGAGTCCAAGTGAAAGGAAGACGCCTGAACCTTCCACAAGCGTTGTCACCCCCACAGCCCCACTGCCAGCCCCACTGCCAGCCCCACAGCCAGCCCCACTGCCAGCCCTACAGCCAGCCCCACTGCCAGCCCCACTGCCAGCACATGATGGATTCAATAGAGATCAAACTCTGTATTTGATTGACCTAATGCGCCAACATTTAGAAGCAGAGGGGGATGACTTACCTAAATCAATTGCTGAATTAAACACTAGAGTCAGAATGGCTAAGGGAAAAAAGAAGCAGCTCTGGATGGAAATTGCTGCAAAACTGTCTGCTCGGTTTCAGCAGCAGTTCCACCCAGACAAGGTAGCAAGGAAGTGGAGCACTCTTGAAGATGGGTACAAGAAGGTTGTAGATAACAATAAAACCACAGGAAAAGGCGCAATGAGGTTTCAGTTTTACAATGAGATGAATGATCTTCTTAGGGGGCAGCATGACATCTTCTTTCCTGTTGTGGCCTCTGCTGACGGGATTGAGATTCGGCGCCCAGAAGCACTGGGAACACCCACAGCCACTCCAGCTACCACTGCCACTGGAGTCAGCTGTCCTCACAAGCGCAAAGGGCGAGTTGCAGAGGATGATGCCCTCCTACAACTGCTGAGAGACTCAGAGGGGGCAAGTCAGAAGCGACATGAGGAGATCTTGGGTCAAATGGTGTCAAACCAGACATCTTTTGAAAATGTTATGGCTTCCTTCTTGGAGAAAATGTAGGTCTGCCAATGCTGCTGTTATGCATATGTTATGCATTGTTGTGCATGTTGAAACTTGAAATTGCACTTTTGTATTTTATACTCTCCTAAACTTTTCTGCACTGGTGTGTTTGGCACGGTCATTTGGCCACCTTATGAAGACACTACCCAATTCACATGTTTTATCCAACACTTGTATTAGAACTTTGTGTGCAGCTCCTTGAGACAGGTCAAATTTATCAGACACTTCCCTGAATGAATTTTCATTAGCCAGGTACCACAGAAAAAGTACAACCTTTTTAACTAAAGGAACCCTCTCTGTCCCCCCTCCTGTGCCATCGACTTCATCCAGTCCTCTTTGCTTTAAAAGGTCCAGGTACTGGTGGAACTGGTGTCTCGTTAGTCTCAGATGTCGCTTGAAAGTGTTGTCGTCCATATCCAAAATCAGCCGCCATGCAATGCCCGACTTCAGGATCCCAGGGGCCTCTCTCTCTCTGACAATGCAGGCAATAACGGACCTACAAAAACGGGGTCATTGATAGAAATAGTGGTGATTAAACATAAGCCTAAAGTAATCCAAATAATAGCATACAGTATGTGTTGAGAATTCGATAGTTATGATTTAGTTATGATTTTGCAATAGTTTAGGTTACCATCTTCGTTTCCTTTGCTCCTCAATGTCTTTCAGAAGGAGATGATAATATCGGCTGATGGTAAAATATTTTATTATAACAATAAGGAGCGCCAAAAATAACACTGATCTTACGATCGCCATCTTGGATGTGGGCGTTTCCTCGAGTTCAACGCGTGAATGCTTCCTAGTTGTAGCAACGAGATGTCATCTGGTTCTTCTGCTTCTTCCCACCTGACGTGAACGCACCATGCCACAGGGTCCTACAGTTCTACCTGTTATATGTAAATAACGTTTATTTTTATTTGCACCCATTGTATCTGTCCACTCTGTCTGGGAAGCTACTACCCCCCTTCTTTTATGTTTAGGCCGATTCAGGTTGACCTGTGACAAATATTCAAAGGAAGTGTCTAATAGAATACTTGATATTGGCAATACCAAATATCATATGTACTGTATAGACCCAAGTGGTGCACAACCCGAAAAGCAAAGGGAAGTATTCTGAGATAACCTGAATATCTGTTTCATGCTGGTCAGTATTCTGAGATAACCTAGTGAATATCCGTTTCATGCTGGTCAGTATTCTGAGATAACATAAGTGAATATCTGTTACATGCTGGTCAGTATTCTGAGATAACATAAGTGAATATCTGTTACACAAGGCTACATCCATAGATATTAATTATATTTCAGTGACAACACAAGGCTACATCCATAGATATTAATTATATTTCAGTGACAACACAAGGCTACACCCATAGATATTAATTATATTTCAGTGACAACACAAGGCTACATCCATAGATATTAATTATATTCCAGTGACAACACAAGGCTACATCCATATATATTAATTATATTTCAGTGACAACACAAGGCTACACCCATAGATATTAATTATATTTCAGTGACAACACAAGGCTACATCCATAGATATTAATTATATTTCAGTGACAACACAAGGCTACACCCATAGATATTAATTATATTTCAGTGACAACACAAGGCTATACCCAATATCATTTGAAGTATTTGTAACTCAATGTGATGCAATTTCTCTGGAACTGATGCAACTGATGTTTAGGCTACATAGTGATGGAGAAGCTATATAAGGCTTTCCTTCTAAAGACACAGCCAGTCTGAAAGTGAAGTTTTAGACTGAGATCACCACTTCAAGTCTCCACGATGAAGCAGCCGTTCCAGATATTCTTCTTGCTCTGCCTCATTGCTCCTACCTGCTTCGCTAAAATAGTCACTAGGTTCACTGACTGCATCGACTTCTTTGTTGACGGCACAACTCCGGACATCCCAGGAATCCTCCTTGACGGTGAATGAATGAATTAATGAAAACTTTATTTAACAGATTGCAGAATGGGTACAATACAGTACGGCTCAATACACACAATTGTTAAGGGGATGCAGACCTGAGAAAGACGTTTGTCTTGTTTCCATCAGGGTCCCCCATTTTCAATTCATAGACATTTATGACATACACAACATACATGACATTTATGGCATAGGGACATATAGGTATTTAGTACTGATACATTTGTGACATAAACGGTATTCAAATATACAGTACTGTTACCCCTAGATCCTGACAGAGTATATACATATGATGGGGAGGGGACTGTACATTAGGAGGGGGTGGGTGGGTGGGATAGAAATATACATACGGCGGGGAGGGAATATATACATGCGGTGGGGAGGAGACTGTCTGTTAGGAGGTGGTGGGGGTTTTGGGCATTTACGGTGGCCAGTTTCGAATTGCAGCCTCCCGTAGGTGCTCTTTAAGAGCGGTTTTGAATGTGGGTAGGGATTCACATTCCTTTACAGCTTTGGGTAGGACGTTCCACATTGATGTGGCATAATTGCGAAACGTGTTTAGTCCCTTGTTTGAGCCGAATCTGGGTTTAACATGATTTGTTGAGCTTCCTCTGGTGTAGTGGTTGTGGTATTCACTGACCTTTGGGAAGTATTTTGACATGTACAGATGTGGGACTGGAAAACGAGGCGTCTCCCGCCGGTAGCGAGCTAGATGCCGGTGGTTGACGCAAGATGACGTCTTTTGACGCTGCTCTGCCTGGTTCAACCAGTAGGGGGAGTCGAGTTACACGGTGGAGAGAGGGAGCTATTCTACAATTGTGTGTGCATGCGACACTAGTCTTGGACATATTATTTTGCAATGTAATGCTTTTCTGTAGATTATTTGACTGTCATTGGTTCAGTAATGGTGTGGTATTTTTCTATTTTCGATTAACGTGCTAAGATGTACAGTATTATTCTTTACGTTGAGACAACCGAACTTGCTGGCACCGACCCGCCCCTACTCTGCCTCTCTAGTTGGGGGAAAATGTAACTGGATGGACCCGTCGACTATTTTTATCACGTCTGTGCATCATGTACTGAATTAACTGGTAAGTTAACTTAGGTTTAACGTTAGTTTGTTTACTGCAGTTATGTCAGAACGACAATCAACTAATCAACTAACACTTGCAAGTGCTCAAATGCATATCCACATTTGCTGTCAAGTTAACGTTATCGTTATGAATGCGACCGCAAGGCTGGCCGTAGTTTGTTTACTGCAGTTATGTCAGAATGACAATCAACTAAGGTAACGTTACAGTAGCAACTGCTCAAATAAAGCTGTATCCACATTGCTGTCAAGTTAACGTTATGGTCTCTCGAAAATTGAATGCGACCTCAAGGCTTTTCAACACTGGCCGCGTAATATTAGCTAACGTTCATTTAGCAGGATGTAATGTGTAACGTTTAATCAACGTGAAATGGCCCTGAATACATCATATAATGTGTTTCCCAGCTGCTTATATTGTAAGTGTATGCCCAAAAATATATATCACTATGAATTGAAAATGGGGGACCCTGATGTAAACAAGACGAAAGTCTTTCTCTGGTCTGTGCATCCCCTTAACAATTGTGTGTATTGAGCTGTACTGTATTGTACTCATTCTGCAATCTGTTAATGACATTTACATATCTGTAGATACTATATCTATATCTGTACATCCCTTACCTACTCTTACTAGTTACGCTGCTGGCCAGTATGACCACTACCATAGTGTCTTTATACCTGTATCACTGTACATATTAATACTATATCTATATCTGTACATATCTCTTACCTACTCTTACTAGTTACACTGCTGGTCAGTATGACTTACTACCATAGTGTCTTTATACCTGTATCACTGTACATATTAATACTATATCTATATCTGTACATATCTCTTACCTACTCTTACTAGTTACGCTGCTGGCCAGTATGACTTACTACCAGTGTCTTTATACCTGTATCACTGTACATATTAATACTATAACTATATCTGTACATATCTCTTACCTACTCTTACTAGTTACGCTGCTGGCCAGTATGACCACTACCATAGTGTCTTTATACCTGTATCACTGTACATATTAATACTATAACTATATCTGTACATATCTCTTACTAGTTACACTGCTGGCCAGTATGACTTACTACTATAGTGTCTTTATACCTGTATCACTGTACATATTAATACTACAACTCTGTACACTACATACATCTGATTAGCATTATTACTCAGTAGTACTGATTTATAAATATATTTTAAACAATATAATGAATTAAAGTTTTGTTTTATTTGTCACATATAAGGTACATGTACATTACAGTGAAACACTTGGTTCTGTATGAGCTTCATGAGATTGTGCTTCATACATTTTAAATGTTTTCTTTTTTGCAGGCATGATGACTGATGACAACACCATGGTGGGCTGCATCTCAAAAGGCGACGAGACCGCGTACCCAGCTGAATACAGTAAGCTAAAGACCCAGGAGATGATCGTGGACTACAGGAGGAAGAAGACCGACATACAGCCCCTGTACATCGACAGGGGATGCGTGGAGAGAGTCTCTGTCATCAATATGTGCACTAAACTCAGCTAAAATTTAAAACAACAGTCTCCCTTGCACCCCCCCCCCCCCCCCCCCCCCACGCACTATCATTACACATGGGCAAAACAGAGTCCATTCTCTTCGGTTCAAATAACAAACTCAGCAAGACCGACGGATTCTCAGTTACAGTGGGTGACAATATTGTCACAAGGAAAGACGAAATTACCTACCTGGGTTCCATCCTAGAGGCAAATCTTTCCTGTGACAAAATGGCATCCAATGTAATAAAAAAAGTCAACCAACGAACTAGATTCTTGTACCGGATCTCCTCTCTGGTAAACAAGAATACCCTGAAGACTCTGGCAGGAGCACTCATTCAAGGGTACTATGACTATGCGTGCACCTCATGGTACCAAAGCACCTCAAAGGCGCTTAAAACAAAATTACAAACATCACAAAACAAACTGGTCAGACTACTACTTGACCTGAACCCCAGAACCCACCTCACCCCTGCCCACTTTGCCAACCTAGGATGGCTTAGAGTAGACGACAGAGTACAGCAACTTGCAATGGGCCTGGTCTACAAGATACACTATACGACCGGGGTGCCCATGTACATGTCAAAATACTTCCCAAAGGTCAGTGAATACCACAACCACTACACCAGAGGAAGCTCAACAAATCATGTTAAACCCAGATTCGGCTCAAACAAGGGACTAAACACGTTTCGCAATTATGCCACAACAATGTGGAACGCCCTACCCAAAGCTGTAAAGGAATGTGAATCCCTGCCCACATTCAAAACCGCTCTTAAAGAGCACCTACGGGAGGCTGCAATTCGAAACTGGCCACCGTAAATGCCCAAAACCCCCACCACCTCCTAATAGACAGTCTCCTCCCCACCGCATGTATATATTCCCTCCCCGCCGTATGTATATTTCCCTCCCACCCACCCACCCCCTCCTAATGTACAGTCCCCTCCCCATCATATGTATATACTCTGTCAGGATCTAGGGGTAACAGTACTGTATATTTGAATACCGCCTATGTCACAAATGTATCGGTACTAAATACCTATATGTCCCTATGCCATAAATGTCATGTATGTTGTGTATGTCATAAATGTCTATATGAATTGAAAATGGGGGACCCTGATGGAAACAAGACAAACGTCTTTCTCAGGTCTGCATCCCCTTAACAATTGTTTGTATTGAGCCGTACTGTATTGTACCCATTCTGCAATCTGTTAAATAAAGTTTTCATTCATTCATTCATTCATTCACGCACACACAACATTAAGGGATAGTGCAATTATCTTTTATACCCCCCTGTTTATGTTAATGTTATTTATGCCTTACTCCTGTTTTTATATTTAATACTGTGTTTAGGACTGTGTTTTTATATTTTTACTAGCACCTAGGGCTGCATTTAAAAATTCGTTGTAACAACTGTAACAATGACAATAAAGATCTATTCTATTCTATTCTATTAGCGGCCTGCTCGTGGCTCTCCAGATGGGATGGCTTTGCATATAATTTCCCCTCCACTCTGTGTCACTGATCTCTCCACACAATGCCAACCCCCCACCCCCCTACTGTATACACGGAGGTGTTATATGTTGGGGGTTGGGAAGTGAGTCAAGTCTGCCTGAATACTAGTGTCATGTCCAAGGGGTGTACTTGTACATCAAGCTGCCTCACGCTACGGAAAGGCTCCTGCCCCATGTGCCATTACGGCTCGAGAACCATTGGTTCTCAAAGGCAAAACTACTGTAACAGTGAACATTCAGGCAGACTTGACTCACTTCCCAACAATATAACAAGTCAATATAATTAACTGGATCATCAAACATGGATCATATAGTGGAATTAGTTTTAAAAAGTCTGATATAGACAATAAAAATAGTAAGATAAAATAGACAGAGTAAAATAGTGCAGTGCAATAAAATAGTAGAATAGAATAGATCAAACTTATTTTTTTACAGTGAAATAAAATAGTGATGAATGAATGAATGAATGACAATTTTATTAACAGATTGCAGAATGGGTACAATACAGTAGGCTACGGCTCAATACACACAATTGTTAAGGGGATGCAGACCAGAGAAAGACGTTTGTCTTGTTTACATCAGGGTCCCACTGTCTGGAAATATGGTAAAATTATTCCCTTACCTAAAGATGGCAGACTATAGCACTCACACACCAAATCAATTCTCTTGGGTTCGAGTCATAAATTGTCATCGATACCAACATTTTTTTTGAACGTGTCTGACGAACCCATAGAACAGGTAAATAAAGTAAAATTACTGGGCATAATAATTGATAGCCAGCTGTCATGGGCAGAACACATTGATAGCATAGTGAAGAAAATGGGGAGTGGTATCTCCATGGTGAGGAAATGTCTTTCTTATGTCTTTAACTTTAACAGATTGCAGAATGGGTACAATACAGACCAGAGAAAGACTTTCGTCTTGTTTACATCAGGGTCCCCCATTTTAAATTCATCGAGACATTTATGACATACACAACATACACTTGTATGTTGTGTATGTCTACTGTCTATACACAACATACACTTGTACACACTACTGTTGCATCCAGACATTTATGACATACAGGATATACAGACAACTGTCTATATATAGACAGTTTCTAAAAGAGAATATATACATTTGAGGGGGAGGAAACTGTACATTGAACTGTACATAACTATCAATAGACTAGCTAGCTATTTGTCTGTATCTCTTTCACTGTAAACATTTTTTTATCTATTCTATTCTACTATTTTATTGCACTGCACTATTTTACTCTGTCTATTCAACTTTTTTTGGGCGAATAAACTCACCAGAGTTTCCTTGAGTTGTTCCTATACTCTGTTATTTTTTCATTGAAAAAGCCCTTCTTTGCCCCTTTAATCAAACTATTTACATAGTTTTTGTGTTTCTTTAAATCTAGGAAAGCCTGGTCTGTCCTGGACTTCTTAAATTGTTTAAAAAGATTGTTCCTTATTTTAATAGCTTTTAAAATGTCATCATTAATCCAGGGTTGTGTCTTCTGCTTTATCCTGACCATCTTCCTGGGTGCTAATCTGTCAACCACTTTAAGAAATGTTGTTTTAAAACCGTCCCATGCTTTTTCAACCTCTTTGCAGTGCATTACATGAGACCAGTCCACACCCCTTAAACCATCCAGGAGCATTTCCTTGCTGTAATTTTTTAAAGATCTGATTTTTGATGTTGTTGTGACCCTCAAAATGACCCCTCTGTACCTTTCTGGTACAGAAAATTGCAAGGTGATCACTTAGTGCATAATCAACAACGCCGCTGTTTGTTATCCTTTGTTTATCAGAGACCAGTATTAAGTCGATTATGGTCTGAGAAAGGGAGGTAACTCTGGTACTGTAGGTTCAGTGATGAGCTGGTGCGGGTCAAACAATTTACTATAGTTCAGAAGGGACTTTAATCCAGAGCTCTGTTTAAGTAAATCCGTGTTGAAATCTCCCATGACAACAACTTCAGATTTCTCTTTCGACTGTTGTTTTAAATTTTAGCTGAGTTTAGTGCACATATTGATGACAGAGACTCTCTCCACGCATCCCCCGTCGATGTACAGGGGCTGTATGTCGGTCTTCTTCCTCCTGTAGTCCACGATCATCTCCTGGGTCTTTAGCTTACTGTATTCAGCTGGGTACGCGGTCTCGTCGCCTTTTGAGATGCAGCCCACCATGGTGGTGTCATCAGTCATCATGCCTGCAAAAAAGATTTTTTTTTTAAATGTATGAAGCACAATCTCATGAAGCTCATACAGAACCAAGTGTTTCACTGTAATGTACATGTACCTTATATGTGACAAATAAAACAAAACTTTAATTCATTATATTGTTTAAAATATATTTATAAATCAGTACTACTGAGTAATAATGCTAATCAGATGTATGTAGTGTACAGAGTTATAGTATTAATATGTACAGTGATACAGGTATAAAGACACTATGGTAGTAAGTCATACTGGCCAGCAGTGTAACTAGTAAGAGTAGGTAAGAGATATGTACAGTATAGATATAGTATTAATATGTACAGTGATACAGGTATAAAGACACTATGGTAGTAAGTCATACTGGCCAGCAGTGTAACTAGTAAGAGTAGGTAAGAGATATGTACAGATATAGATATAGTATCTACAGATATGTAAATGTCATTAACAGATTGCAGAATGGGTACAATACAGTACGGCTCAATACACACAATTGTTAAGGGGATGCAGACCAGAGAAAGACTTTCGTCTTGTTTACATCAGGGTCCCCCATCCTGCTAAATGAACGTTAGCTAATATTACGCGGCCAGTGTTGAAAAGCCTTGAGGTCGCATTCAATTTTCGAGAGACCATAACGTTAACTTGACAGCAATGTGGATACAGCTTTATTTGAGCAGTTGCTACTGTAACGTTACCTTAGTTGATTGTCATTCTGACATAACTGCAGTAAACAAACTACGGCCAGCCTTGCGGTCGCATTCATAACGATAACGTTAACTTGACAGCAAATGTGGATATGCATTTGAGCACTTGCAAGTGTTAGTTGATTAGTTGATTGTCGTTCTGACATAACTGCAGTAAACAAACTAACGTTAAACCTAAGTTAACTTACCAGTTGATTCAGTACATGATGCACAGGACGTGATAAAAATAGTCGACGGGTCCATCCAGTTACATTTTCCCCCAACTAGAGAGGCAGAGTAGGGGCGGGTCGGTGCCAGCAAGTTCGGTTGTCTCAACGTAAAGAATAATACTGTACATCTTAGCACGTTAATCGAAAATAGAAAAATACCACACCATTACTGAACCAATGACAGTTGTGGTATAATATGTCCTCATGTAAATACACCCCCCCCCCTCTCTGTGGAATAAGACATTCCTCTCCCCAAACCTGTACCCCCCCCCCCCAATTGACCTATCAAATGGGACCACACACCCCCCTTGTTGAACTATAAAGGGCTCCTCCCGACCACAATCGAGGTCTTCTTACCTGGGTCATTTCAGCTGATCACCTGGGGGAAGCCCTCAGCCATTCTCTCTATGTACTTTATCTGTTTGGTTAATAAACCTTTGTTATTATCCAAACCTCGGTTGACTGAGAACATTCTTCATCAGGATATCCACAAATATCCCACAATTGGCGTCTACGAACTTGTGACGGACTCTTGCGTCCTACCGGCGTGCTGTATTGTTTCAGCTATACAGAGAAAAGTGAGTATAATAGGATGGTCGACCAAAAATGTATGGCAAGGAATTAAAACCTTCCCGCTTTTCTCTGTGCCAGGTGAACATTACAGAATGTTGTCAAATATTGAGATCATGGCTGAGTAAGAATAATGTGCATTAATATATCTGATCTGTATTGAGAATCGTACCGGGGAAACGCGTGTACCTGGGTCCTTATCTGGACAGATGTTCTGAGAGGATGGGTTGTTAGTGCTATTCCCGGATTTGAGCTGTTGCCAAACCGAAAGTTAGGGCACAATACAGGTTGTTGAATTGCTAACCCAAATCTAACTGATGCAGACTAAAATATAGGCAACAAGGCAAGAAACGTGGGCTTATTATGATGTGATATCCTTGGAAAACGCTACTCTATTGGAACCTATTAATTACCAGAGTAGCGTCATAATATTCATTGTTTCAACCTCAAACTAAGCCCACAATCTCTTCCATTCCTGAAAACGATGTATTTGGATTGAATTAACCAAATGATTATACAGATAGCGGGAAGATGACCGGCGATGCCTCGGCAGTACGTGAATGTACATTTAACGGGACATTAGTCGCGGGTCGAAGGGACCGAGAGTATGATTAAAAGGTATATATAATCTAATATATCGCTGGTAAATTTCGAAGTCAGGTTCGGTCGTTATGACTTTAATAACGATGTGTAGTTATATCAAGGGATAAATGCCTTGTCGCAGCAGATGCTGGTCGACTAAACGTACAGCGATCCAATACAGTCAGATATTCACACACGTTAACTTATATGTATTAATGTTTGTTTGTCTGTTTAAAGTCTCGTTTGTATGCGCACAATATGCCGACTGATATCGCGCCGAGCATTGAGAGACTAGTACCGTTATACAGAGAATAACATTGAGGTGCAACTCACGGGACAAACTAGGATAGTAATTTCCGGAATCAACAAAACCGGCCCACGGGAACGACCATTTGGGGAAGTATAGTTTTATCGTTTCAGTTTGTTTACGTTTCACATATGCACAGGCGCGTTCATTCGGTAACAAAACGCTGGTTTAGGAATTCCAGGCTATTGAGAGCTCGTGGGAAAAATACTGTATGAATTGCAAAGCGTTATTTCCGAGGCGAATGAGAACGCACGAACGTCGCTTGGAGCGATGACGTCACGCTATGCGCGCCGTGAAGTTATGATTTTATATGAAACTATCCATACATAGGCGAATGTAAAATTTAATGTGCCCAAGGCCGAGGGTGCGTGAAATCCACGTGTAGTATATGTTTTATTTGTATATGTATGTGCGCGCTGCTATTGGGAAATGTTGAGTTGCGGTGGCGAGATGCAGAAGAGTGTTTCCAGGGTTGCATTATCCCAGACCACCGGAGAAACGAGCCGAACATTGCATTGACGACACGTAACGTGCTACAGCCTCTGGAACCACTATTCGATTATAATATACGACGTCAACACAACAGCTTTCCCCGGTGAGTATGAAAATCAATAATTATAGATGCTTTGATTGATTGATTGAAAACTTTATTAACAGATTGCAGAATGGGTACAATACAGTACAGCTCAATACACACAATTGTTAAGGGGATGTAGACCAGAGAGAGACTTTCGTCTTGTTTACATCAGGGTCCCCCATTTTCAATTCACCAGGACATATATGACATACATGACATACAGATAGTCAGTACTGCTACATCTATACATTTATGACATACCAGATTTGCAAATTCAGTACTGTTTGTGATACAAAAGGAGTCAAGAAAAGGGAGTATATATACATTTGACGTAGAAACTGTACATACACAACTATCATCTCAGTTACAGTAAATTACAACTATCTCAGATCACTTGAGTGTTTATGTTGCTTTAATTTACACAGTATAAGTCACATAAAGCTAATTACAATGTCTGTTTCAGAATTATAATACATCTGTGGGCGTATTGGTCAGTATGGTTTCCAGTATATGGCAGTACAGGAATTGTAGTCCACATAAACAGCGTTAGATTAGACTTTATAAGCTTTTAATGTTGAAAACTTGGGCACAAACATAGATTATGTTTAAAAGTAAGATGTTTAGGTTATATTCACTTGAGTTAATGTGTTTATCTAAAGAACCAATGAAAGATAACTAGCCCTTTCCATTGTAAGACATTTTTAAACATGATTCAAAATGTGTGGTTCCACATACATATGATGCTTGTGTACATATGCGATATGATTGATAAATGATAACACTATCATTACATCCTAGGATGGGATGGATGAGAACTAACTGATGTTTTGTTAAGCTCACAGACAATCAACAAAGAACCCACTCAAATGGTCTTAGGAGTGGAAAATTAACATGTGTTTTTATTTTCAGTCAGGCTCTGAGGCGAGATGCAGAGACCTACACCCAAAATTGTATCACAAAAGACTGAAACTCCAACAATTTGCATGTCAACCGAAGATGGTGTGGAGCTGAGAGACAATCGATTGACCATTTAAAACAAATCTGCATCCAAACACCCACATGTAAATTGTGTTTACAAGAAGCAAACAGACAATCAAGAGACAGAAAGGGACTGAGTTAATCTACATTAGAACAAAGCAGTTTGGAGCTAAAGGGAAATCAATTGTGAGACGACGATAGCAGACACTATTTAGGATGGGCACTTGAAACCCACAGGGTATGCCTACACTCTGACCACACCTAGAGACTCAACTTAGTATAGTATAAACACAGGTGATGATGTTGCAGTCATGAAAATCTACCTAATTCCCATACTAACAATAACTAACCAGTCGTTTTCATCATCTCTTTTCAAGAGGCACACGAATTAGAGATGAATTCTGAATAAAACCAGACAAAGTAGAAGTGCCCGAGATGAAAGATTAATGATGAAAACAACTTTACTTACAATCTCCTCCTTCTATTCTCTGTTTATAACCAATAACATGCATGACTATTCCTTAGACTATTCTTTTAACAACTAATACATTTCCATGACTGCAAAATATCAACCACAAATTGAAGCACAATTATCTAAATGTACAAGGTATACACATACATTGATCATTTAGCTGACACTTTTATCTAAAAGCGACTCACAGGGTCTGTATGACAGGACATCAAAAAGGGCACAACTCTATCAGCTGAGTAACAATGGTCATCAGAATGTTGAGTGCTACAGTGTAGGTTAGTTTATTAGGACAAATGCATCACAGTAAGGTTAGCTAGGGTTAGAATTATTTGTATCAGTTGAAAGCAGGATAATCATTTACACAATGATTATCAAAATGCACAAGGTATATTAGAGGTAATTAAATTAATACTACTTAAGAGTAGACGAGAAAATGAATGATTGTTTTTCATGCAAAATTAACTGGCTACCTAGATTTTATGTTTTTTCCCCATGCTAAATTATGACGAGCCACACTGAGACGTGAATAACGCCAGAGAAGGCGTGGCGAGGTAAGTATCCTGAGATACACCCAACGCATCCTGAGGTAAGATCAAATTAAATTTGACATCACAGATTATAAAGATAAAAAATAAATGTTTCTGATTCCATGCAAAGATCGGATCCAAACGATATCAAATGCACGATGGTATTACACAATGAAATGAATTAACCCTAAATGATTTTCCTCTGTAGCAGAAAGGCGTTGAATCATTTATGTGAGGAGTTTTCTAAGGCAGTTTTTATCATCCTCAGATCACAAATTGGTGAGAGGACAGGACGAGTGAGACGACACATGACCTGAACCACGAACGACAGCATAGAATCACCAGGGACGCCGCCAAGGAGCTGCGGACACAACCAGAGACGACGACAACAACCGTGGGAGAACCACCAGCCCACACAACACAGACGTCCCCAAAGGAAGGGGAGCAGAGACAGAAAGGACGACATGCAGCCCCACCCCGGCACTGCAGACCACGGCAGACCAAACCCATCACCTGCAGATGGGAACCAAAGCCCCGACCATCAAGATGGATTCCCATGACAAGATTGTCATCCGTGTGAGAGAGAGCGTCCTACAGACAGGCCACTACACCAGTAAACCCTCGCCCCTCTGGTACCGCGATGACGGGGAGCGGGGGACCAACCACCACACAGCACGTTCAAGACCACCCTACCGCCATGCCTCAAGGCCTGATAAAGGTCAAGCGTGAGCACAGTGGCAGACATGTGATGGTGGTGGAGAACAACATAGGCTCCAGGAAAAGAGTCTGCAAGGCCACTATAGTTGACTGTTACCGGTGACCCTTGACAAGGTACACAGGGAGTGGACGGCGACCTCCTGTAGGCTCCCTCTGAATGATGGACCAGTGAATGTTCCCGACTGCATCGTCAACAAGAGACACATCATCAGAGACCTGTGAACCAAGAGACTTCTGAACACACAGTGTCCACATTGTTATGTATTTATTTAATTTTTATGTGTTACTGTTTGGCCCTGCCACACGACCGACAGAGAACACCTTGTCAACAATGACGCAACATCATTCAGATTAATACCTTCACAAGCAGGAAACTTTTCACACAATTGTATGTATCTGCAAAACGATGAACTAGGGATGTGATGAAAAGAAATCAATGAGAAAGCATTAACAATGGTTAGTAATAATGAGCTAAAATGTATTGCTGAAGGAAGAAGTGGTCACATGATCACATTACATCACATTTGAATTACTTAGGTTACAAAATTGCCTGATTCTAAGTAAAGATCAATCTTTCAATCACAGATGAAAGTGACACTCAAACTCAGGTTAAATACAACTGGATCCTAAGTAATTTCATCAAGAATCATTATAAAATGTGCATATATATATTTTTTTTTGAACAGTTTCCCATAATCAATCATGTTAGTTTTATTAACCACCAGGTTAACGGTTGTTAAAATGTTTTTGTACACATTAGCCTTATGTGTAAATCCTATTCCTAATAATTATGCACACAATTTTGTTTTTTCACCCTGTGCACTCTGACCACACAGAGACAGTGCATGTATTTAATTGGTTTATTACGATGCCTGTATGTACAACCATCACATTAGCTCCCCTGAGTCACGACATGAACGACTGAAGGTATGCCAAGATATATGCACAGCTATAGCTTATGTTAATTGTGGTTTGATATCAGAGTTGAGGACCACTCATTGACATAGGTATTTTGAGCAATTAATAAAAGAAAAGGGTGATATCTATTCCCACATCTCTGATATCAAAATAACACAGACCGCAGTCCAGTCGATCATGTCATGAATCATAGATGTAAATAATTCTATTTTAAACTGTTATGCCAACCAACATCACATCGGCCAAAATTTTCATTATTTTAATTGTTTTCTATTTTCACTTTTACCTGTTCCAAACAATCCTGGTATATTATACATTAATCTCACCCACATTATAAGAAAGAAAAGCGAGTATTGTGGTATAATATGTCCTCATGTAAATACACCCCCCCCCCCCTCTCTGTGGAATAAGACATTCCTCTCCCCAAACCTGTACCCCCCCCCCCAATTGACCTATCAAATGGGACCACACACCCCCCTTGTTGAACTATAAAGGGCTCCTCCCGACCACAATCGAGGTCTTCTTACCTGGGTCATTTCAGCTGATCACCTGGGGGAAGCCCTCGGCCATTCTCTCTATGTAATCTATCTGTTTGGTTAATAAACCTTGTTATTATCCAAACCTCGGTTGACTGAGAACATTCTTCATCAGGATATCTACAAATATCCCACACAGTCAAATAATCAACAGAAAAGCATTACATTGCAAAATAATATGTCCATTTCTGTAGTGTGTGCACACACACACAGCGGTGCGCTGGATGGATATAATTCCAACTTGACTTTGCGCCTCCTGGCGGCACAAAACAGAAGCCGCACCCACCCTAATAAAACCATTTGACGAGGGACGTTAACGGGCGGTAGAGGCCGTTGGAATGGCGGTAGGAGGGACCTCAATTTGCAATGATGTAACTGTACATGGGTACCTTGGTCGTATAGTGTATCTTGTAGACCAGGCCCATTGCAAGTTGCTGTACTCTGTCGTCTACTCTAAGCCATCCTAGGTTGTCAAAGTGGGCAGGGGTGAGGTGGGTTCTGGGGGTAAGGTCAAGTAGTAGTCTGACCAGTTTGTTTTGTGATGTTTGTAATTTTGTTTTAAGCGCCTTTGAGGTGCTTTGGTACCATGAGGTGCACGCATAGTCGTAGTACCCTTGAATGAGTGCTCCTGCCAGAGTATTCAGGGTATTCTTGTTTACCAGAGAGGAGATCCGGTACAAGAATCTAGTTCGTTGGTTGACTTTTTTTATTACATTGGATGCCATTTTGTCACAGGAAAGATTTGCCTCTAGGATGGAACCCAGGTAGGTAATTTCGTCTTTCCTTGTGACAATATTGTCACCCACTGCAACTGAGAAACCGTCGGTCTTGCTGAGTTTGTTATTTGAACCGAAGAGAATGGACTCTGTTTTGCCCATGTGTAATGATAGTTTGTTATCAGCGAGCCATATGCAGATTTTGCCTAGTTCCGAGCTGAGGGTTTTTTCAACCTGCAACTTGTTCTTGTCAGAGACCAGCAGGGCTGAGTCGTCCGCAAACAGGAACAAGTTGCAGTCACAGGCTGACGACATGTCATTTGCATAAATTAGGAAGAGTAGCAGTGCCATCCAGGATCAGAATGTCTACCGTGGCCTCTGTCAGATGTATGGTCAGCCTTTAAAGAATCAGTTTGCAACACTGTACGACACATCAAGAAAGATCCCAGTGTTTTCTGCTTACACCTACACGGGCAAGCATTGTGGTGTCAAGCGACCACCGTGGAGAATAGATGCTGAGGTAACCTTTCATTATGCTTGTGTTGTTTAGTTGAATTTTATCATGAAGTTAAAAAGTTATTTGGGGAGAGAAGAGAGAGAAGTTGAATGCAGCTCCTGTCAGACCATATATGGGCATACAGATATAAGTGATTTATTACCATTAAGCCCCGCCCCCTTTTCTGATGTGTGACTTCCGCTTTCTAAGCCCCGCCCGTGTCAGATTAGTGATTTCTGCTGTCTAAGCCCCGCCCCTTTTCTGATTTGTGACTTCCGCTTTCTGAGCCCCGCCCCTTTTCTGATTTGTGACTTCCGCTTTCTGAGCCCCGCCCCTTTGATGATTCGTGACTTCCGCTTATAGTCCTAGAGGGTGTTGTGAAATAAGTGCATCCCCTTGTGTTCAGAAAACATATGTGTCTGTGTGTGTCTGTATGTGTGTGTGTTGATGATCAACCCAAAGGCCTCCAGGTGTATTTGTGTGTGTGTGTGTGGAGGGGCTGGGTGTCCTTACCCCATGGTTGACTGTCAGTCTGAAGCCTGTGTTTCTACATGATGTGAGCCCCCTCTTGTGTTCACAGAATGTACGTGCATATAGTAGATCACGTGATCCTTGTTTTTCTGTGTGTGGGTGGAGGGGGAGCGGTTGGGACCCCCTCCACCAGGAAGTGTCAGGGGCTGTGGGACCTGATAACTAGGTGTCTGAGGGGATGGAGTTGTCACGCTACTCGTGTCTGTTAGGGGTGTGTGAAGATGTTCACGCAGGTTCAAACAGATCAACGTCGTGATCTAGGGATTGCCTCACTAGGTGTGATAATACGCTGTTTAGCAGCGGGGGTTAGAACAATCAGGGGTGGGGGAGCGTGTCAGAGGTGTGGATACGTGAATACACGAAACGTCTGTCAGCGCCTGTCAAGATGTATGTTAAAAAGAACAGGGTTATAATTCATATGGGTAGACATGTCGAGATCACCACAGCGGGAGGTGATCCCCCTCTCGGTCTCCAGCGAAGAGCAGGTCTCTATAGAGTTCTCAGAGTCTGATCAATGTAGTATTATTTCGCAAAATAATATTAATAAACTGTTAACGAGGGTAGGATTTGTGGGAGTTTGCTTAGGGGTATGTCTAGGCGTGTGTATTTGTGTATGGGGGGTGTGCGATGTTGTGTATGACGCTATATAGGAGGTGTGTGCTGGATAAAGAGCGCCCTCTTAGAGAGAGAAAGTTCCGTAAAAGAAGAGCAAAAATGGCTAACAATCTAGCTACACCCGTTATACAGACATCAGACAGAGTTGGTCGTATTAAAGCCCTACTTCTTGCACCATGCAGATATGGTAGGGAGATTTACAACGAAGTGTGGCCCGTCAGTGATGGTGTCCTCCAGACCAGGCTGCAGAAACAAATTAGTGGGGGGGCATAAAATGTTCTCGGGGGGGGGGGGCACAATGGTTTTTCAACACAGGTTCCCTTTTATACGTTTCAGCTGGGACAGCGGCACTGTGGCTTGCTTGGCGCTGCCCACGGTGCTGAACTAAACAGCAGAGAGGCAATTGAAAAATCTAATTTCTCTCTATCTTAAGAACTTTCACTTATATAAAAACAGACTGAACGGATATATATAACAGACCTGCTGGGGCAGCGGACTGAGAGCAGGGGACACAAACAGGCTGGATAAGATGGTCAAGAAGGCCAGTAGCGTGGTTGGGGTGGAGCTGGACTCTAGCGAGGGTGGCGGAGAGGAGGAACCTTGCTAAGCTCCAGGCCATCAGGGAAAACCCCTCCCACCCACTATACACAGACTTGGCTGACAGGAGGAGCATGTTATAGGCTCACACTACCTAAATGCAGCACTGAACGGCACAGGAAGTCCTTCATTCTGACAGCCATCAGACTATACAATGCATCACTGTGCCTCACTGCATCACTGAGCACAGAGTGACAGTTACCATCTTCCTGGACTCTTACTTTTTAAACAGCACTGTGCAATATTACACCTACTGTAGACTTCAGTATATTTTTACTGTATTTATTTACTGTATCTTTTATTCTATTTTTATTCTATTTTATTCTATTCTTAGGCCATTTGTTTTGTTATTCTTATTTGTGACTTGTTCTGTCTAAATGTTTAATGTTGAGTGATTTGCAGTGTCAAATTTCCCTCAGGATAATACATTTCTATTCTATTCTATTCTATTCTATATCTTTGAAAAGTCTCCATTTATTCAACACTTCTGAATTCACTGACAAACTGAACTGAACTGACAAAAATAAGGTGCATAAAAAAGCAAACAAAATTCCTCCACAGGCTACTCACCATCATAAGTAGAGAGGCAAGCGGTGTTTGGGGACAGAGTGAAATCTTATTAAAACACTGCCCCTCCACTCATTCCTGAACTTTTTTGATAAGTCCTTCTCAAATGCCAACTGAATTAAATTGGCCTTAGTTGCGTCGATGAAGCATACTAAGGCGATGTTCTGTAAAGACGTTCTTGAGGGTAGAAAACGAATTCTCACAGAGTGCCGTGCTAGCTTCAGTAGTGTTGTTGTTGACATCAGTGCCCACTAGGGCTGTCCCCGACTAAGGATTTGGATAGTTGACTTTGATTGACCAGGGTGGGCACAGCTGACTCAGTGGGCGGGCCCGGCCCGGCCCCCTAATGCCCGCCCATGGCGCCGGGACTGGTGTCCTCGGACTTGAATACGATTCCAGAGTTGAGAGTTGCGCTCTACAAGATGTCTTTGGAGGATTTCCAGGGAGTTGGAAGAAGGCCGGAGATGTATCTAACGGAGAGAGAATTTTGGCAGCTAAAAAAGGCTTCTTTTGACTCTATGGAAGGACTTGTAGGTAGAAAGCTTAAGGACGGTCAGCCAATCACCCTGTTAATAGGCCATAGCCAAATAGATAACTGGTATATCTATTACGGGGGTAGGGTATCTATAAAGAGTAATCCGGGCCTCAGTGGGGTGGGTGATCTAGCCATCTTCAAACGCTATACTACCGGGCCAGAACACTTCCTCTTCACAGTTCCGATACACACGTGGTTAGAATGTCTTCAGACTTGTGGGGCGCAGTGGCGGCCGCTGGCGCTGGTGCCTTGTAGGTCGCAGTTCTCGTTAATAGGTCGAGTTGAAAATGTAATGCTCTGAGATGCTCTGGAGCAATCTCTCTCTGTCTCTCGGATCAATCAAATCAAATAATTAACACATGTATGTTGTCATTTTAAACAACTCACCATTCATTCATTATGCATCAGCAGCAGCTAAATTAATGTTATAGTTCACAACACAGCAGCGCGTTTTGAATCGCTAGCCTATTAATTATCGTCTCAGCAAGCACAGTCAATACTTTTTTCCGTAGCCGCATTTCGCGGAGACAGCTGTGTATAGCGAGAGAGAGAGAGCGAGAGAGAGAGAGAGAGAGAGAGACTCACTGTTTAGTTGAAACGTCCAGGGCAGGAGAGCTTGATAAACGTGTATAATCCACTGTTGATGTATATCCACTGTCCACTGTCTCCAGACTGCATCCGCCATATAGCTTGTTAGCCAAGTGTTAGCTTGTTAGGCTGTTAGCACAACACAAGTACATTTCTTTGTCCATTTTTCCGCGTCGAACAGACTGCAAACTACCTGGCGTTCTATCGCCATGCTCTAAGACAAACTCTAACCTTAACCAACTTTGAAAGAGTGCCTAAGCTTAACCATCTAAAGAACTTGCAGTCACGGCACGCTCTGCTGCCTGCATTTCACAACAACACAACAACACAACTATCTCTCAGTCTCTCACCAACGGACCGGAAATTCCGGAATAAGCTAGAATTGGAACATTAGAAATTGGATTCGGCCAATCAGAGATCGTCTGTGAAATTCTGCTACGGAAAAAAATACTGGCGTCGGCCAATCAGAGAGCGTCTCCGCGAAATGCGGCTACAGACATTCTTGACGCTACTGGCTAGACCGCTTCAAATCGCGCCCGGATTCCAACATAATAGTCATATTTCAACGCACAACGCGTTACGCACTGATTGGCTTCGACGGATACAGCGATCAAACCGTGACGCGCACTCAGAGCGCTATTGCGTCTAGCCCGGGCCAAAAAAAAAAAAAAAAAAAAGGTGATGTCACTTCCTGTTCAAGAAAACGAGTATTTTTTTATTTTATATAATAACGTTATATTGTGCATTGGAAACACAAACATACTTAAAATGAGCAAATGTTATTAATTTTAAACATGTTTATATTATTTATAGGGCTATAAAACTAAAAACTAAAAAGTTTTATTTTCTTCTTCTCTCTGATTTAACAGCAGTCAGCAGGTGGGTCGGCGCCCTTGCGCCCCTAGTGGCAGAGCCGCCACTGGTGGGGCGGTTACTAACGAGATGATCAAGGTGAGGGCGGATCTGGACCAGCTTAGGAGAAGACTCTTTCCAGACAGCGAATCAGGCGAGCTGGAGTGTGACTGTCCCAGCGAGGGGGCGGTGGAGGGGGAGTGTTACCCCTAAATCCTCCTTTAAAAAGAGTTACAATTCAGTTGTTCTTTTAGAGAGCAATCATGACTTTCTCCCCACAAGATCTCTACACAGACTCCACATACGGGATGGACTCGCTAGGACCCAGCTCGCTGATACTGTACAGCCCGCTAGCCAGCACTGCATCGCCGGGGGTCCCGATACCAGCATGTCTATACGGTGCCATAGAGCCATCAACACCTCCGGGAGAAATGCCATCTATTCTCTGGAGTGGGGTGACGATACGGACCCCAGGGGTCCCTACACCCGAATCACCAGACCTGTCTTCGCAGGAGCCCCTCATCCAGGCACCCGAGGCACAGTCGGTGTTCACCCCCATTGACAGCTCATGGATACCGGGCAGCCCCTGGAGGCCACACACACCAGAATCGGGGTACCCAGAAGAAATACTTATCATTGATGGAGCCAAGAAATCTCCCTCGCCATCGAGAAGCCATGCATTACTCCCTGTAATGGTGGACGAGAGAGCCGGCTTTATGGACTACGTAATGGTAGCTAGTATTAAATTAGGTTTGGCCGAAATACTGAACAGTTGTATCGATCGACATCTCACAGAGAACTGCTACGGGTGTAGCATTCACCACCCTAGTCAAAGACAACACGAATGTCTCTTCGAGGCCTCCCTATATTACAGGGTCAACAAAGCGGCATTGTTGACAATGCTGTGGAGCACCCATCTGACACCGACAATCACCGCCCTACTGGGTCGTCTGAGATTACCCATCCCATCATAACTGCGCCTACAAGGAATCTGTGAGGGCCTGCTTTACGAATTCCAGACAGTTAAGAATAGTGAATGTCTGAAAGAAATTATTAAGGATATTCATCTAGACTACCCCGAGATCGATAAGGATGACATCTACGTTGCTGTAGGCGAATTCATGTCGGCAGTGCCAAAAGTGCCAAAAGTGTACCCCGGAGAGATGATTGGTTAATTTCTGGAATGAAATGTTTTTTTTATACTTCTGTACAATCAATAAAAATTGTGTGTTTTTTAAAAAGAAAATACCTTGTCTCTCCTTTTTTAGAGAAATGTTTACTATGTACTTATTCAGTCCAGTATTGTAATCCTCAGGAAGAGGTGGTAGAAAAATATGGATCGTATAATGGCCAAGATATATTACGATCCCAGGATCTTACGGAGGTGTATAGCCAGGGGGCGAAATTAACTTTTTGACTCACCGGCCAGTGGCGGGTAGATGGGAAGAATCTACCCGCCAAGCATATTTCTTACCTGCCAACTTTTTTTTGATTAAAAACAAAATTGTTATTTTATATAATTTATATATAATTTTTTTTTAATAAAATATATATATTATATAATCATACTTGTAGTTGTATTATCTGCGAGACATCGCCACCTCGCTGTCTGCAAACAGCTCCACTGTCTGTGTGTATACTCGAGTGGCCTCCAGCTCTAGCAAAGATTCTCCGGCGCTGCAGCTGGTTCCTAAACCCTACATTCAGCATGAAAGGCTTCTCCTGCGCTGCACCTGGACCCTATTCAGCAGCCCTCATGCGATGTAAGCCAGGGGCTCGAATACGCATGTTGTAGGACATTGATGTCAGGAGCTATCTGTAGCTACTGCTGGATGGCGTTGGGACAACGTCTCAGTGAACTATTTAGTTTACTGCGACATTTCGTAGTGACTAGTGAGCTAACGTGGGCTAACATGAGCTACCTAGCCAACGGAGGTATTATGCACTGGACACTTGCTGGAGCAGTTGTTGATGTCGGGAGCTATCAGTAGCTAGCCGGCTGGATAACGTTACACAATGCCTCATGTATTAAACTAAAAGTGAATAGTTGACTGGGTCATTTTGTAACAGTAGCTAACATTAGTTCACGGAGGTCCCTCTGACTAGACTAATGTCACGGTGACTGTCGGAGGCAATAGCCTCTGTTTACATGTGAAGTGAATTCCCAGCTTAAATTCCCTATTTATTACTTCTTTCTGCGTTGTGATTTAAACCTTTTTACAAGCTCTTGGGATCCACTCTGTTCTAAATGCAGATAACCAGTGTTTTAACTTGGTTACTGCCTTCTATTTACCCAGATTGAAAATACGGCGCGGCCGTTGAAATGAAGCGAGATCTGAGCAGTTTGAAAAGGAACCCGTATTTAATGAAAAAAGGATTTCAATTAGATGTTACAAAAGAAATCTTTGAAAGAATGGTGCAATGAATTCCACCGGTAGCATTCGCTATGCCGAAGGTCAGTAGAATTCAGTCTAAATTCTCAAATAACAAGCTCTGTCTAAAAACACGTCTCGTCTCGTCTTCGATTCTGCTGCGTCGATTTCTCCTCCTGCTGGGTCTGTTGTGGAGAAAAAGGGTGTGTGTTCTTTGTTGCTTCCTGGGTTCTGTTCGGGTGTGTTGTGATCCTCCTGGTACGGAGTCTTTGCTAATATCAAATTTAGGCTCCGCCTCTAGTTTTACGGCAAGCGGGCGTTTTCCAAACTCTCCTCGAGTGTTCCTATTGGAGGACACTTACTCTCAACTCTCATTGGCTAACTCCTTATCGTGACGTTTTACATCGAATTACGTCACGATGTGGTTTCAAATGGTCTTTTCTTTGATCTACTGCTCTTTTGTTTCAACAGAGACAAACTGGCGTCTCTCATGGCAGTTTCTTTGTTGGACCAGATGGGCCTAGGGCCCTGGGTTGTAAAATCACCCATGTTATTGACTTTCCCAGGAAGGATCAAACGAGACACTATCTCTTACTCAATAAGCGTCTGCCTGTTTCAACCCCCCTCCACAGAGATTAGAGGAAGCCTGAACCAGCAGCTGCATTACTAAATCAGCGGTGTGTCTCGTTTCTTGTACTTTAGGAGCGGGGGAAGAAAAGTGTATGTATTTTACCTCTGTGTTTTCGCCATTCTGCTCCATGGTATACAGTACAATAAACACAGTTTGAATGGAATTCTACTACAGTTTCCCCGGTTTGGGGATTGATGATCCCCAAGATACATGTTAGTAATTCCTCAAACAAACTGTTTACTATTACCTTAACCTTACTGTTTAACCTAATTACCTCAGAGCCAAACCTTTCCAGAATCCTTCTGACTCATTTTCCATATTTGTTAGTATCATTTGCTTTCAACACCCACATTACTCCCTCCCCCACTGACCGACTATGGACCCATCTTTTATTTACACAGTTCTCTATTCACGCACACCGTTTAACAATTTCCACTCATTTTGCAGGTTATATACAATGTTATCAGTTATATCAATTTCACTTCCGTCTAGGTCCGTCCCTTTATACAAAAAGATGATCGTACCAATTACCAGGTTTAGACTATACTTTATGTGTTTTTTATCCAAATGTGTCTGTTTTGTGCAATTCACTCTGAAAGAAAAGACCTTACATTGCATTTACTATCTAAACATTTCTAAAAAAGGAGAGAGCTTAGCTAATGAAAAATGAAAAATTAATATGTACACGCCCTCTCCAAGGCCTATCAGTTACACTATCCCTTCCTTTGCCTATGTATATCGTTTAGGCTTCTTGATGACTCGTTGTGGTCGAGTATCTTGTTCCGGGCTTGTGCTAAGCACTGGTTCCTCTGGCTCTTCTGGTACCTTCTCCATGTCCACAGAGGAGAAGTTATTATGTTCCAATTCATAATCCTCTCCTCTGTCTGGTTCCTGTAAAAAACCTTCATCTTCTACTGGTGGCCAATCGTGGCCCCCTCGGTCTGGCTCGCCATAATCATCCGGGTCTTCCCCATCGTTTGGGGTTAGCGCCGCCTTCACTTCGCCTTCGTGTAACGGTTGCGACGCCCCGGTTTTACCGTCAAGGTCTTGTGGTTCAGGTTCCCATTCTTGGTCCGTATTGGTTGCTTTTACACAATGAGTAACGTGAAACCACATAGGCGATCCTTCAACTTGTAAAGCCCTCTCGGTGGCTCGAACGACTTTGTATGGCCCTTCCCGTCTCGCGCCAAACCACTTGCGTCTAAATACTTTGACATAAACGTAGTCGCCTGGTATGATTTGAGGTGTAGTCTGCCTATTCACCTCCTCCCCGGTTTCATGCTCCTGTCTACTGGAGACATGAACCAGAATACTTTTGTGTATCTCTGACATGTATTTTACGTACTCACGCATGTCGTTGTCCAGGATGTCCAAACTCGGACCTTTGCCTGTCGCGCGCAAACCTGGTACTACTATGCAGCGACCTAGCATCATTTCGTGCGGTGTCAAACGCAGACCGCGAAGTTCGCACGAACGACAAGCAAACCGTACTAGAGGGAGAGCGTTCAACCAAATCAGTCCTGTGTGTTGACAGATCATTACCAGCTTATTTTTAATTCGTTTTTAACCGTTTTCTTCTTGTTGTACCTTGTGCTAACCACAGCCTCCTCTTTGTTGTGTGCAGGTCTCGGTACTGCTCCAATTTTCCACAGAGGGAAACGATTTTCCCTCTGTCCTTATTTGCATTTTGGATTATTATTTACAAAACACATAATAGATTGGAAACATTTATTTTCGCAGATACATTCTCTACTGTTCCGCATTTTGACAATACATAATTCTCCAAATCATTTATCTATGTATTTTACAGCTTCTTACGTTAGCATCCAATCAAATCACCTTTGTCTCATTTCTTATTTGTGCTGTACTGTTTTACTAGATCAAATATCTCAAGCTCAACACAACTATCCACACCCTTAAAAGTGGAATATTCATTATTTCACTATCAATACCTTGTTTCCCGACAGCTCCTCGGTCCGGACAGCCAGCTCTAGACGAGGCCAATCACCAACAGAACCTATGTGCATGGTCAACAAACCACAGTCTCTTTAAACACTCATCACACACACTCCGCCAGCTTTCAACAAGCCGGTGCAGAGCCTCCCATAAGTCAATCATCAAATTCACATGTCTGCACCCTACATGAACACTATCTGGTCAATTTGCGACCAGAAACCTACAGAGCTTTCTATAGACAGAGAAATATGTTTCCCCAACACTTAACATAACCCAACATGTGACACAACCCCCCAGATTCTACATCTGGACTCTTAATGAGCGGAAAACAAACCATGAACCAGCTCCCGTCCATTCTCAGTTTCCAGCTCATTATATCAGACTTCCTACCAGTCTCGCTGTGTCACCACCACCTGCTATCCCTGACCAGCGAGAGATCCCTCCCAGCCAGCCAGTTCCTAAAAAATATAGTCAAACAAAAACAAAGAAAATTGTAAATAAACAAAAAAAATTGTGAGTGCCTAAATGCTACACACTCATCCAACAGAATTAACTATCATCTAGAGGCATAAACCCCTGCAACCAAATTAAATAGTCCTTTGTTTCCAACTCTGTCTAACATTAAATGTTCCATTGTTCCTGTCTAAAACCATTAATTTTGTTAGTTTGATTAGCTCATGCAATATTCAGTTACGTCATCCCTCTATAGCCCCAACTTACCCTGGTTAGTCTTCCAAACCATTTTAGTAACTCGCACACCTAATCAAACCTTATCTATGTATCCTCATCTCTATCCTTATTTTAATCAGTCTCATTCTCTTCCGACTGAGCTAGCCGGGCCATTGTTCGCACACCCCCGTGAGATATGACCAGTCTCCCCACACGTCCAACACACCACCTTCCGCACCGGGAATCCAATCGGATTCCGGCCTCTGTCTCCTTTTGGTCGTGGTTGCCACCCTTTGTGTCGCGGCCCAGTTCCCTGTCCGGGCAACGGAGCACAGGGCACTCTTTGATCACGGCGGCCTAGGTCAGACGCCTGAAGCATGATCTCAACAGCTGTCGCTTCTAGTAGCGCAGCCTTTCTTGCCAGTTCTCGTCCCAATCTCTGAATCTCGTGTGCGGCTTGACCAATCTCCAGCTGTATCTTCATCAGATCTCGATGAACTGCCTCGTGTTGTTCGAACGCTGTCACAAACGCTCTCTGTTGTCTATAGGATGCTGCCTCTTCCCCCATCTCAGCACCGGCGGTTTGACTTCCCATCACAGGGCTGGGCCGATGTTGAGGTAGCTGTCGATGGACAGCACAGGGTTGGTTCTGTTCCGGACGGCTTTGGGGAACAGCCTGTGGCAGCAGCTCTGCAGAAAGGTCTCCAGCAGGAACTGGGCCGGGGCGGCGAGGAGGGTCTGCTCGCTGTCTGGAGCACACACGTACTGGAACGGCCTGATGGGGGAGGGGTTCTCCATCACCATGTGTTTGGGTTTGACCACAAAGTCGTTGTGTCCTCCGAATGGAATGTGTTTCTTCCCGCCTCTCATCTTGGCTTCGGTGCTGAGGGCAGGTTGGACATGGGAAACGGGTGGGCTGTAGAAGCTGTTCGTGTATTCCATACCTGCTGTCGGTCTCAGTTCCAGCCATCCGGCCAGAGTGGATTTCACGGGACCGCTGTAACAACGTCGCCCTCCTCAGTCTCTTTTTCTGTACCTTGGTTAAACTGCAGTCGCCTGCAATGGACACTCCAGCTTGAATCGGTTCTGGTTGGAGTAACACCGTCGTCACTGGTTCACTCCCCTGTATTGGAACCAAAGTCAACATTGCCAGTCCTTTTGTCGTACTGGTCACATGAGAGAAGTCCATATTCCAATTCCAATCAATCAGATCATTATCACTGGTAAAGTCTATCTGGGAAATGTCTGCAGAGGCTCTCGGCCTACTCCCCCCAATGGCCCGATCACTAAGCCCCTTTTCCATATTGTTGTTGTTGTTATTCTATTGTTAATAATATTGCATTTACCGCTCCAGTTGTTCCTATCAATGTTCCACTAAGGTGAACTTCCTATGTTACTGTCATTCATTCCACTTCAAACGCTCCTGTAATACCGTTTGAAAAAACAAGTTTCTCTGTCTTCCACTATTTCTACTTACTTGAGTTAAAACACTCACACTGTCAACATTTTACTGTGCAGACAAGGATTGATAACTGGCTTATCATTCATACTTATACCAAGGCTCATTACAGCCGGCCCGTTTCCCCAGATGGTTATGGAAATCGTTCAGAGCTCCTGTCCAGTCGAGCACCTGTATGGAAAGAAAGCAAAAAACATCCAGACTTAATACAGTGGCATTTCCCTGTTATCTCCACTATTCGTTATGCATTGGAAATGTCGGGCAACACTATACTAATATATTTAGCAAGACACAGTGTGATCTGTTTGAAAATAACGATATAACGATACAGCTTATCTTGTTCGATCTCTGTCAACACACTGGGTTCCTATTTTTTGTTGAATCTCCGCTCTCCTTTACTTCCGCTTGATCCTGCTCCAATTCTGATACTCCTCGGAAAACCAAAACATCTTGATTAATATAGTTACATTCATTTTTTACATTCTTTTCCATTATTTAGTACCACACCCCCCAGGGGACACCTGTCACCCAGACACGTGTCCCCCAGAGGTAATCTAAAGAATGCCACAGACGCCGCGCCACGCACGCCGTGAGGTGTCGACCCTGTTTACTGAAGAGACCCTAACAGCCCCTCCACAGTGGCCTAAACCCACCTCACCACAGGTACACAGCAGACAGCATCCCGGCAACCTCTCCCGTGCTCCAGGCCAGTATCCCCAGAGTCCAGTGCCCTGCCGGACGGCCACACATAGCCGACCAGACCCAACACCGAACCCCGGGCACACCGCCCCACATCACACAGCCCTCCAAACGTACTTACTATGGGGGAAAAAAAAAAACACAATTGTACACACAATCCTATCCCGTCAATTGCAACGCACGGTCGTCCAGGAACGTCCCCCGCCTCACACCCACACGCACGCCCCGGCCCTCCCACTCCCCAACCCTGAATGTCCACCACCCAGATCAGAGAATAGTCGCCAGCGCGGACGCCGGGCACCACGGCTTTATCGGAACGCCCACACCTACCCTGCCACCCTCCGCGCCAACCTTCATCACCATCATTGCATACGCAGGCGCAACCGAGCGGTGTGGGTCCCCAGACGCAGAACCAGCCGCGCCGAGAGTCTTGAACACGTACGTCACACACACCCTGATAACATTCACACAAACTACTATAACCGCAAACATCACCACAGCACACAGCAAATACTTAGCAATTGTCCATCCTATGTAACCTAACCAACAACAATAAAACTGAATATGGAACAACAACATACGCATAATAAGTCCCAAACTCAGCCTATCAACATCATAATTAATTTCAGTCTCACTCGCCTCACACACACAATGTCCCTTCTCACAAGCGCGCATGCGCGCACTCCGAAGCGGCCGCACATTCATTCACCATGCATCCTGCATACGTTCAAACTTTCAGCCAATACTCTGCAAACAGTAGCCCACACTGCAACTCACCCAGCTCATTCATCACAAACGACCATTCAGTTATACTGCAATATCGCCTCAATCACAACATACAGTATTAAACCCCTATCGCCCCATTCACAACATACAGTATTAAACCGTCCCAGGCGAGCCACAACGAGCTATCGTTTGTAGCATGTTGCGCGCTACGACACGCACGAGTTCCAACGAGAACGCGCTCTGTCCAGCACAAGCATGCACGCGCCCCCCTCCACGAAAAGTTGGGTGGCGCATTTGCCGTTGCGTGTGTGCGCTTTGGACGTCGCGTGTGTACCCGATTCAATATTAAAAACCGTTCTCAGTCATATTATAAGTGCCACTTTACAGATTTAATCTATATACTTCACACATGTTAAACCTAACCATAAGTCCTTTCACTCATACACAAACATCATACACTAACAATTGTTTAACCATAGCTTGCAACATACGAGTCCACCTTAAGTACTATTCTAATGTTTACAGCCTATCGCTGCAACATACGAGTCCTATGTTACAGCATAGCTTGCAACATACGAGTCCTATGTTACAGCATAGCTTGCAACATACGAGTCTACCTCAAGTACTATTCTAATGTTACAGCCTATCGTTGTTTAAATTTAACACGTCCGGCGGTGCCCAAAGTTAAACTAGACTCTATTTATGCTCCATCTCTACTGTAGAAAATACTATGCAAATGCGCTAAAGCCAATACTATAAGGCGTACTATGCACATGTTCCCCTTGCTTAACCCTGAGCACAAACCTAGACATTGTCTCTAAATACTTCCATACCTTTTTTCAATGTTCCGACCTCGGGCGGCGTCTCGTTCACTTGTGCTAAAATTCTACTGTAGAACGTACAACGCAAAATTGTGCTTAACACCATTACTGTAAGGTATACGATAGCACAGTGTGGTTAAAAATCCTGCTTACAGGACCTATAAACACACACACAGCCTCGAGTCGCCACCCTTTGGTCAGAACATTCCATTTAATATCTAATTACAGTCATACTTTTAGCAACCCCCCGTTGGTTCGAATAGAGCCCTCATTTTCATCATCACACTCACCTCTTAGCGACTTCCAGTCACTTGAAGACGGATCGATTGATCAGTTGATTCCTCGTTTGACCGTTCGTGAAGAAAGCGAAGAGAGGCGAGAAAAAAAAAAAATAATAACTTCTCTTTGTTGTGATGAAAAAAAAACGAGCGCGTCGATTCTTGTCACGGCACCACAATTGAAGTGAATTCCCAGCTTAAATTCCCTATTTATTACTTCTTTCTGCGTTGTGATTTAAACCTTTTTACAAGCTCTTGGGATCCACTCTGTGCTCAATGCAGATAACCAGTGTTTTAACTTGGTTACTGCCTTCTATTTACCCAGATTGAAAATACGGCGCGGCCGTTGAAATGAAGCGAGATCTGAGCAGTTTGAAAAGGAACCCGTATTTAATGAAAAAAGGATTTCAATTAGATGTTACAAAAGAAATCTTTGAAAGAATGGTGCAATGAATTCTACCGGTAGCATTCGCTATGCCGAAGGTCAGTAGAATTCAGTCTAAATTCTCAAATAACAAGCTCTGTCTAAAAACACGTCTCGTCTCGTCTTCGATTCTGCTGCGTCGATTTCTCCTCCTGCTGGGTCTGTTGTGGAGAAAAAAGGGTGTGTGTTCTTTGTTGCTTCCTGGGTTCTGTCCGGGTGTGTTGTGATCCTCCTGGTACGGAGTCTTTGCTAATATCAAATTTAGGCTCCGCCTCTAGTTTTACGGCAAGCGGGCGTTTTCCAAACTCTCCTCGAGTGTTCCTATTGGAGGACACTTACTCTCAACTCTCATTGGCTAACTCCTTATCGTGACGTTTTACATCGAATTACGTCACGATGTGGTTTCAAATGGTCTTTTCTTTGATCTACTGCTCTTTTGTTTCAACAGAGACAAACTGGCGTCTCTCATGGCAGTTTCTTTGTTGGACCAGATGGGCCTAGGGCCCTGGGTTGTAAAATCACCCATGTTATTGACTTTCCCAGGAAGGATCAAACGAGACACTATCTCTTACTCAATAAGCGTCTGCCTGTTTCAACCCCCCTCCACAGAGATTAGAGGAAGCCTGAACCAGCAGCTGCATTACTAAATCAGCGGTGTGTCTCGTTTCTTGTACTTTAGGAGCGGGGGAAGAAAAGTGTATGTATTTTACCTCTGTGTTTTCGCCATTCTGCTCCATGGTATACAGTACAATAAACACAGTTTGAATGGAATTCTACTACACATGCAGTAGCATACAGAAACAGGTGCGGGAGGGGTAGGAGCAGCAATGCGCTGCGTGTTTGTGCTGAGACAGCGAGTGAGAACTCCGCTCAGAATTGGATCATGATTTTCGGTTTTCACATGACCATTGCCGGCGGGCAGACCTCTCAGTGGGAGGCGCCAAACGTAAAAACTGAGCGCCAATGGCGGGTGGCGGGCTCTAGTTTCGCCCCGTGTAGAGCGCCTCCGACGTGCTGTGGAGACCGTAACAGGGGGTAGAATTGGGACGGAGGTTATCAAATCATGGCTTGCAAAGCAGGATACTTACACTTTACATAAACCTGCTAGAATTTTAATAGAAATAGAGTGTTTGTTCCAAGACCTCTTTATCAATTCCAAATTGACTTATGCGATATGCAAAGCTTAGCGCAGCATAATGATGGTTTTAAATATCTGATGACTGTAATTGACGTATTCTCTAAAATGGTTTACGTCAGACCTTTAAAAAGTTAAACAGGTCTTGCTGTTACAAAGGCCTTCGCTACAGTTCTAGATGAAAGTAATGTACCTGTAAAAGTACAAACCGATGAAGGCAAAGAATTTTATAACAGCCATTTTAAACAGTTGTTAAAAAAACACAACATACAACATTTGCAACGGGGAGCGAATTAAAAGCGAGTTGTATAGAACGCCTAAATCGTACTTTGAAGGAACGGATGTGGCGTTTCTTCACGGCTAAAAACAGCTTCCGCTATATTGACATGTTGCAGGATATGGTAATGAGTTATAATCACTCGTATCATTCTAGCATTAAAATGAAACCCGTAGAGGTGTCTAAAAATAACCTAGTACAGGTATTCCAGAACTTGTATGGATCATGCCCACAACCTCCTAAGAAGCCCCCTAGATTCAAGTGCGGTTGTACGCATTTCAAAATACCGGGGATTGTTCGATAAGAGATATGAACAGAAATATATGCATGAAACGTTTATTATAGAGAAGCGTATACCACGTGTACCGGTAGTGTACGTACTGAAAGACCAGGATGATGAGACTATAACCGGAACATTCTATGAAGTAGAGCTACAGAAAATTGTAGAGGCTAAGAACAAGAGATATATGATTGAGAAATGTCTGGGCGATAAAAAACGATATGGCAAGGTTTACACTCTAGTGAAATGGAGGGGATGGCCTGACAAATTTAACTCCTATATCTTAAAGAGTAATCTCAAAGATGTATGAGTCGTGTCCATATATGCTCCTAAACCTTAGAAGGAGGAGTTCATTCAAGACTTTTATTTTATCACCTGAGGTTATCATAATGGAGGGTTTCTACGTCACTCTGCCTTCCAATTCGAGTATGAGGGTTTTCCCTAATAATTCCAATGCTAGCTTCACCATCAATTTGGGGAAAGCGCTACATCTAAAGGGTGAATGGCTAGTGGGTCTGGCTGAAATAACCTATCCACACACCTGGTACAATATTCCGGCGGAAGCAGCGTATTATGAGTATAAGCCTATAAACGGGGCTGACAGTCTGAAAAAGACGCAACGCATAGGCACGGGTGGCTATTATAAAAACCCTGAACAGTTAATAAAACTAATCACAGAGTCTACGCAAAACGGGAGATACGAAGGCAGGGCTCCTTTTTAACGATATTACAAATACCTGTGAGTTTACGGGATATGGTGTAATAATAATAATAACTTTATTTGTATAGCACTTTTCATACAGAGGTTGCAGTTCAAAGTGCTTCACAACAGTAAAAAATACAGGCATAAGCGGGCATAAAAAAGATAGACAGGTAGCAAGGTATGGCAAATCACAGTGTTTCACATTAGGATCTAGCATCCCAATAGGCTCTCCGCTTACAGTTTTCAGTAATACAAATAATAAAAATTGTTTAAAAATGATTCAGTTTAAAAATAGTCTAAAAATTATAAAATAGAACGGACATAAAAAATACAGGCATGAGCGAGCATAGCAAGGTATGGTAAATCACAGTGTTTCACATTAGGATCTAGCATCCTAATAGGCTCTCTATTCAGTAATACAAATAATCACAGTGTTTCACATTTGGAAAAATAGTCATCAGTAAGAAGTAAAATGTGCGATAACCGACACATGACTTAGCTAATATTGTGGCGCCTCATCCTGCGGATTTTGGTTCAGGTGTATATAATCTGTTTGTATACTCTGATATTTCACAACACCTGGTCGGGGACGTATGCGTACCACTCTTGTCCACAGTTCAAATCCGGGGGACATACGGAGATATTATTAACATTCGTTACGATAAGCCGCATTATTCCAGGGTCACAAAAACCGATATAAATACTATTCAGGTAGAGGTCAAAACAGATAGAGACAAATTAGTTAATTTTACATATGGGAAAGTAATTGTAAAATTTCATTTTAAGCCTCTAAACGTCAGTGTACATTAAAGAAAGAAGAAAGACATCATGCAGACCTATGACGACCCTAATCGTTTCATAAATTATTATGTAAATCAGGTGGGGCACGGATTACCAGGGTTCGCAGGTGCACCTGTGCAATATGGTAGAGGTGTGGGGGCTATTTTCTCTAGACTGCTAGTAATATAGCTAAAGATGTTCTACATAATGCTATCCAGAAAGTGACAACTAGGATGGGGGAGCAGAGTGGTTCCGGATATGGAGTGAGGTCATCGAGAGGCAGGATCCCTCCTGGCTACAGGATCACAGAGATGAACAGACGTTTGAACAATAAGAAATGTTATAAAAAGTAAAACGGTAGAGCTAAAGCCGTTAGTCAGAGGAGACGTCCGACGAAGAAGCGTATGCAGCCGAAGGATATATTCTAAACTGAACAATAACCATGATTCACCATCGATCTCAAGAATGTTCAAAGTCCGAGCTGGATATTTTCGCAGCTCCTTATACACAGCTCTCGATTGAACGAAGCGATTATATTCAAGTATCACCTATAACGGCTCTGACTAGGGACTCCCCTATAGAATTTCATATTCCAGGTGAAGGAGAGAGATATTTGGATCTCAACAACACCTTATTATATTTAAAAGCAAAAGTCACCAATGCTGATGGCAGTAATTTAGCCGCCAATGCGAATGTGTCTCTAATCAACTATCCTTTAAATACAATTTTTAGCCAGGTTGATGTTACGGTGCAAGATCGTTTAATCAGTCAATCTAGTGCGACCCACCCCTACCGTGCCATGATCGAGACATTATTAAATTACTCCCCAGATAGTCTGAATAGCCAATTCAGTGCAGGATTATTCGCTAAAGACACTGCTGGAGCCATGGATGATATACTTCTAACAGCTGCAGGGAGAAATAATGGTTTAAAAACCTGTGGCACTGAATGTGCTTTATCACTGGAATTTCATCTGCTAGGAGGAATTCATTCTGACATGTTTTTTTAGCGAGCGTCTACTGTTAAATAAGGTTGATTTAAAATTAAAGCTTACAAGGGCTAAAGATGACTTCTGTATAATGTCGGCAGCCGCGGGGGATATAATCTACATATTCTGAGTGCTACATTATTTGTCAAGAAGGTCGTAGTATTGCCAGCTGTACAGCTAGGGCACGCCTCTGCCTTACAGAAAGGCAACGCTTTATACCCGCTCTCCCGTATTAATGTAAAGACTTTCTCGATCCCTGCTAATTCTAGAGTTTCGACTCACGATAATTTATTCCTCAGGTTATTGCCAAAGTACGTAATATTAAGTTTAGTCTTGCATGATTCCTATACCGGGGTATTTAATAGAAATCCTTTTAATTTCCAACATTTTAACTTGGAGTATGCAGCTTTAAGCCAAGACAGATACCATCGAAAGCTTATCAGCCTCATTTTGACCAGGGTAACGCTGTTCGGGAGTTCTACAGTCTCTTCACCGCCACAGGACGACATCTGAAGGATTCTGCTCTGATTTTTGATCGCAATGATTTTCTAGCAGGCTATGGGGTCAATCTGGATCCTGATGAAGACGGGATAACCTCCTCCCCAGCATCTACAGGGAATTTACGTCTGGAGATGCGGTTTCGACAGGCTCTACCAACCACAGTTACATTGATCGTATATGCGTGTTTTGATTCTATTCTCGAAATCAACGACCGACGACAAGTGTTGGTAGACTATTATTAGAAAAATTAACAACCTAGAATTACAAGTGTTATGTTCATCCTTGTTGGGGGACTGTTTTCAAGGTGTTTGGGCATGTGACGAGTTAAAAATGAATTTACAGAATACACGGATTAGACCTGTCTATTTTATTGTTAATACGGATCCTAGCAATAAGCCAGGGGCACATTGGCTCGCTGTGAGTCTTGATAATGAGCGAGAGGGGACCTTTTTTGATTATTTTGGCCTTAGTCCAAATTCTAATGCATATCCCTCAGATATCAGGGAATTTCTAGAACAAAATGTTACAGAATCCTATTATTATTCAACCCGTAGTGTACAGAATGAGCTCTCTGCCTGCTGTGGACATCATTGTGTATATTTTCTCTGTCAAAGAGCAAGAGGATACAGTCTGAATGATATCATATTTAAACATTATACAGCTGACACCATGAGAAATGATCTCCTAGTTACTCGGTTTGTCCGGAAATATAAGAAATGTATATTAAACTGCAGAGGATCCCATAGGCAATCGTCTTGTAGTTTAAGAATGTTAAATGAACGTATGTAATAAAATATAATAAACACACAAGCTGCAGTTTTTTTTGTTATTTTAATTTTTATTTAAAATACATAACAGTGACATTTCACAAGCTGAGCCATCTTCTAACAGGAGGTGTATCCTCAAATTTTTCGGTATTCTTCCTCTTCTTTTTTCGGGGTATAGGAGTCTCAGGGGGTGAATATAGGTCGTAGAGGGGCCCATCATCATCAATAGAACGAATCTTTAGAGCATTCAACCACATACGAACATCTTTATTTCCTATATATGATAGAGGGAGATTAACCTCAGATAGAGATTGTAGAAATACATCGAACCCGGGACCAGGTGTAAAATGCTTATATGTAGTTGACAAAGCTTTTAGATAGTCTAATATATGAGAACCTCTAATGGGGACACCTTTAGAAATAAACTCTCCTCTAATGTTCCATGATTCGTTAGGTAAAGCATTTAGTTTTTGTAGGATGAACCTAGCCTTTACTTGATTTCTAACGGGGTGGGGTAGAAACTAGTTGTTCTATATTTCCAGGGTCTCTATCCTTTGGTATGCTCTCAGGTGTATCCACAATTGTAAGTTTATTGAGATTGTGTTCTTTCTGTCTAATCAGGCCCAGGTAGCGATGTAGAAGAATATTCATTTTTTTTGCTTTTTCAGAATCATTGGCATAAACATTCTGATTATGTAGACGGGAGGCTTTAGCGATAACCGGTGATGATACACCTTCTTCTTCTTTAACTGCAACCTCGTTCAGGATATTATACATACCTGTATGTATTTTATCTGAAGCCTTATCAAGGATATTAGATGCCGTTGCAGCACTGGGGTCAGAGGCCTTGATCCATTGGTTTTTAGGGATAAGAACCATCTTCTGTATACTACTCATTATTAACTTTTTTTTGTGAATAACGATACCAAAAATGGAATAGCAGCACTCAAGAGAGGGATGAAAAAACCGTCACCAGTCCGAATAGCTGGTGTCGTGCTATATAAAGCTTTTAATACGGACATATGGCTATGTATACGACACGACATGTTTTATTTTGTAATGTAGACGACGGGAGGTCTTTCCTGGGGGAGCAAGCCACTTCTAAGTCTCAACTGATCCGGACAATGAGGGCGTAGATCTATTAATAGATAGGAGTAGGGATACATGGTTGCGTCTTTGAAGCTATCCAATAGAAAACCTTTTTCGCCCGGGAACATTTGCCCCGCTAGTATTGAGAGCTGTAATCTGTCTCAGGGTTTTTTTAATAAAATTAAACAGCTAGCATTAAGCCTAATTGTACAATAGTGTTTACCTTGTTGAAACAGGTTCTGTGTAAGTAGTATTACACTCATTTTACGATGATGTCTATACTGGGTGAAAATCTTTGCCACTTCGAGATGTTCTCCTGCTGTGAAAACCATGTCATCTAGAATAACTAGGTGATGTTTCAGATTGCTAGTGAACAACGTCTCAACAGTGAAAGAGTCGGGTAACCCTTTAACAAAAGTGATTTTTATTGTTTTCAATAAAACATCATATAGAGGTTGGTAACAATCATAAATCCACACGATATTATCAGGTACATTCGACAAAGTTTCTTTACAATGTTCCAATAGTTTCTGTACAAGGTATGTTTTACCACAGCCACTGGGGCCTGCCACAATTGTAGACATAGGAAGTTCCAAACGGGGATCAAAATCAAACTCTGTTATATGGGACATCTTTTTTTCCCTCAGTAACCAAAAGGCTGTGTGGTCCCGTTAGAGTACAGCCTCCGTTTGCCGTACACTACCCGTAGTTTCTTCAAGACTGATGCATTAGCGAGAGAGAGGTCCTTTTTAGAGCGATTGATTGAGAACTGGGCAGCATATAGGATGTGTTCGCTTGTGGAAGGGTCGGGGCTTAGATAGCGTTCAACTAGATCACACATACCACCAAACAATACTTGTTTACAATTCTCATAAGTCTGCGTTATTCCTTTTGCTTTCAAAACAACGTTATCCTGGTCAGTAAGATATGCGTAGGACTTGGGTCCACAGGTGACCCAGTCTATGATCGATTCCCCTGCTTTGAGCTCGCTAGTCAGCTCGCCTAGATATGAGCCCAGGGGTAAACTCACCGTTCTTACGTGATTTATAAATCACGCTGTCGGTGTCGTGGTACAAGACATCTTCACCCAGCTTGTGCAGATAGTCATACAAATGCAGCCGCCCGTACCCTGTCACAAAGGATGCGATGAAAATATTGGTGTTTCTCTGACTGAGAAGGTGGCGATCGGTGTAACACCATTGGACAAGTGCCACCTCGTCACTCAAGAATGCCATATATTTCACGTCGTATTCTTCGGAGAATAAGAGTTTGAAAAACTCTTCCGGCTCTCTTAAGAGCACTGTTGGAGCCAACATGCCCTTCTGTTTATTTAGTTTTATTTTAACTCACGGTGCAGAGGTGTGGCATTATTAGTCACCATGGCAACCACCACAGGGGGTGGTTACCCATATATACTGATCAGTGGGTGACGAGCCCCAGGTGCGCAAGGGGAATAGCCAAACAGTTTTTGACCGTGTCTTGTCGTGTTTGTGTTGATGTGCCGTATAGGTCGGCGTTCAGTGTTATTAGTTAAAGAGTATTTGTATTATATTATTTGGAGGAAAAAAGGTCAATAAAAGGATTGGCATATAGAAAATGATACGAGCACTCTGGACATTGAATTCTTCAAGCACGCGTCTAACTCAAGCCAGCCCACTTGCCCCTCGCAGTAGGCTTATAGGTAAAGGTTCTACAAGCACCGTGTGTGGCAAATTAGCACGTTGTGCAAATTTCCCCCAGAAAGAGTTAAGCATTAATTTGAAGAGACATCTCTTCGAGGGATTAGAAGAGATAGCTGATTTATCTAGCAGTATACCCTCACGTCTCTGATACTCTGCAATGTAGCTATCTTTATCAGCCTCTGTGATCACATCACAGGGGTAGCCGCTGGCTTCCATCTTACCTTTCAAGAAGGCTTGTATGTAACCAGCGAAAACGGTATTACTCCTATCAGTAAAGTCCCAAACTTCTGCTACGTGATAACCTAGCTCTAATGCTTTGTTAAACTCTGGGGTAATCCATACACCGGTTAACGCTCTCTCGTCATCTGTATGCCTGCAATCCATAGTCTGATTGTTCTCAAGAGCACACGTTCTACACAGGGGGAAAAGTAGCTTACCACGACCCTGTAAGGCAGGACAGGGAAAAAAAGCTCTCTAGGAGGATACAGAGTAGCTTTAATCAACCCGAAATAAGTCTTGGGGTCTTTGAAATCACTACGTATAATAACGGGGTGACCGGTTGGATAGAAATATTCAGAATTACGCATGACATGAGGGTAGAGCGAGCATACATCATTGTACGATACTGTCTCATCAGTGGGGGTTATGTAGCGTATTCTTATAGCAGACGTGCGCCCCCCATAGAGAGCTTCTCTAGGGTCTAGAGGCCCCTCTGTTAGACTGGCTGGGTATTGTTTTAGAAAATCTATGACCTGCAGAGCAGATCCTCAGCTTTCATTTCATTCCACGTATGTTCCCACATGACCACTGTATCAAGACCGTGAGTGGCCTTTAAATCCTCTATCTTAGCTAGACTAGCTGTATACATCTCCCCATAAAGCTTACGCGTCAAGGGATTTTGATCATGTGGTTTGTAACATATCTGACATCCGTGAAAAAAACAGCCAAAGAACTCATATGCCTGTCTCTCTTTACCCCCGTTCTCGAGGTCTCTTTCGTGATAACCATTGAGAAAGTAGGGTCCAACCATTTTTTCTCCACCATTCATGGCGTGTGTTATAGAAATATCAGACACCTGTGCGGCTACGTGGCGCAGTGCGCAAGGCGCTCGCAACGAATGCTAGAGACTAGGCTCGAACAGGATGCCTCCTGTTCGAGCCCCGCTCTCCACATTGCTTTCAGTTTAGCTGGTCGTCCACAGTAATACACATTGGCCGTATTACGGGGAGGGAAACTGAAGGGTGGGGATCGGGCGTTGTGGACAGCGACTCCTACAGGTCGGTTGGTGCGCCTGCGCAGTAGAATCAAGAAGCGACGGGGCGGGGCCCCTCCAAAGCCCAGACCCCCGACGCTGAAAGATCGAGCCGCGCAGGTGAAAAGATGCGACGGCTGTTACCTCGAGTATCGGAGTGTATGTATGACTTAGTCCACATTGCAGCCGGCTTGTGGGGGGCAAGAAACAACGTTCGAAGACAGGGGAGGGTTGAATTGGACCATATGAAAATTGGGATGGGAGAAAAATAGAAAAATGGGAGAAAAAGTGTATAAAAAAAAAAGAAATATCAGACACCTTAGACACGTATTCTAGCCATTGGATGGCCGCATTAGAGTAACATTTCTGTCTTCTATAGTTGTCCGGGTCTGGTACGGCTAGGGTATCCGATTCTAGGTATTTTGTTTTGAAAACCTTTAAACATGCAGCGGCAATAGTTATAGACTGAAAGAGGTCTACCGTGGTTTCTTTAATGAAATCATCACGAAATTTCAGACATCCTTGGGCCAGGATATCGACATCGTTAGTGCAGTAACGCTTAGCCTCGGCTGCAAAATTAAAGACACCTGTCTTTACACTCTCGTACCAGAGAAAGAATTTCTCTCGTTCTGTTGATGACATACGATCAGAATTATAATCCTCTGGAGGAGGGAAGGGGCCGATATAATCAAGGTTTTTTAGACAACTGAAGGAATGAGGGAAATATCCTTTCACTTGATCTTTAAAACCCATGGCTTCAGGCATCTTTGCCAATCTCATAGGGAGAAACGATACAGAGTCGATGTATCTCTGACGATATGTTTTATCCTCAAAACATAGGATTTTACTCCCTTGAGTGATTAAATCAGGGGTTATACCCTCTTTAACCAAGGGATCCAACAACAAGTAGCTATCAAAGCCTCTACTGTTGTGCGCTATGAAGGTATACCCCTGGTAGCGAGGTCTTCGAAAATGCTTAAGGAAGCGTTTAACACAGTCTCTACCACTCCATGCCTCCTTTCGCCCTCTAGTCTGGCTGCATATAAAATATGATACATGTTTGTTACTCTCATCTGCATATGTCTCAATGTCATAGAACACGATGGTATCTTTAGGATTCGTATCGACAGGTAGTGTTTTGAAGTAGCATTTGTGATTACGTTTGGCTGCTGCATCAACAAGGGGGTCTTTACACGTAAAGCAGACCGCTGTCTTACATTTGTGAGCTTTAGGGTTAGACACCGCCGTGTAGATGAGCATTCCACATTTTTCACATTTTCTGTATGCTTCACATACACTCCTCTGTTGTAGAACGTTAGAGCGTTTCTCTTTATGTTGCTCATAACAGAAAAGCGAATGACAAAGCCGATTACAATCACCACACTTTTGTAGTGCGCATGGTTTGGTATGACATAAGTCGTTATGGCAAATACTGCAGGTAACATTACAGCTATGAGCGCCCCGATTGTTATACCCTGTAAAACATCCAGGACAAACGTATGCTGTACCCATGAATGAATGAAGTTGTCTTATACCGTAGTAATGCTCAGAGTGATGTAATAGATGCAGGGTTGGTTCTACCGCCTTCCCCTCGTAACCGGTTTTATAATGAGAAAACCCTGCAGCATTACGTTAGAAGGTGACTATCGGATGATTTAAGGCCCTTTCGAAATGCTGTATATCGCTAAAAGCTACTGGTCCTTCAGGGATACCCGCAAGACGATGCATCTCTCTAGCGCGCACAAAGGCTGTAGGCTGATCTATAGAAGGATCCATGAGCATAGCCACGTTCGTTGTGAAGCATAGCTCGTCATTTGGGTTAAATATAATGTTTAGGAATCGTCTCTTCTTACTGATCATTTTATTATTTAATAGAGTGTCAATTCTTCTTCTTTTGGACCCCATACCTATAGGATTATGAACAATCTGGGCCACTAACTGTAGCGTTCTATCAGCAAGAATGGTGAGATTTGATTGAACTAGCTTATCCAATATTTGGTAGAACTCTTCCAGATTCTCTCAACCGTTTCTTAGGAATCTGTAAACATCGTCTCCAACATCACGACCTGTTAGCGAGACCTGTATAACGTCTCTATCATTCGAAGCATTTCGGAGTCGTCCTAGCATGTTTTCCATGGTACCTACGACACTATCATGAAAGACCTGGAAATCGGGAACTGTATTCAAGGGCTGAAAATTGAAGAATTCCCTTATCTCAGTATTATTAAAAAGCTCTCTGTTATGAACCTGAGGCATACCTTGTCCACTCTGTACAGGGCTCTGTGGTGATGCAGGTGTGGTAGGAATTGGCGTTGGAGGAGGGGTAGGAGTTGGCGGGGGAAAGGGTGACGACGGACCGGGTGATGGTGATGATGCTATGGGGCTAACAGGGAGCTGGTGTGACAGGGAAATCTATGTTAGGGACCTTATGGATGAATACTGCAAGGACAATAACGACAAATCCAGGGCCTATGTAGTGACAGGAGCAGTGCCTGGTGGGGAAAAATGAATAATATGGTCTGGATCCCTAAGCTAATGTGGACGGCCTTCTGCTGTTACAACAAACAGCAGAAGAAGTGGGTGTCCCAGGCTCACTGGGCTGATAATGTTGATGAGAAAGTGGGGGACGAAGCCACAAAGATCATTGAACCCAGATCCCTCACTGATCTGCACGAGGAACTGAACAATCACTATCCTGAGCAGAAGAACAAGACCGTCAAGGTGTTTCCAGACAAGTGCCTGGAATCCCGGGATGATTTGGATGGAATCCCAGATCCTGCTCTCACTTCAGAGACGACTAGGTGCGAAGACGACGCTGAGTGTGACAGTGCACCAGACTCTGTCGCTTGGTATACAAAATTGTACACTCGATTTATGGAAACCTGCTCTATATTTTAAGCAAACATGTCATGAAAGAAATGGGGAAGGGCTATTTTTATAGACAAATAAACAAATCTGAAGATGATTCACTTGATAAACACTGAGGATACCTAACTTATGAAATAGAGGCTGAGAAGAATGATTTCGATGTACACAGCTGATTATTATTAGAGCTTGTTTATGCAGACGGTGGGCTCAGGTTTGGTCTGATGAGTACTACCCCAAACTAAATTACAGTAATTGATATATGGGTAAACCATAGAGTAACATAGTGGCAACCTCAGTGCTCATCAAGTGACGTGGTTTCCCAAGAATACCAATACTCTTGGCCATTTTTGTAGTTATGGCTGTGATATAAGGTTTCCATGTTAAAGATGCATCAAGCAGAACACCAAGGAATCGTGTAGAACACACCCTAGTTATGGGGATGTCGTTGATCACTACTTTAGATGAGGAGTTAAAATGTAATCTTTAGTGATAATTTGTTGCATTTAAAGTTAAACCAAATTGATAGTTTGTTAAGTTCTTCATTTAAGACCTTAACACTTTCAGTGCCGGGCCGTGTTTTCCTTTTTACCCTGTTGATGCCACGGTCCACGGCCCATGTAATGTTAATATCGCCTAATCTATGTTTTAAATTATGCTATGTGTCTAATCTGCCCATCACTTATCAAAGAATCATTTTCCAGTCAACATTGGCAAAGCAGATTGTGTTTTTATCGCTTCATTTCCTTTTTATAGCATTTTGAAAACCACTCTGTTTCGAAGAAAAAAACAACACATTCCATGATAATCGTCTTTTACTGGAATATTCCAGAACGTTATCATTTGTCGGTCTATTTATGAATCGTTTTCAAATAAACGCTAGATGGTCGATAGTATATGTGTGCGCATGCACGCTCGTGCCGTGCGCTGATAATCGCTGCTATTATTTCCTCATGGCTTTTACAGTGAAACAGCCATATCAAATATAGTGGAAACGCTTATATCTCCATGAAAACGAGTCTGATTATCCTAACACTGATAACATAGATTCCTTACCTGACATCAGATGGTATCCAAATGGTATATTCCAATTCCTGATCACCATTCGAAAAAATCGATAAGTATATTGATCCAACGTGTGTACAGTATAACCCATGATCGCCGCGGCTCAGAGGCTCCAGAATGAACTCTGGTAACTCCGGCTGCATGGGTGAGAAGTAAAATGTGGACTGGAATATTTTTTTCCCCCATCCATTTTCATTGAGTCCATTCCAAAAGGGTGATTTACCATCTGGGAGACGATAGGGGGCGTTTTTTTCACATCTGATCGCCGGCGGCCCCTGGATCTCCAACGGTAGGCTCGCGTGATGCAATATGATTTCAGATCGCTAAAAAATAAATAAAAATCCGAGAAAAGCCGTGACGTGGGTTTTCAACGTCACTATCGTAAACCCGAGATTAGCCGTGAGTGGCGCTCAAAGTGTTAATGATGGTATCAGGATCTTTATGTGAATAGAATACACTTGTGTCATACAATTTGACAGCCTGTCTGAGACGTTAGGGAGGTCATTGATATATATAAAAATATAACAAAGGCCCAAGAATTTAACCTTGTGGCAGACTGCAAAGTAAAGTGTTAGATGTTCCGATATTCCAGTGGGTGATGGCTACACCGATAGTGTCCTGCGTTGTGTTTATATGATGACCCCTCTCTCGTGCTCACAGAAACATCTGGTTATCCCCCCCCCCACACTTCTACATTCGTTATCTTAAGGAATGCTTATTGTGACTCCCAGAGCCAGGTCGCCTAGCAACCTGCACCCATGATTGCCCTAGTTACCACTCCGAAGAGAGGGGTCATGACAGAGACACCTCACCTCTGCCAGTGTAGAAGTGTTGTTGACATCATTAATTCATATTATAATCACAGACGAATCACCATAATTCTTCAATCCCTCCTTTTGATTCGACAAAACATAGAATTAACATATGTTTGCTTGATTATACAGGATTCATTATTTTACTTGATTATACAAGATTAATTAGTGACCCCCCTTGAATACCTTTACTAGACCGAACCTATTGATAGGCACACCTTCTAAGCTCCTGTCCCTACAGGGGTATCAATTCCATGGGCACAGGGCCCCCCTGTAAACGCCGTAACTGAGGCCCCCTTCCCCCCGACAAGATGTGCTGGATCAGGCAACGAACCAGACTGACAAAAAACAGCACCACTGTCCGCAACAGTACTATGGGCGTGGCCAACTGCATTAACATGGCTGACCATGAGCTTCCCGACAGCCACCCGAATAAAGAGGACCCAGAGGACCCCTCAGTGGCCGGGGAAAATTGGGTCGCCATCTTCCGTATCAGCTCTATCTGCTCCCGAGGGGTTTGGAATTGTCTGGTATTTAGAAACAACAGGTCGTGTTCAGAACCCTACATAGGCCTCCTGCCTTAGCATAGAGCATGTCCAAACCCATACGATTCTGCATTGTTACCTGATGCATCTCACCCATCTCCTCATTGACCAATCCCAGAGCTGTCTGTGTTCAATTGGCTAAAGCCCCATAGACTCCCGCCAACTTTCCCACATCCCATGTCAACAGCTCCACCCCCACCCCCAGTAACAGGAACATTAGGAGATCTTCCCCCACCCCGTGCTGTGTTACCAACCCCTCTATCGATCCTGACACCTCCTCCCTCCTATATCGATGACTGGAGTGCTGACTCAACTCACTGGGGAGACCACCACCATGGATTCGCTCGACTGACTCCCAGGTACGGTGCACTACCACCCCTGGGAGAACAAATGCCAGATAACAGGTGCCACTCCAGTCCTCCGGGAGGGACGTGTATGCCGTTAGCCCACAAACCCAGAACGCATTCTCCAATGCGTGCAGGCCTCGGATACATTTCGGTATACAGAGCTTGGTCTTCACACTACACAAACTCGTACCCACCTCCCTGGTCCCACCCTGCCTGGACAGACAACAATACCCCTGTGTGTTCTGCGCTAACGATACCGGCACCTGCTCTCCCGCCCATACCACCCCGGGATCATACTTGGTGTCGACCCCCAGCCCCTCAGCTTGATGAAGCATGGTGGAGACCACAGCCCGTTCCAACCCGGCCTCCGCTTTCTGAGAGAGTCGTACGACATAATCTCGCATGGTAGAGGAGTTGAACGGGACTGCCATCTGTGGCACCCCTGTATGCTGAGATAAAGGTATCTGCATACAGACATAACATTCCTTGACGTTCACAGTGTCAGCCACTTGATGTGGCCACTGTAGGGCACTGTTGTGCAACACTGGTTCCCCCAGTGCCACCAACACCACAATTAGACTCCCAAGGAAAACCCTCATGTTAGCTCACCACCTCTGTGATTGAGGTGTTGATTGATTAGTAGACCCCGAAATGACCTAACCTCTCTAAATGGAAATCCTGTCCCGTACCCCCGTTGTAAAAAGACCTGATAGCTCTATGTACCCCTCCTGTAAGTGTATAATTACTCCAAGTATCTATTCCCCCCACACAACAGCACACTATTTTGATGGTAAAATAGTTATCAAAATACCCTGTACTCCAAACCACCTGGTGTGGGTAATACTGATATCTGAGCCTCCTCACTCTAGAGCGTAATTGCTTCACTTTCACTGTATGAACTTTGACAATCAATCAACACACACGACATTACATATGGTTGTCAACTCCGGTTATCTTTCCCAACTGATCTCTTGTAATTGTCTCCGGATGGTCTCTGGATTGTGCACTCTGAATTGTGCATTCTTATGCCCCACGGTTGCTGCCGTCCTTCCGAGCAGCACTTCTCCGTTGTCACTTGACCCAGCCGGTCCACGTTCCGTAGGTCTGCCTGGACTCGTCTTCTCCAATGGTTCTGTGAAGACACAAAGTGGAGAAACAGGGAATCTCTTTTCTATGGGAAAACAGGGAATTCCCGCTCTGTACCCCCCCCCCCCCCGTCTCTCTCAGAGACCTTCTGATTGTCATCACATTGATTTTATATATATATATATATATATATATATATATATATATATATATATATATATATATATACTTTTTATTTTATTTTTTATTTTACTTTTTTAATAATTTTTATTAATCATTTCTATTTTAGTCTTAATATTCTGTTAATTTAATCAAGTTAATTTCATCATTTTTATCAAACTAATCATCCAATCACCTGCATCAAGTTAATTTCATCATTTTTATCACACTAAAATAATAATAATAATAATAATAATAATAATAATAATAATAATAATAATAATAATAATAATAATAATGCAGGACCTGCTCAGAGGTCTTTAATTGGCATGCAATTATCCTCAACACACACACACCGGAACACACACGCATGCATTGTCTCTGTAGGATCGCCGATGCGATTCGTCTCTGCGATTAACCCATCCCGTCATCCTTCCCCCCCAAGGGCAGCCGGGAGCAGACAGGCGTCAACGTGAGCAGCGCCAGGGGACCAATCCAAGTGCTCCTGTCCGTCTTCGTCTAGGACGCCACAGCGTTAGCGATCTGTTGTTGTGCATGTTTTTCCATTGGGTTTATCTTATCGGGGGGAAACCCTTGCGAGCACGGGGAGAACATGCAAACTCCACACAGAAAGGCCTGGGAGATACCCCACCTGGGTACCTGGCATCATGGAAACCTGGTCCCCAAGCGGGAATCGAACCCTGGACCTTCTTGCTGTGAGGCGACAGTGTTAACCACTACACCACCGTGCCTCCACATCACCTGCACTACCCACTCTCCCCCCTCCCCCTCCTTTTCTCAACACCTTTACCTGTCCTACCTCAGAGTAACCTTGCCTCTAAAGACAAGGGTCCCCGTCATTCTCGTCGTGACACGCTGCAGCTTCCAATACCCACTCCGCACAACTCTATCTTCGTCCCATGGTTGACCCCCGGCCCGCGCCAGTTCTTTCTGGTGACCGTGTCTTCCCTAACCACGCCCTATATTTTGAGGTGTTGAAAAAAGGGGGGACAAAACCCCCTGGCTCCGCCCCTCCCATATCCTGAAGCTACATGTCGATGGTCGGTGTGTCGACTAGCTTACAATGACTCGCATGGATCCAATTGGGCCTCCCCGCCACCTTCACGCACTACAGGTGATCAACAGCATCTGATACGGCCCCTCCCATTTAGCCTCCAACGGCCGGTGCTCCAACTTTTGCACCATGACGAACTGACCCCGGACCAGCGCGTGTCCCCCCACCGGAACCGGTTCCCATGCCGCCCGGACCTGACGGTAAGCTACCCCCACCGCTTCGCTCAGCTTCTCACAATACAGGATGAGTGCATCACTTGCGAGATGAATGTCTGCTTTTCGCAAGTCAATCGCCCCTGGAAGAGACATTGGCCTCCCACAGATGACCTCGAACGGGCTCAGCCCCGACTCCTTGTTGTGGGTTGCCCGTATGGACCCCAGGACCAGATTCAAAGCATCTGGCCAGGGGACCCCCTCTTGGTGGTACTTGATCAACCTCTCTTTGATCACACGGTTCATTCGTTCGATCTGTCCACTACTCTGCAGGTGATAGGCTGTGTGAAACTTCCACGTGATGCCCAGCATCCTGCAAACCTCAGCACACACCTCCGCGGTAAAGGTTGTTCCCCGATCCGAATAGATTTGGTCTGGAAGACCCCAACACGGAACTATATGCTGAGTCAACACCTTTGCCACATGCTTTGCGGTTCCCCGAGCCGTCGGGAATGCTTCCACGTACCGGGAAAAACTCCTGTCCGTCTTCCTCAAGGACGCCACAGCGTTAGCGATCTGTTGTTGTGCATGTTTTTCCATTGGGTTTATCTTATCGGGGGGGAAACCCTTGCGAGCACGGGGAGAACATGCAAACTCCACACAGAAAGGCCTGGGAGATACCCCACTGGGTACCTGGCATCATGGAAACCTGGTCCCCAAGCGGGAATCGAACCCTGGACCTTCTTGCTGTGAGGCGACAGTGTTAACCACTACACCACCGTGCCGCCACATCACCTGCACTACCCACTCTCCCCCCTCCCCCTCCTTTTCTCAACACCTTTACCTGTCCTACCTCAGAGTAACCGTGCCTCTAAAGACAAGGGTCCCCGTCATTCTCGTCGTGACACGCTGCAGCTTCCAATACCCACTCCGCGCAACTCTATCTTCGTCCCATGGTTGACCCCCGGCCCGCGCCAATCGCCCCTGGAAGAGACATTGGCCTCCCACAGATGACCTCGAACGGGCTCAGCCCCGTCTCCTTGTTGTGGGTTGCCCGTATGGACCCCAGGACCAGATTCAAAGCATCTGGCCAGGGGACCCCCTCTTGGTGGTACTTGGTCAACCTCTCTTTGATCACACGGTTCATTCGTTCGATCTGTCCACTACTCTGCGGGTGATAGGCTGTGTGAAACTTCCACGTGATGCCCAGCATCCTGCAAACCTCAGCACACACCTCCGCGGTAAAGGTTGTTCCCCGAATCGATTTGGTCTGGAAGACCCCAACACAGAACTATATGCTGAGTCAACACCTTTGCCACATGCTTTGCGGTTCCCCGAGCCGTCGGGAATGCTTCCACGTACCGGGAAAAACGATCAACAATCACCAGGACCTCTCTCAGGCCCCGACAGAGGGGCAACGTAATGTAGTCCATCTGAAGCCATCTGAAAGGCCCAGGAGGGGCCGGTGTTGTCAAACATGGCACCCTCACCTGTGCCCCCGGGTTAACCTTCATGCACGGTGAACAGTGACTGACCACATGCGCCACTTCCTAGGATCTCTAGGATTCCACCACACCCGATTGAAACGCTGAAGCACCTGTTCCGCCCCGACATGTCCAAATGAATGGATCTGGGTAGCTAAATAGGGGAGCAACCGCTCCGGCGCCACCATCCTGAGACCGTGACGCCACACCCCATCCGGGTGTATTTTAGCCCCCTCCTTCATCCACGTCCACACCTCTTCCCGACCGCTCTCGGCCTGCATGGCCGTCACATCTTTGATTGTGTCCACGCAGTAGTCTCCTGCCTTCAATACGGCTACCAAAGGCCTGGGCGGCAACGCCCCTCGCACCGCCTTCTTGGCTGCTTCATCTGCCAACATGTTCCCCCGGCCCTCAGGAGTCTCCTCTTGAGAATGCCCCGGTATCTTGAGCACAACGACCTCTCTAGGAAGCCGGACTGCCTCAATCAACTGTTTCACCACCTCCCCATTCTTGATGGGGGTCCCCACTGCGGAGAGAAAACCTCGTTGTTTCCACAACTCCGCAAAATCATTGACCACCCCATGTGCATACCGAGAGTCAACATGGATGTTGGCCGTTTGACCCCTTGCATACTTACAGGCCTCCACCAGAGCATGGAGCTCAGCCTGTTGGGCCGAGGCACCGGCGGGCAACCGACCTGAAGCCACAACCTCAAACTCACTGGTGACAAAAAAGTAGCAGATGATATGCATGCCGGCAACACCAAGGCACAAGGTGTATAATATGGTTCGTAATGCATTCTATTTATAGACTTCTGGTCTCCATGGAGACAAGAATCTATCATTGACACTGTGAACAATCTGGAATATTCTGGGCTCATCGCTCGACTGCTCTGGAACACAAAGGAATATCCCGAAAATACTAGTAGTCATGAACCCTGGGTAGGAAGATCATTCTGGAACATAACAGCAGTCTGTTCGTATATACTAGGGTATTCTACAACCTTCTAGAATATAATGCACCATTACAACGAAGGCCTGCAACTTTAACATTAACATCCGGTGTGTATAAGCATATGATCAATTGACTGAAGTTTAATCAGGCCTTAACACTAACTGCCACACACGAGATATCTCGGGTTTATTAATATGTGGTTGAAAGCCACTCACGAGATTTCTCTGATTTTTTTTTTTTTTGCGATCTGAAATCATATTGCATCACGCAAGCCTACCCGAGTATATACGAGCACCGCCGGCGATCATATGTGGAAAAAAGCGCCCCCTATCGTCTCCCAGATGACATAAAGGATTTTGGAATGGACTCAATGAAAATGGATGGGGGAAAAAATCCGGTACTCCACATTTTCCAGTCCACTGATCCAGCCGGGGTTACCACAGTTCATTCTGGAGCCTCTGAGCCCCGCTGATCATGGAGTTCTACTGTATCGCGTTGGATCTATACACTTATCGATTTTTTTCGAATGGTGATCAGGAATTGGAATATACCAGTTGGATACCATCTGATGTCAGGTAAGGAATCTATGTTATCAGTGTTAGGATAATCAGACTAATTTTGATGAAGTTATAAGCTGTTTTGTGAAATGGGCTCTTTCGGTTTCACTGTAAAAGTCCAAGAGGAAATCAACGCAGCGATTATCCGTGCGCGGCCCGAATGTGCTTGCGTGCACGTATAATATTGATCATCTAGCGTTTATTTGAAAACGATTCATAAATAGGCCGACGAATATCAACGTTGTGTAATATTCCAGTAAAAGACGATTTTCATAGAATGGTCCAGAATGAACGATAGGTTATGACTATAACCAAGTTCTGTTAATAGTGGTGACGCTCGGCGTCACTCATGCACTGTCCTCGCACGTGCACGCGCACTGAATAAAAGACCACAATGTACCTTTATATCCCAATATTTGTCTGACCACACTCCTATCAGCTTCCCATATAAGCAGGGGTGGGGCCAACCCCTCGCCTCCTTCCCAAGCTTTCATCACAAGGCGAGATCAAGGGCTGCAGCGGCGTTGGACGCCGAGCGTCACCACTATTAACAGAACTTGGTTATAGTCATAACCTATCGTTCTGTATCATAGTGGCTCCGCTCGGCGTCACTCATGCACAAGGGAGGCCGAGCGAGAGCCATAGGCCGACAAATATACCCCGCTGAGGCCCCCCACAACCATCAGATCAGGGAGGACCGAGCCCCCCCGACCCCCCCTAATGGAGGACACCCCCCCTATTGGAGCTCCCCGGGAGGGCGATGGACCCGACCGTGCGAAGAGGCACTCAAGCAACTCAACGCACAGGGTGAGCAGACCGTGGCCTGACCCCACGACTACACACACGCACAACCCGCATGCCACCCGGGAACGAACGGAGGGAACAACCTCGTTACTGCCCCCAGAATCACGGGGTCAAGGGAAAACCCAACCCTGTGGCAAGGCCGTAGCAGCGGAGCGCGAAGGAAGACCCAGACCCACTGAAGGGACTGGATCCGCTGGAAAACGGGGGCCCGGAGAGGTCAATGACGCCAGGCATCAAGACCCCACCAGGCGGTCACTTAGTGACACCGCCCCCCACATCGCCAGCATATTCGACAAGGCCCCTCCAAGAGCGGGCCCTTTCCCCCCAATAGCACACCGCCTGGCACACTGACCCTGCAGAACAGGCAGTCAGCATGGCCGTAAGCACACAAAAAAGGTTAACCAACGGAAGCAGGCAGCGCACTGGGGAAAAACCAGGCAACAGGCTGTAACCTGAGCCTGGAGCACTGCGGACGAGACAGGCGGCAAAGGAGTCAGCTGAAAACAGCCGCCCCGGCGGAAGGGGCGTATGCTGGCGTTGTTGCATGACCAAGCCTCCATTAAAAAAAAACCCACCCAGAGGGGTTGAGGCAGAGAAGGCTGACATGATTGGCAGACGTCATGAACGTACAGGGGCACCCTCAACCGGGTAACCCGGGAGTTGACACTGCTCCAACACACCAGGGAATCAACCACCTTGTCGTTACCCAATGCGGTGGTTGTTCCTATAACCCCTCAAGAAAAAACTGCAAAACACACCTGCGGGTAGGGTACACACCGGCTATACCGCAGTACAAGTGTTTCAGTTTTCAAAAAAGGGTTATCCCAGGCCTACGGGTCGACGAAACATTACTTCGGACCAGGCCCGGCGATACGGGAAGCACAGGGTCACCAGAGGAGGTCAAAGACCACCCCAACAGGCCCCTATTCGCCATGCGTGAGAGAGGAGCGAAAAGAATGGAGAACCAGCCCCAAGCACACCGTACTTGGTATTCCCAGGCGGTCTCCCAACCAAGTACTAACCAGGACCAACCTGCGTAGCGGCCGAGATCCGACAAGATCGAGCGCGTACAGGTTGGCATGGCCGTAAGCCATTACGACAGTGCAGAGTACAGAATGTACCCAACCAGGGTCTCCATAGCGCTTAACCCAGTGACACCCGGACCGACCTGGCATTTTTCCCCCTGAAAAAAGCCCAAGTCCCTCAGAGTACCAGAACAGCAGATCTGCATCCCCGGCGGACAACGGGTTTAACTGATCCGGACCAGCGTGACCAGAACCAGTCCCGTGCCCTAACCACGCCGACATGCCTACTCCAGGAGAAGGGGCAGATATGCGTGTTGATCTTAAACATGAAAAGAAGGCGCCACCCAGACGTTCGGTGCGAACCGCGCCCGGTGGCCCACCCCCAGGGCGTGAGACCCCTACATATGTTCAGATCCATTCCGTCATCATCCCCCAGATATGAACGAGAATCCGTCGACAACCAACACAGGTCGTCAGAAGAGGAAAAACCTCCATCCCAGTTGCTTTATAAAAACGCTGTTTTAACCTCAAGCAACCAAGGCGTGCCAGTCATTCGCCTGATCTTCAACAAAACACCCCGAGCTAGCACTATGCGTGCGTCGGGACACAACCACATCAATGAACAGGCTATTTAGACCTTTGGTCATTGAATCCCCAAGGCGCCCAGGGGAACGACAAGAGGGGTGTGATGCTTCCTAACTCCAACTCTTTTTAATAGAAAAGAAGGAAGCACCAACAGCATGTATCCCAGTCTACACAGCCGGAGGTAATTTTTTTTTACATTTTTACATTCCACCACCCTCCCATAGAGAGGAGACGGAAATCCCCAGAGAGACTTCCCACCCGAGCTGTACAGATTTAAAAGAATATATTGCACCTTGAGCCATGTAAAAGTTTGGTTTTAGGGCTCTCCGGGGAGGAGGCACTGAACCCATACACACTCAATAATCGAATTGAATCGAATACACACACAATAGAGTAGGACTCCTTCTTGAGGTTCCACTCACCTTGACAATCTGAGGAGGAGGCTCTGTACTCTGAGGAGGCTCCCTCACATGGAAGGAGAGTCCCAACTCACAGAAGGCCCGAATAGGAGCTTCGTGAGGAGGAGCCCTGACCACCCCCCGAAACAGATCCATCATATGGACCCGAACAGCACACGGAAGTCCTACCAACAGAGACGCGCACAGTGACGTACTCTATGGCGGGGGAATTTCTGCGGTGCACACGCCCAATATTCCAGGGCGTGGGACCAGGAAACTCCCCCCCCCCCCCTCTTACCCTGTAACGTGCCGAACAGCAACGTGACAGGAACCTTGAAGGACAGGAGGTTTTAACCCCTGCCCATCAAAGAAGGAGAGAGAAGGATTACCAGTTCACCCCTTTACGACCCCACACCCATGATACGATGTAATGACAAAAAAGAGTATGACGCAGTCATAGTCAGCTCCATGAAGCGTCTAACAGCTTCACACAGTGCATGTGCTAACCTGCTATCTGATTTTTACTAAGGAAAAAACACAGAATAGATAGGGCCCTCTCAAGAGCCCCGGTACCAGACTTACACATGTGCTTCTGTGGCCAACCCAACCCAGTTGTAGGTCACACAACACACACAACCCATTATCACCTACAAAAAATGGCAAAAACACTCTACAGAGGAATGCCGTTTTTCATAATGAGAGAATACACAATTCTCGATTAGTATCGGCCACAGGCCTTGCTAAGCACACACGACAAGTGACCAAACAATCTTTTCCAAAGGAAAATATAGTTTCTCAAGCGGTTTCAGCACAACCTCAGCAACCAAGCCAAGGGTTACATCGTATCCCTACAACACAGTGATACAATACATAGTAACCAACATGTCTGATAGGAGGGGAGGAAGCCCAGGGAACCGGGGGGAAAACACCCCTCCTACTTTACCCTTAATACGGCCAGTTGAACAGGTAACCTGTTTAATATGTGAACACACTGTTCATTGTCATTACAGGCTGAGAAAAGAATTCATTCTTCACTCATATGTCACTAAGTATAGCTTTATAGGTTAGTTTAACCCCCTTAGTTGTGAGTACACGGTACATGAACACACATGATGTTGCTCAACACAACAAACCAGATAATTTTCACATCTGTAATAAACAACCCGATTTGCATGGAGAAGCTAATACCAGTGACAAGACAATTCACACATAACTTGCATCGTATCCTAAATGTAGTGCAGCAACACACGTTTTGGAAAACATCGTTATTTACAAAACATTTAGAAGGGAAAGAAAGAAGAAGTGTTCAAGGTCTGGTCAAGACCTTGCCTACCGGGAGCGCAGATCAAGCGAATTGCAGTCTCTAACATGGCACCGAAGTAAACACAGCTCCTGTGTTTGACGACACGGGCAGCTCGCTGCTCCAACCCGCCGCTACGGTGCTCCTTGTTGACGCAGTCCTCGCCGGCCTGGCTCAGGGCAGGTTCGACGAACATCCTCTGTCAAAGATGACGTCGTAGTCAAGAGTGTTTAAAACATGTTATAGTCACAGCACGTTCAACAGTGTAGCATTAAGCTAACGGCCGCTCTCGGCCGATAGCAGCAAGCTAACGTTTCCTAGCCTAGCCTAGGTAGGCCACCTAGTGACACAACAGGCTAATGCCGCAGCTAACAGCTGACTGGCTAACAGTAGGCCACCACTAGCACGCAAGCTAAGCAGCTATCACCTGAACTTGTACACAATGATATAACAAGCCACACTCAGACAGGCCGCCGTTCTGAAACCCTCCTCACTGTTTAAGAGAGAAGAGAAACGAGATGTTAACACAGTTTTACAACGGTGATTTTACCAACATCCGACGGAGCCAGCACAAGTCCCATCTGGGCTGTAGCTGACTTGAACACGGATCTTCCGATAACATCCATGCCCATATTTCCTCGTGAGGGTATACTCTCATTTGTATATGAAAGACCGGGCCTACACGGTGACAGAGAAACATCCACTCGTCCAGCAAACACAGGGATCGCCAGTGTTACTGGTCGTGGCCCACTAGTTAACTATAATGGGCTTCAGACCAAGGTCCTCCGCCATCGCCTAAAGGCTGAACAAAGGACCCTAATCTGGGGCCAGTTTTCGTAAACATTGTCAGCTAGCCCCCATAGCACTAACAGACAAGTGGAGCTCACAAGCAAAACATTACTCACCAACCTGGAACCCACCGCTTCTCACAACAGCGGCGCATCCTACAGTCCAGCTGTGTCGCTGGAAGGTTTTACCGCAACCAGCCACAGCAAGGAGGACTGCAGTTGAGAGGCATGTAGCGGCATAAACTCCCAATACGAAACCCGACGGAGGTGTAGAATGATCATCATATTCCAGACACTCCAGTACGAAGACAATATCGCAGTATTTTCTCGAATATAGTGAGAGAGAAAATAAAGATATGATGTCAACGTATCTCTTGTTTTCCAACTCTTCTCATACTATCACATCACGTCAAGTGGGGATCTACCGAGGCACGCCTTGTGGTGAAAGCGAGAAAGGAAGCGAGGGGGTGGCCCCACCCCTGCTTATATGGGAAGCTGATAGGGGTGTGGTCAGACAAATATTGGGATATAAAGGTACATTGTGGTCTTTTATTCAGTGCGCGTGCACGTGCGAGGACAGTGCATGAGTGACGCCGAGCGGAGCCACTATGATACAGAACTGTTTTTTATCTCAAAACGGGTGCTTTTCTAAATGCTCTAAAACGGAAATGACGCGATAAAAAACCAATCTGCCTTGACAGCACTGACTGGAAAATAGTATTTGATAAGCGACGGGAAGATTAGACACATAGCCATAATTTAAAACATAGATTAGGCGATATTAACGTTAACATCGGCGTGGCACTCAAAGTGTTAATAAGGCTTTAAAAATAAAATCAGCCACATCTAAATGTATGAGCACAACAAGGTTATTCTAATATTTTAAATAATCACTCCACTGATTTAGAGATTGGCACAATGTAGCTCTAAAAGTCTCTGTTTTTCTCTTTTATCTCACATTGTTCTTTTCTATTTTTCTTCATTTTAAGGTGTTAGTGTTTGTCTCCAATCTTTTCCTTTTTCTGATGTTTCCTACATAAGTTAGTAGAAGGTTCAAATGAATATATCAATGAAGGTATTCTTTTTTTCATTTTTCATAATATTTTAGTACATTAAGGGAAGGCGCAAGACCAAAAGCGCCATTCTATTTAATTAGAATGAAAATGTTAGATCCTATGGCAATTAGCATAGGAAGAGTAGGATTACAAAGCTCAGTTTGGGCAATCCGGTGGCCTAAGGGAGGGAGTCATACGCGGAGGATGTGTCTATGGAACACAGGCCTGTACGACTCTCTGGGAGAGGGGGAAAAAGGGGATTTTTATTTGTATATATATATGTTTTTAAGCTCGGCTCTCAACGGGACCTCAATAATTGGATGTACATCTATTGTAGCTTCGCACTCCAGAAGCATTACCAAAAACTACACAACAACATGTATAGATTATGGCTAGTTTGAATATAATGATATGGAACACTGGTGGGATAAATAAACAACACAAACGCAAAAGCGTGCTCACACTGATGAAAAAAGAACATATGGACGTGGCTCTACTAAGCGAAACGCACATTTTAGAGAAAGACATAGATACGTTAGCGGACAACACATATCATAATATTAGTCACTCTTCTTTTGGTACGAGAACTCGAGGGGTAGCCATAGTCGTTAGACGTAAGTTAAATATTGAATTAAAGGGAGTATGGTCTGATGCAGATGGTCGTATAACTATAGCTATGATTGTACACAATAACAGGAAAATAGCGTTGGCAGCGGTATATGCCCCAAATTTGTACGAAGAGGGTTTCTTCTCTACACTAACCAATGCAATGTTAGACCTTCCCGATTACTCATTTATAATAGGTGCGGATTTTAATGCCATTTGGAATCCAAGGATGGACAAATCTTACCTCGCCTTTTCCAGCGAACAAAAGAATTCATCTAAAGCGTTAAAGGATTGGTCGAAGATTACAGGTGTAAATGACTTATGGCGATCACTTAATCCCATGACCCGAAAGTACTCTTGTCGATCTGCGAGACATAACACATTATCCAGAATAGATTATGTCTTTGCATCCCGAGACTATTTGATAAATATGAAGTGGAAATTATACCCAATGCACTATCAGATCACTGTTATTTACTACTAAAAGTAACATTTGGTATACTATCTTCCCGAGCCCCAAGATGGCGATTTAAATCGATGCTGCTTAATAACAAGGAATTCATTACACAACTCAAAGAAGCTCTTATAGTATTCCTACGGGAGAATGCAAACTTGGTGCAAGACCCCAGAATAATATGGATGTCGGTAAAGGGAATGATCAAGGATTTCACTGATAGCTTTTCCTCCAAAATGCGCAAGAATCAATGCACAAAACTGTCTGAACTGGAAACGCTTTACTCAACGTTATTTAATTCTTTAAAATACAACAACTCAACTCGACTAGAAAATCAAGTTAACGTACTAAAAAAAGAGATCAAGGCCATATACAGACAACAATCGGAAATACAAATACGCAGCACAAGACAACAGCAGTACTCCCAAGGTTCTAAACCTAGTCACCTATTAGCCATGCGATTAAGAATTTTGCAGATATAACTACCATTAGAGCACAACAAGTACTTGAAACAGACCCTGAAAAAATAAACGATACATTCAAAGAATTCTACTCCGACTTATATAAATCAGAAACGACCTTCGATCAAGACAAAATGGACACATATCTTAATCAAATTATTCTCCCTAAACTTTCAGAGGATGACGCTAAACAGTTAGAAACACCGATCACACTAGATGAACTCAAGAAGGCCATATCCGAAATGCAAAGTGGTAAGGCTCCTGGAAGAGACGGTATCCCACCAGAAATGTACCTTTCTTGTTGGGACATAATTGGACCCTTATTACTAAACATGATCTTATACTCATTCAAGGAGGGGAACTTCCATAAAAACGACATAACAGTCCTTCTCAAAAAAGACAAAGACCCCACCGAGTGCGGTAGTTACAGACCCTTAAGCCTCCTCGGAACCGATATCAAACTGTACTCTAAGGTATTAGCCATCAGATTACAAAAGCATATGACGTCTTTAGTTCATCCGGACCAAACTGGCTTCATAAGAGGCCGCCTGATCACTGATAACATAAGACGAATACTGCACGTACTAGATGCCGACAAGGACGACACCATACCTAAGGCGATGCTGTCCCTGGATGCAATGAAAGCTTTTGACAGGCTGGAATGGTCGTATCTATGGGCAGTATTAGAAAGGATGGGGTTAGGAAAAGGATTCATTGATATGATTAAAGTATTATACAAAGACCCATCGGCCATGATTACAACAGGTACAATCATCTCCAAAATCTTTCCGGTATCACGCTCAGCCAGACAGGGTTGCCCTCTTAGTCCCGGACTATTCGATCTATCATTAGAGCCTTTAGCACAATATATAAGACAATCCCAATCCATAGAACCAATCGTAATCAAGGGCACACAACATAAAATTTGTTTATATGCGGACGACGTAATACTGTTCATGCAAAACCCCAACACCACATTGCCTCATCTGCTCAAGTTGATTGAGAACTTTGGTGACTTATCGGGATTTAAGATAAATTGGCCGAAGTCGGCTTTCCTTCCACTTAACACCCCTGCAAAAAAAGATATAACCCTCCCAGGAGAGATACCTATGGTAAAAGATTTTAGATGCTTGGGAGTGGAAATATTCCCCACCATAAGACAAACGGTGAAGCACAATTACACAAAAATCCAAAACAAAATCAAAGACGACCTTGATAGGTGGGCAAAACTTAAAAACTCAGTACAGGCACGGATATCAATAGTTAAGATGGACGTACTACCTAGAATCAACTTCTTCAGTTCAATGCTACCGTTACCCCCTCCAGAGGGTTACTGGAAAAGATTACACTCCTCCACATACACATTTATTTGGAATAACAAACCACCACGTATAAAAAGATCCACCGCACAGAGAAATAAAGCAGACGGTGGCATGGCATTTCCAGATTTTTTCCATTATTTTAAGGCGTACACATTAAGACCATTGACAACATGGTTTGATCCCCAAGCATTAGTATCCTGGAGAAAATTAGAAGAACACATAGTAGCCCCACATAGACTGAAGGACATAGCATACACTAAACTCCCAATCAAGCACTGTGAACGGAAATTTGGCCCCATAATTACTCATGCGATCCGGATATGGCGTGAAACACAAAAAAAATATCCTAACCCACATAAATGGCACAATCATACTCCCTTATTCAACAACAATGCACTCTTAATTGAAAAACAACCTATAAGATTCCCTATATGGGAAGAGCAAGGCATACACTCATTAGGGGATGTTTTTAACAAACGGTTTTTGTAGTTATGGAGAAATATGCAAAAAATGTAATCTCACCAAGTCCACATGGCTTTTTTACATACAGTTACGGCTATGTTTGAAGTCTCACGGTGTTCCATTAGACATACCAATTGAACACCACAGATACCACAAATTCTTCTATGAAAGAGAGACATCGAGAGGTTTTGTTTCAGATTTTTATCATCAATTACTAACGTCCTCATATGAAACCCTCCAACTAGACTCTGTCTGGAGGAGGGATATACCAGACCTGGAAAGTGACTTTGATTGGCAAGGAGCCTGGGCAAATGTCCGACTTACATCAAGGAACCCGGACCATCAACAAATCAATCTTAACTATATTCACAGGACATACTTGACTCCTATAAGACTGAACAGAATGGGTCATAAACAAGACTCCAAATGCTCCCAATGTACAAATGGGGACGAAGGGACATTTATGCACATGTATTGGGACTGCCCACCAGTTAAGATATTCTGGAAAGATGTGACCCAACAATTATCAAAACTCGTATCTTGGAATATACCTGTACACCCCTCTGTATTACTATTGAATGATGTTTTTGAGTTTGCAGTACATCCACAGCTAAAGAGATTGGTTTTATCGGGTATCACAGTAGCTAAAAAGCTGATAGCATCACGCTGGTTTCAACCGGAAAAAAATTGCCGGAAAGTTTGGTTTCTTACATATCTCGATGTGATTTATCAAGAAATATCTACAGCAAGAATTCTGGGTCTCAATGAATCCAAAATGACAATGTGGTTAGAAGTGGTGGAGAGAATAAAAGCTAGCTTATAATGGTAGTGTCTGGTTAGGAGCGAGGGATAATGGAGGTACTATCCAAAGAGGGGTCCGGGAGGGGGGGGGTTCGAGCTGGAGCATATGTGTGTAGGTTTTTAGATAACAGGTATTAGGGGTATATCCTGTATAAGACATTGGTATAAATGGTAATTTCGTTGGATATACACTGTGTATTAATGCTTGTGTATCTTATCGTGTGTTGTCATGTTTGTTTATATGTGTGTTTAAAAAAGAAAAAAGAAAAAAACTCACTGGTGACCGCCCACCCCGCTTTACGAACACCCTCCTCCACCATTGAGGACCCATCGGTGAACAAGATTAACTCTGGATTTTCCAGGGGAGTACTCCGTCTCTACTCCGCCTGCTCCATGGCCTCAACCAACCCGTGGCAATCATGCTCCCCCTCTCCCTCCTGTTCGGTAGGGACCAACATGGTTGCGGGATTCATTGCTCTCTCAATCGTCGCTCTCTCAATCACCACTCCCGGGGCCTCTAGCACCGCTAGCCACTCTCCCCACCGGGCTGCTGTGACTTGGGAGGCCCGGTTCATGGTCAACAACGTGTGCACCGCGTGTGGACACTTCACCACTATGGTTTGATCCAACACCAACATCAACACTGTTTGCACTGCCAGGAATACCGCCTGCACCGCCCGGAAACAGGGGCCGAAACCCTGTGCCACGGGGTCTAGACAAGCGGAGTAATAACCCACCGGTCTTTGGCGGCCACCATGCTCCTGGGTCAAAACAGCCGTCATGTACCCATCCTTCTCGGCCACGTACAAAACGTAGGGTCTATCAGCGTCTGGGAGGCCCAAGGCCGGAGCCCTAACCAAAGCCCCTTTGAGGGCCTCAAACGCGGCTCTCTGTTCCTCGTCTAGTTCAACCCTCTCCCTGGGCCCCGGGCTTCCTTTCAACATCTCCGTGAGGGGCTTCGCGATCGTTGTATAACTGTCCACCCATGCCCTGTTGTAGTTACACATCCCCAAGAAGGACCGCAAATCCCGAACCGTTTTGGGGACCGGCGTCTCCCGGATGGCCTTGGTGTGGTCTTGGGTGATCTCCCTTGTTCCCTGAGAGATCCTTTGACCCAAGTAGATCACCTGTTCCTGCATGATCTGGGCCTTAGAGAAGCTCGCCTTATGGCCTCGTGCCCGCAGATGGTCCAGGAGGACTCGGAGGTCCTTCTCATGCTCTGCCTCACTGCTACTAGCCAGCAAAATGTCGTCCACATAATGGACATAGGATGATGTGAATAGGTGGCGCCGCAACGCCTGATGGTACACCGTGGGAGAGTTGTGGAGACCCATCGGTGTACGGAGGAACTGGTACTGCTCTCCCTCGATGGTGAAAGCAAACCACGGTTGAACCTCCTCCGCCAGTGGCACACTGTAGAAACCCTGTGTCATGTCAATCACTGAAAACCAACAGTGGTCTGGTTTCAAGGCTACAAAGATGGTGGACATATCTGCCACCAATGGTGTCAACTTGTCGACGCTCTCGTTGGCCACTCGAAAATCCACAGTCAAACGCCAATCCCCTGTCGTCTTCAATACCGGCCAGGCAGGGCTGTTGGAAACGCTGGGGGCCTTCTTGATGACCCCCCGCTCCTCAAAGATTTTTAGAAGCGGCCTTATCCCATTGAGAGCCTCCACGCTCAGAGGATATTGTCTGGTACATGGCGGTGGTTTTCCTGTGAACCTCACTGGTTCTATGTCCAACAACCCACAGTCGTTTTTGTCCACGGCCCATATTGCATGTCCTGCAACCTCCGCCTTCACCAGGCGTCTCAAACGCCAAATCATTTTTCCCCCTTGGAACTCTATGGAAGAGTCCAATGCCATCAGCACATCCAACCCCAGCAGGGGCTGGCACACCGGCCCCACCCACACCCGTGTGTGCAGGGTGTTGGGACCCACCTGCAAGGAGAACAGATTGGTCTGTCTCAAATAGATTCCCCCCCCCTCAGCTCCTCCTGCGTGCATCACAGTATCACTCAAAGACACCCCGGTACCAACCATGTCGGAACCCGGGACCGCTGTCAATTCCGCCCCGGTGTCTATTAAAAAGTCAATGTCCTTTTGTCCATTAATTGCTATGGTTACGTACAGGCCATCTCCCCGTTGGGTGACTGCAGCCTGAAGTGCGCGGAGCTGGGGAGGGATACTAAAAAATGGCCCGCCGCTGGTGGCGTGGCGGTGGCAGTGTCTGCGTCGATGCCCCCAGCAACACGTCTCGATCCGCCAGGGAGAGGGACATCAACCTCTGAAAATCCTGTAAGTCCCGGAGGGTCAGCCCGGTTCCCAGAGTGGAGGACGTGGCCCCCGTGGCCACTGCTGGCTGTGCCCTGGCTGCTGCGGGTTGTGCTCGTGGTCTGGGGCGACGGTCGCCTACGTCGCACTCGCGTGCTATATGGCCCATCTTCCCACAGTTGTAGCACGACCCCCACTCCCAGCGGGAACCCTCTGGGCCCGCCTTCCTACGCCCCCACCGATCCTCAGGACCCCTCTCCCAACGGGGCCCCTCTGGGCCCGCCCCCCGTGGCCCCGCCCGATCATCAGGATAGGTGGCGGCGTCCGGCCTTCCGGTCAACACTCGAACCTTGGGCTCTGCGGCATACTTCATGATCTGCAGATCTCTGTCTCACCTAGTCAGCGCATCCACTATGGCTCCATAGCCTGCCCGCCCCCAGGTGGGAGTTGACATGATTAAGCCGTTTTGCAGCCGAGGTGCCACGGCTGCCACAAATGTTTGAGTCAACACTGGGCACTGTTTTTGATATTAGCTTCTGTAATATTATCTATGCCACTAAACCTCACAAAAGCGACCCTGAATCTGTCTTCGAAATCAATGAAAGACTCCGTCGGCTCTTGGCGACAGGCCAAAATCTGAGCCCAGTCCGCATTGACCCGGGAGAGTTTAGCTATCCACTCCCTGACTGCATCCCAACCTGCATTGAGTTCCTGCCCCTCCTCTCCCAGTGCAGCGGTGATAACCCTGGTCAGATCCTGTCTCTCTCTCGTGGAGAGACGATGACTGAGAATGGCCAGGGCATCCCATGGGTGAAGGGAGTAAATCCCTTTTAATTTATTCAATTCATCCCATGTCCCCAAGCCAGCGGTGCGGGGATGACGCACCTTCTCACACCACCTCTCAATATATTCTGGTTTAGCCGGGACATAAGAGGTGTGCACCACTCGTTCTCCAGCTACCGTCTTGGGCCGATGTATCTTCAATGGCCGCAAACTTTTGGGTTGTGAAGAGGAAGGTCCCTCTCCTTCCTCTGATTCATCACTACTATCCTCAAAGATATTCAAATTGAGGGCCTGGAGAGAATTATAGTCCCCTGCTCCCTTTTGATCCCCTTCCATGCCCCCAGAGGGAGCCAGATCTCTCCCCTGCCTCCGATCAGCCCCCTGCACCATTTCGCCTCCACCACTGGAGGGAGCCGGAGATCCACCCCTTGCCCCTCTTTCACCCGGCTCTACTGTCTGTGGAGGAACGCCTGTCCTCCCAGTCCCATTATTGTGGTGACGAATGGTTTCCGCCTGTCTCTCAATCTCCTGCTGTAATCTCAACAGATTTCCAGCCTGCGTTTGCCTGATGTCGTCCAGTGCACGAACCTTCTGCTGCTCAGATTTCAACTGAAGCTCTGATTCAAGACGCGCAAGTTCGACCATATGGCGTTGCGCCTTGCCCAAAATCACAATGGACCACATCAATTTATCCTGAGTCTCCGAGAGAAGAGTACATTTTCCCCAGGCCTTTCTGATGTTGTTTAGTTTCCAATTCCCTCTCTCGTCTGGCTCTATCTGGTATTTGGACACGATCGTCCCCACCACTGGTTCCAAAGCCATTTTCTCATGAATATATTTGGCCACATTGTCTTTGATGGCCTTTATCGACACATCCGGGGGAGCTACCCCACCTTTCTCTAGCGTAGTTTTCTTTTTTTGGTCCTGCATGACTTCAAAAGTGCGATCCAAGTCTATGTCTAGAGTGGAAATAAAATACTCTGCACGCTGCACCAGCAAACCGCCTGTATAATCTTGCCCCGACCAGCGTATATATATATATATATTATTTTATATATTTCTCTTCACACGTACTCGTTGCGGTGCCCGACTCTAAACTAAACTCACAAGTCACGGTGCCTCGGTTGCCGATGACTTATTAACTCTTACTCCTTACTCTTACTATTACGACAAATCTCTTAACTTGGAGTTTCTTTACAAAGTTCTAACATACAACAGAGCAGTCCGTCGCTCTAAACATACATCAGAGCAGTCCGTCGCTCCGGAGAAGTCTGTCGCTCTAAACATACAACAGAGCTCTTACTCTTACTCACACGACCAAACCACTGTCGTCTTCCGTCTCGTTAAACTAAACCAAAATAACAAGGAAAACTTCTGTATTCACAATCTTCAACATTCATCAAGTCTTATGATCAATATGGGTTATTTATTTTACGTGTGCTTGTTCAAAATGCTTATCTTTGTGTTGGCATGTGAGACCAAGCCCATAGATCAGCTTACGTTTAGAATTATGGCTTCGAGGGCGGTTAGGTGGCCGAGCGGAGATTGCGTTCGTCACCAGCCCCGGAGCTGTGAGCTGGATTCGAACATGGATTCGCCTGTTCGAATCCAGCTCACAGCTCCGGGGTTGTCACCAGCTTGGCTGGCCGTCTGCACTAATACAATTGGCTGTATTAGAGGGTGGGAGAAGCTGGCGGGGTGGGTCCGGGTCGTTGTAAACAGCGACTCCTACAGTTCGGTCGGGGCGCCTGCTAAGCGCGGATAGGACTCGAGGGGGATAGTGTGGTCCTCCCACACGCTACGCCCTCTCGATGAGAATCCGCACTGCCAGGTGAAAAGAAGCGGTGATTGGCTGGACGTGTGTCGGAGGAAGCACGTGGTAGCCTCCACTCTCCCAGATGATCTGACTGTGGGGGGTAAGTGCGCAGCGACCAGGAAGGGACTGGGAATTGGCATACGACTAACATTGGGATGGGAGAAAATCGGAGGAAAATGGAGGGGGAAAAAGACAAAAAAAAAAAAATTATGGCTTCGATCCCACGCAGCAGCATCCGGGTCACGGCACCAAGTTGTTAGATGTTCCGATATCCAGATATCCATATTCCGAGTCCACTAAAACCCCAAGTCCCATTTAAATGTCAACAAAGCACACCATCTGTTGCCTAGGGGTCACAGTGACATTACTAATCTACCTTTAGCAGGAAAGACCCTTTAAGAGTCGCAGAATTCAAGGGATTTGCAACCAAATATTAAATTAAATTAAAAATTAAAAAGTCTAGTGTGTCATTTGTTTATGGTCAACACACCACTATTGTATCTGAGTCTCGGCTTCAAGAAGTCTATTGATCTCACTATCTCTAAGGTGCAGCTTGGGGGGTTTGAGCCAGAAGTCTAGTGTGTTCTTTGTTTTATGGTCAACACACCACTATTGTATCTGAGTTTGGCCTGAGGAAGTAAACTAGTAATATGTTGTCCCGCCTATGTGCAAACTCACGTTTATATCACCCCCCTTCCTCCTCAGCGAGGGGGAAGGCAGCGATCTCAATGAGTCAGGAATGTATGATGAAAATGCAATTTACCACCTCTGCCAAGTTGTCATTCTGCTCCAGCGTACAGTTTATTTAAACAGTTTGTTTATGGAAAACTACTACAGTTTCCCCGGTTTGGGGATTAATGATCCCCAATATACTTGTTAGTATTTTCTCAATCAAACTGTTACAAATACCTTAACCTTTTAACTGTTTAGCCAAATCACCTAAGAACCAAATATTTCCAGAATCTTTCTAGCTCATAGTTCATATTTGTTAGTATCAATTGCTTTCAACACCCGCATTAGCTCATTTCCCACAATTACAGACTATTCATTAGTTGCAGTTTACACCCTTCTAAGTTCATTCACACATCGTTTAACAATTCCCAGTTATTTGAATGTTGCACAGTTTATCAGTGTATTCAAAATTAACACACGTCTAGGTCCATCCCTTTATACAAAAAGGGCATCGTACCAATTACCAGGTTGAGACTATACTTATGTGTTTTTTAACCAAACATGTCTATTTTGTGCGACCAACTCTGAAAGAAAAGATTATTACATTGCATTCATTTTTTAAACATTTCTAAAAAAGGAGAGAGCTCACTAATCAAAAATCAAAAAATATATACACACTCTCTCCATGGCCTATCATTTACACTGTCCCTCCTTTTGCCTATGTGTACCTTTGAGGTTTCTTAATGACTCGTTGTGGTCGAGTATCTCTTTCCGGGCTTGTGCTAAGCACTGGTCCATCCGGTCCTTCTGGTACGCCATCCAAGTCCACAGAGGAGAAATTATTATGTTCCAATTCATAATCCTCTCCTCTGTCTGGCTCCTGTAAAAATCCCTCATCCCCTACCGGTGGCCAATCGTGGTCCCCTCTGTCTGGCTCCCCATAATCATTCACATCTTCTCCTTCGTTTAACGGTTGCGCCGCCCCGGTTTCATCGTCCGCCGCTTCTCCTTCGTTTAGCGGTTGCGCCGCCCCGGTTTCATTTATTAGCATTATTACATACATTCTTTCATACACTTTCCATTATTCAGTACCACTCCCCCCAGGGGACACTTGTCACCCAGACTCGTGTCCCCCAGAGATAATCTAAAGAATGCATCGGACACCGCGCCACGCACGCCGTGAGGTGTCAACCCCTGTTTTCTGAAGAGTCCATAATAGACCCTCCACAGCTGTTTGAACACACCCCACCACAGGTACAAAGCAGTCAGCATCCAAGCATCTTATCCCATCATTCAAGCTAACATCCCCAGAATCCAGTGCCCTGCCGGACGCCCATGCACAGCCGACCGGACCCAACACCGAACTCTGGGTACACAGCTCCACATAATACAGTCATCACACACGTACCTATTATGGGAAAAACAAAATTGCATACACATCCCCACTCGGCTGACTGCTGGTTCCCCAATCCCCCATTCGTATCCTGCAGTGAATATATATCGCTTCGGTGGACAGTGCAGGTTACTTCTACCACAACATTTGATTGAGAATCCACATTTTTCCTCCCTCAGACACTCTTTACTGGTCTGAGTTTTGACACCTTTCTTTTCCAAATCATTTATCTATACATTTCATGGCTTCTAGATCGTTAATATTCAAAATTCAGAAAAATTCACATGGCCCTCTTTATATTATACTGTCAAAACAGTATAACCCACACCACCCTTTGCTGTGGAATAAAATTCAAACATCCTACCTTCGTCTACCGGACAGCTGCCTCCGGGGCCGGACAGCCAGTACTGACACACCCTCTCTCCCAGTAGTCCTACATGTACGGCAACAAATCACATTCCGCCTTAAACACACATCTTCCACATGCTCTGCCAGCCTCTACTAAGCCTTCAGAGTCCCCCACAAGCCAATTATCAATTACACATGTCCACACCCTACACAAAGACTATTTGGCCAATGTTGACCAAAACCTACTGAGCTTATCAATGTACAGAGAATCATGTTTCCCAACACTTTCACCAATCACGACACACCTCCCGATCCTAGATCCGGATTTTTAATGGGCGGAGAACAAAAACCCATGAACCAGCTCATGTCCATTATATAGACATATACTACCCAGTCCTGATGTGTCGAGATCACTCCCAGTCAGGTTTCCTAAGAAAAAATAAAGAAAAGAAACAAAAACAAAGAAAACCATGCCCAAAGCAATCATTGAAAACAATAAACAAAACTTGTGAGATTTTTTTTTTTTTTTTTTAACTCACTTTCAGAAACAAACTTAACCTATTATCTAGGGGCGTATCCACCCCCGTATAAACTAAGAAACAAAAATGGAAAAATCAAATGAATAAACAAAATGAACGCTTCCGGACTAAGTCAGGAATTGCTCGTAACATACTAGGAAAGAAAAAAAATATGCAGAAATAAAAATAAACACCTATATCTATTACTCATGATTGTTGATGTCCATCTATCAATATCATAAAAACCTAGAAACAACTATGGGTCTTTTTAATTTCTTAATCATGCAGTCCACCCTTTGACCAATCTGAATGTTGATCAAACATGGATAATCTACTGACCACTAGCTGCTGCAGTGTCACATCATCTCACTGTCTAATATTGACTACCTAATATTAACTGTTTAACATGATTTGCTGTTCTTGTTAGTCCGATTAGTTCATGCATCCGTCAGTTACCTCATCACACCATATTAGTCACACATCCATTTTAGTAACTTCCACTCATAACCTAATCACCTAACCCCTCTAATTATTTTTTATTCTATTTTTATTCTAATCAGTAGCATATATTTTCTTTTTATTCAATTTATTCTATTTTTATTCTAATCAGTTGTATATATTCTTTTATTCTGCCGGCGGCCTCTGCAGACATGACCTTTGAAAATGACCTATCAGTCCACAGATCCAGCAAACCTGTCCTCGTTCCCTCGGTTGTGGGACCCTGTGGGCCGGCCACCTGTAATCGGATGGCCCTGGGGTCATCGGTCCCAGAGCCTGTCCTTGCTCTCTGCCATTACCGCCATGGCTCTCACCTCTGACAGTCCCTTCCTGGTCTCGCCCCCCTTGAGCCTGTTCTGGGGAGAAAACCACGTACCTATTTCGTTCAGCCACAGTTCTTTGAGCCTGTTGTTGGGAGGGGCCCGCTATCTGTCCGGGCAACGAGGCACAAGGCATTGCTAGATCACGGCGGCCTAACACCGACGCCCGAAGCATGATCTCAATAGCTGTACCATCTAGTAGTGCAGTCTTTCTCGCCAGTTCTTGTTCCAGTCTCTGAGTCTTGTGTGCGGCTTGACCGATCTCCAGCTGTGTCTTCATCAAGTCTCGATGAACTGCCTCGTGTCGTTCGAACGCTGTTATAAACGCTCTCTGTTGTCTATCGGACGACGCCCCTTCCCCCATCTCAGCGCTGGCGGTCTGACTTCCCATCGCTGGGCCCCGCCTCTCATCTTGGCTCTGGTGCTGACTGCTGAGGGGGTCCTGGACAGGGGGAGCTTGCGGGCCGTGGACACTGCACTTGATACTGACCTTGGTTTTGCCCCCGCCCACCTCCTCTGTTCCCCCATTGAGGGCCTCCTGTTGTGGATAGACAGTCCCGCTCACAGTCTCTAGAAATATAGTCGAGATTGTTCTGGGGCAGGACACCCCTGTGGCCCCAACTGGGCCCGTCTCTGGTCATTTGGTTCTCCGTTGGAGCCCGTCTCCCCTCTTGGCTGTGCGGACTGGATTAGGCCTTGGAGGTATTCCACTACCTGTCCTGCCTCGGTTGGCTGTTGTTCTCGATGGAGGCACGTCCTCCGCTCTTCCTCCACCCTGGCCCTGGCTGACTGGCTCCTAGTCATTGGGCCACGTCTCTCAGTTTGGTACTGATGGTGGGGGTGGGGGAAACCTAGGCACGGGACACAGGTGGGCTGTAGAAACTGTTCATGTATTATCTCATACCCGCTGTCGGTCTCTATTCCAGCCGTACGGCCAGAGTCAACTCCCTGGGACTGCTGTAACAACCTCGCTCTCCTCAGTTGCTTTCTTTGTCTCTTGGTTAACTGGCAGTCACCTGCAACGGACACTTCAGCGTGGATCGGCTCGGGTAATACAGTTGTCTCTGGGTCGCTCGCAGCAACGACCCCCTGTGGTGGAGTTAAAAACATTATTTCCAGTCCCTCCGTCACACTGGTCTCAGGAGGGGAGTCGGTCACATTCAAGTCAATTAGGTTAACGTCACTGTTCAATTCGGTCAATGAAATGTCTGCAGAAGTTATCGGCATTACCCCACTACCGACATTATTTCTTTTCATCGCCTTTCGTAATCTCTTTTTCTGTTTTTTGATTTGGGTACGCATTCTATACCGGCCTCCTTTCTTATATTTAATTACAAGGTTTTGTAACAGCCTGAATATCTTTGGCCATTGTTTCGTCACTTTTATTGTGACATTCCCAGTCGTTGAAATAGACAGATTGTCTACCCTTTCTATGGTTATTGCATCTAACCCTCCAGTTGCTCCTATCTGTGTATTTGCCATTCTCACCTCTTTCAAACACTCGTAATATCACCGTTTGGAAAGCAAGTTTCTCTGTATTTAAACTACTTTTACAAACTTGAGTTAATATCACTCACACTGGCAGAGTTATTGGTGCAAACAGGAATTGACAACACGCTTCGTGATACTATACCCAGACTTTCAAAGTCAATTTGATCCCCCGTTCGGAGTTTGGAATTGTCAGCACTGCCTCTGTCCGACCTGGAGCAGCTGTGAAGAGAGAAAGAAAAAGCACACACTTAAGAATCAGTGGCATTTCCCTTTCACAATCCATCATTTATCTTTAAGCATGGAATGTCGGGCATCTTCTATACTAATATCACTTTAGAGAGCATTTGTGCAATTTTCTTTTGAATCTTTAACGACACAGCCTTAATTGTTTTCTGTTGTCTCCATCGGAAAACTGGATCTCCCAATCCCGTTGTCATGCTCCTTCTTCACACGACTCTGGGGAACCCTATTTCGCATCAGTCTTTTCCTTCTGTTGATCAATCAGAAATTTGTTATTCACAGCCTATCATTTCTAAACATTTGTACTGGATATGGTAATTTAGGTGAATAAAATCACTCTAACTCTTATAATTTAGGTGAATAAAAGCACTTTAACTCTTATTGCTCTGCAAATGACTATGTGTATCTTTAATTCTAACCTTTCCTTCTATGTGTAACTTTATTTACTTCTATCTGAGAAAGCCTAAAAATGTATCCCTCGCTTCACATTTTACATATCAGTAATACCCATATTTCACACATAATTTTGCACACAATTTCTACACATTCCCCCGGAACACCTAACCTCTTAGGTGTTAGACCCACTGCTCATGAGAAAAGAAATCAATTTTCAGTGACTCATGTCACCGAATTCTCGTGCCTCGGAACAGTGCCGCACAACCTGTTTATTAAATCACAGGCGCAGACACCACCCCTACTTTTAAATCCCTGCAGACCAATGTCATCTCACTGGTCTGCCGACTTGTAGCCCACGGTGTCCCCCCCAGTTTGCAAACCTGGAACGCGAAACCCCGGGCTTCCTACACAAGGATATCCAAAGTTCATACAACTCTCAACCACTGCTGCACACACAGCACCTCCGACTCAAATTAACCACCGCAACCACCTTCACCTAAATATCCACACATAATATAACCCAATGCGCGCAGCGTGGCAGCTAGCTTTGATGAGTGCACGCATAGCGCATCCCCGTTAATGCGCGGAGGCAGACAGCGAGCCACGCCGATCTGTCTACCACCCACGCCACGACGTCTAGCAGTCCCCGTACCCCCGTTAAAATGAAAAATGCGCGCAGTGTGGCATCGAGCTTCGACGAGTGCACACATAGCGCATCCCCGTCAATGCGCGGAGGCAGACAGCGAGCCACGACGATCTGTCTACCAACACCGCCATCGCAGGTGCAGCCGAGCAGAGCGACCCCTCACACGCAGGTCCATCTGCGTGGAGAGTCCCTAACCTGTCCTCAAAGCATGCTCCGACTTACGGCCCACCATCATGAACGCAACATCCAAACCACTGGCACGGAGACCTGGTGAGAGCCAGAGAGTATGGCCCACCGCTGGTTGCTACATCATCGCCCTGACGCCGGCCAATACCACTACCAGCACTAGAAACCCCCAAAAAATAACAATATACTGCATTTGAAACCTACAGAGAATAACAATAAACAATATACAAGTCCAAAACTTAACAAACTGCATTTGAAACCTACAGAGAATAACAATAAACAATACAAATAACAATACACTGCATTTGAAACCTATAGAGAATAACAATAAACAATATACAAGTCCAAACTAGAGAGAAAGAGAGAGCGTTTTGGGGGGCCGAGGGGGGGGGGAGAAAACGGAAGAGAGGTGGAGGAGGGATAACTTTAAGAGAGATTCCTCATCCATATAACACCTCATTGGCCGAAACTACACTACCTATAATATAACCTGTGCCACATAAACATGTGGGGAGTGAGGGGGAGGGAGAGAGAGAAGGGGGCGAGGGGGGAAGAGGAAATAGAAGGGAGGGAGAGAGAGAGGGGGGTTGAGGGGGGAAGAGGGAATGGTAGGGAGGGAGAGAGAGAGAGGGGTTGAAGGGGGGGGGGATACGTGGGGAGTGAGGGGGAGGGAGAGAGCGGGAGAGGAGGGGGGTGTGGAGAGAGAGAGGGAAAGAGGGAGAGAGAGAAAGGGGCACGGGGGAAAAGGGAATGGAAGGGAGGGAGAGAGAGAGGGGGGTTGAGAGGGGAAGAGGGAATGGTAGAGGGGGTTAGGGAGAGAAAGAGAGATAGGGAGAGAAATGGCGAGTTAGGGAGAGTGAGGGGGAGGGGGGGGACCTGGGCCCCACATTCCACCACCAGATTAAACTATTTCCCCAAACTATCACAGCATAACAATCTAACTCTATTATTAAACTAACCTCTAAATGAAATCGTTCTGTGTGTAGAACCCAAAAACAGTTTCGAATGGAAACTTACCATGGCCTCTGCTGCCCCCTACCGCATTCCTAAATAAACACCACCTTCCCCTCAACAATGGACGCCCGGCGCCCCTACTCAAGATGGCCGCCTCATCGCGAGATATCCCGAGAGTCTCGTCATGCTATGTCGTTAGCACAGTTAGCTTAGCATATTAGCTTCGTTAGCTTTAGCCCAGCGCAGGCCGCCAGCCCGTCCTCCGCTCCACGCACCCTTATGACGTCACAACCGGCGACCGCTTAGCCGTTAGTGCGGCTAGTTAGCATTAGCTTAGCTTCACCCACGACACCATAATAACGTTCCCCAACGGCCCATTGTCCTCTTTCGCCCCGCGGGCCGACACCTCGCAATGTTAGCGCAACACCACTTTCCCTACAACAGAACTCTAATCCTCTCAAAACGCCAGTGTAGAGATTTAATCAAAAAATAAAAACATTACATCACACAGGCCCTCTCAAAACACTAGCTTGACCCCACCGCCTTCGCTTCCGCGGTGCTCAGGACGACTTCCGGGTCAAACTTTCATTCCATTCGATCCCTTTATACATTAAACAATTACTTTATCCGCGTCGAATTCGAAAAATTTTAAAGTGCCATACACATCCCTGTAGTCCCAACACACTTTCGATCCCGCTTATATACTCGATACCACGACACCCAGACCACCGTTAGCTCCGGTCGCTCCCGTGGCTATCATAGCAGCTAACTGCCGTCGCGTTCCAACGGCCCTCGAAAAACCGGCGTTCAACTATTACATTTCCCCACGGCTGTTTGGTCATTTAAAATTTCATAATAATACAACAATAAGCTCTCACGTTTCGTCAATCATTCCTAACCATAGCCATCATTCAAACATACATAATATTGCCACACCTAACCACAAATAAAAACACAAATATCCATTCAGATTTTGACCTCTTGCTATTGTTATTAGAACGTCCGCGCGGCCATTTAAAAAAATTCACATTCTGTTTTACTGTATTCAATAACTACCGCGCGACTATTAAAAATGAGATCAAGTGCAATCGTTCACTTTAACTGTACTGAATGTTTAAGATTACAACCAGTATTTTTAACCGACACTTTATTAAGCACTATTTGTTCGCCATTTATTACAGCGGACGCGTCTCATAATATGTCCTGGAGTGTGTACGTACTAAAAAAGGATCGCCTTTGACTTTCGGGTTTTTGTAATCCACAAGCTCAATTTGTCGACAACCCCCTCGCCATCTTAATCCTATTCGAAACGCCCTAAAGCGGGCATAATCTTCATTTAGTTCGGTCGATATTAAATGCAGAGAGCACGCTTCGTCGAATTGACGTCACAACGCTTATCCCTGAAAAACACGTTACAACCTCGTCCCACCAGCTAGCCCTCGCTCACATTAATTAACTCGTTTTTGCCCTGTAATCGCATAACAAGTCCCCTGTTTATCACACTGATCTATTTTGCTCTTAATCATTCTGATTTACATGATCCAAATAATGTTGAATTAGTGTATTAACGAACCTATACCTCGTCGATGGACCAGTCTCCGCGCCGCTTTGCCGTTTGAGTCACGGTTCCAGGCCCAGATCCTGCTCCACCAAACTAGCATAGACACACAATTCACTCATCGCCTCGATATGTAAAAAAATTGCCACCTTATCCGCGCCCAGTTCTAGGTCAAAATGAATAGGTTTTTTCATTACCCAAAATGCGCCCAGTCGAACCTACCACTCCAGATATACCGCGTTCACGATTCAATAAACGTTTCATCCACTGCAGTTCAACGCTTTGATCATGCTGTTAAAACAGTAGTTATGCCCCCCCAACTTCTTCATATACTTCTATACAAGGCTTCCAACGTTCTCATATATTTCAATATGAGTGGTTTCTAAAGCTTCTTCATATATATGTCTTATATGAGGCTTCCAACGTTCTCATATATTTCAATATGAGTGGTTTCTAACGCTTCTTCATATATATGTCTTATATGAGGCTTTAACTTTGTCAACCCCTTTGTTCGAACTGAGCGACCCATCACTCACCTATTTCCCAGGTTCGAAGCTGTTGTCCGGCAGCTCTGGTCGTTGTTGAGTTTGAAGAATGAGGAAAAAAAATATTCTCATCCGAGTCGCTTCTGGTCCTCCGGTCACAGCACCAAATGTAGTACTTTTCTGGGCTAATTGTTCTGATTTAATCAGAACCTAATCTTCTGCGTTGTGTTCAAAACCTTAAAAGCCCTAGAGTACTTCAAACAACAAACCAGGAAATGGTTTGTATACGGCTGACGCTCAGAGAGACGACGGTTTTGAAGAAAAACAGTTCCGGGCGGATTGATTTGGAAGAATCCGAGTTTTAATCAAAAGGATTCCAACAATTTACAAATCAACGATTTGAAGAACAAATGCAATGAATTCTACGAGAAGCAGCCGCTATGCCGGAGGTTCGCAGAATTCAGTCTAAATATTCAATATCTAACGAGCTCGGCTCCTGCCTCTCTTCTTCGTTGGTATGTATCGTCTGCTCCGGGGCGTCGCCGCTGACTTCCGGTCCAGTGGGTGGGGGGAGGTATGTAGAGTGGTGGTTGCTTTCTCTCCGTTGTTCGTGTGGGTTCTTTCCTATATCTCTCAGAACCACGTATTTTAAAGACTAGCCTCCTCCCACCAAACTTTACGTCATGGGGGCGGGTCGTTCTGGGAGCCAGAGAGCTCCCGATTGGATTACCAGTGATCGTGACCGTTTGTAGTCTGCCACCACGTTTGATTCGCTGACACTCTATGACATAGGTAACAGCCACTATTCATAGGTCTGTTCCGGAAATGCCTTTTAAGGGTGTGCCTAGCAGTTTCTATTGGGGGTTTAACAGCTGCCTATCAGTTTCTTATAGGGGGAGCACCTGTAATCAGATACATCTTGGCCGGTTCCTGTTGAGCTGAGTAATAAAACCTGTGTTCTAGGGCATGGTGTCGACCTTCATTGTCTCGGCCAGCCCTCCAACATCAAGATACCTTTTGATCTATTGTAACTAAGGTTTGACTTGGGGAGTGTGGTATAATATAATGTCCTCATGTAAATATACTCCCCTCCCCTGTGTCCCCCTTACCTGTGCCCCCCCCCCTCTCTGTGGAATAAGACATTCCCCTCCCCTTTCTCCCCAAACCTGTACCCCCCCCCCCCCCATTCGACCTATCAAATGGGACCACACACCCCCCCCTTGTTGAACTATATAGGGCTCCTCCCGACCACAATCGGGGTCTTCTTACCTGGGTCATTTCAGCTGATCACCTGGGGGAAGCCCTCAGCCATTCTCTCTATGTACTTACTATCTGTTTGGTTAATAAACCTTTGTTATTATCCAAACCTCGGTTGACTGAGAACATTCTTCATCAGGATATCCACAAATATCCCACAATTGGCGTCTACGAACTTGTGACGGACTCTTGCGTCCTACCGGCGTGCTGTATCATTTCAGCTATACAGAGAAAAGTTAGTATAATAGATGGTCGACCAAAAATGTATGGCAAGGAATTAAAATCTTCCCGCTTTTCTCTGTGCCAGGTGAATATTACAGAATGTTGTCAAATATTGAGATCATGGCTGAGTAAGAATAATGTGCATTAATATATCTGATCTGTATTGAGAATCGTTACCAGGGCGCGCGTGCACCTGGGTCCTTATCAGGCAGTTCTGAGAGGATGGGTTATATGTGCTATTCCCAAAAGTTTAGGCACAAAGGTTGAAGTGCTATTCCAGGTCGAGTTGGAGCCGACCAAAAGCTAAGGCACACAATACAGGTTGTTGGATTGCTAACCCAAGTCTAGCTAATGCAGACTAAAATATAGGCAACAAGGCAAGAAACGTGGGCTTATTATGATGTGATATCCTTGGAAAACGCTACTCTGTTGGAACCTATTAATTACCAGAGTAGCGTCATAATATTCATTGTTTCAACCTCAAACTAAGCCCACAATCTCTTCCATTCCTGAAAACGATGTATTTCGGATTGAATTAACCAATTGATTATACAGATAGCGGGAAGGTGACCGGCGATGCCTCGGCAGTACGTGAATGTACATTTAACGAGACATTAGTCGCGGGTTGAAGGGACCGAGAGTATGATTAAAAGGTATATATAATCTAATATATCACTGGTAAATTTCGAAGTCAGGTTCGGTCGTTATGACTTTAATAACGATGTATAGGTTATCAAGGGATAAATGCCTTGTCGCAGCAGATGCTGGTCGACTAAACGAACAGCGATCCAATACAGTCAGATATACACACACGTTAACTTATATGTATTAATGTTTGTTTGTCTGTTTAAAGTCTCGTTTGTATGTGCACAGTATAGAACCCGCCGCGGTGCTGTATTGAGTAAAGAAACCGACGGATAGCGCGACGAGCATAGGGAGACGAGTACCGTTATACAGAGAATAACATTGAGGTGCAATTCACGCGACAAACTAGGATAGTAATTTCCGGAGCCAACAAAACCGGCCCACGGGAACGACCATTTGGGAAGTATAGTTTTATCGTTTCAGTTTGTTTACGTTTTCACATATGCACAGGCGCGTTCATTCGGTAACAAAACGCTGGGTTTAGGTAAATTCCAGACTATTGAGAGCTCGCGGAACTAGTATGCAGGATTGCAAAGCGTTATTTCCGAGGCGAATGAGAACGCACGAACGTCGCTTGGAGCGATGACGTCACGCTATGCGCGCCGTGGAGTTATGGTTTTGTTGTGAGCCTATCCATAGGCGAACGTAAAGTTTAATATGCCCGAGGGCGAGGGTATATAAAATCCACGTGTAGTATATGTTTTATTTGTATATGTATGTGCGCGCTGCTATTGGAAAATGTTGAGTTGCGGTGGCGAGATGCAGAAGAGTGTTTCCAGGGTTGCATTATCCCAGACCACCGGAGAAACGAACCGAACATTGCATTGACGACACGTAACGTGCTACAGCCTCAGGAACCACTATTCGATTAAAGATACACATGGGCACAAAAGGGGGTAAGTTAATATGGTTATTCAATAACTGAACTGAACTGTGAGGATCCAACGTGAACACAACAGCTTTCCCCGGTGAGTATGAAAATCATAAATATAGATGCTTTGATTGATTGATTGAAAACTTTATTAACAGATTGCAGAATGGGTACAATACAGTACAGCTCAATACACACAATTGTTAAGGGGATGCAGACCAGAGAAAGACTTTCGTCTTGTTTACATCAGGGTCCCCCATTTTCAATTCATCAGGACATATATGACATACATGACATACAGATAGTCAGTACTGCTACATCTATACATTTATGACATACCAGATTTGCAAATTCAGTACTGTTTGTGATACAAAAGGAGTCAAGAAAAGGGAGTATATACATTTGACGTAGAAACTGTACATACACAACTATCATCTCAGTTACAGTAAATTACAACTATCTCAGATCACTTGAGTGTTTATGTTGCTTTAATTTACACATTATAAGTCACATAAAGCTAATTACAATGTCTGTTTCAGAATTATAATACATCTGTGGGCGTACCGGTCATACTGACCAATACGGGGAGCTAAACAAACACTTCCGGTTTCCAGTATATGGCAGTACAGGAATTGTAGTCCACATAAACAGCGTTAGATTAGACTTTATAAGCTTTTAATGTTGAAAACTTGGACACAAACAACATAGATTATGTTTAAAAGTAAGATGTTTAGGTTAACAAGTAGGTTATATTCACTTGAGTTAATGTGTTTATCTAAAGAACCAATGAAAGATAACTAGCCCTTTCCATTGTAAGACATTTTAAACATGATTCAAAATGTGTGGTTCCACATTCATATGATGCTTGTGTACATATGCGATATGATTGATAAATGATAACACTATCATTACATCCTAGGATGGGATGGATGAGAACTAGCTGATGTTTTTGTTAAGCTCACAGACAATCAACAAAGAACCCACTCAAATGGTCTTAGGAGTGGAAAATTAACATGTGTTTTTATTTTCAGTCAGGCTCTGAGGCGAGATGCAGAGACCTACACCCAAATTGTATCACAAAAGACTGAAACTCCAACAATTTGCATGTCAACATGTGTGGAGCTGAAAGACAATCGATTGACCAGTTAAAACAAATCTGCATCCAAACACCCACATGTAAATTGTGTTTACAGGAAGCAAACAGACAATCAAGAGACAGAAAGGGACTGAGTTAATCTACATTAGAACAAAGCAGTTTGGAGCTAAAGGGAAATCAATTGTGAGACGATAGCAGACACTATTCAGGATGGACACTTGAAACCCACAGGTGATGGAGAAGAGAGACAAAGCAATGCAAATGCCTGCATCTGACCACAGACTTGGTGGACCAACAGAGAACCACTTAGTTAACATGAATCAGACACGGGTGAAGAATTTGCAGTCATGAAAGACACCATATTTCCCATACTAACAAAATAACATAACTTGCATGCTATCCCCTCCTTCTATTCTCTGCTTATAACCAATAACATGCATGATTCTTTTAACAAACTAATACATTTCCATGACTGCAAAATATCAACCACCAAAATTGAAACACAATTATCTAAATGTACAAGGTATACACGTACATTGATCATTTAGCTGACATTTTTATCCAAAAGCGACTCACAGGTTCTGTATGACAGGACATCAAAAAGGGCACAACTCTATCAGCTGAGTAACAATGGTCATCAAAGTGTTGAGTGCTACAGTGTAGGTTAGTTTATTAGGACAAATGCATCACAGTAAGGTTAGCTAGGGTTAGAATTATTTGTATCAGTTGAAAGCAGGATAATCATTTACACAATGATTATCAAAATGCACAAGGTATATTAGAGGTAATTAAATTAATACTACTTAAGAGTAGACGAGAAAATGAATGATTGTTTTTCATGCAAAATTAACTGGCTGCCTAGATTTTATGTTTTTTCCCCATGCTAAATTATGACGAGCCACACTGAGACGTGAAGAACGCCAGAGAAGGCGTGACGAGGTAAGTATCCTGAGGCACACCCATCGCACAGGTAAGATCAACTTCACTTTTAACATCACAGACTATGAAGAAAAAGAGCTATTTTATCTGATTCAAGACCTGGGCCATTCATTTACAATTTTATTTAAAGCCTAATGCTGTAAGATCTAGTTAGATACAAGATCTGATAAGATTGTAGTGAATGTGACCTTCTTAACATAAGGAATCACTGCTAATGCAATTGGCTTGCATTTCCTATTTTCAATTAAGTGATTTTATTTACAATGAATTGAATTAATCCCAAAATGATTTTCTTCTTTAGCAGAAAGGCGTTGAATCATTTATGTGAGGAGGTTTTCTAAGGCAGTTTTCATCATCCTCAGATCATGAATTGGTGAGAGGACAGGACGAGTGAGACGACGCGTGACCTGAACCACAAACAACAGCAGAGGACCACGAAGGACACCGTCAAGGAGCTGCGGACGCAACCAGGGCGACGACAACAACCGTGGGAGAACCACCAGCACACACAACACAGACGACCCCAAAGGAGGGGGAGCAGAGACAGAAAGGACGACATGCTGCGCCACCCCGACAGCCTACGACAAACCAAGGCCAACGCCATGTATCTCCACCATCCGAGAGAGCGTCCTACTGACTAGCCACTACACCGGCGGGCCCTCGCCCTCCATCAAGTGGTACCGCAATGACGAGGAGAGGACAGCGAAACCAGCACAACACATTCAAAAACGCCCTGACCACCATGTCTCTGGGCCTGATGGGGGCCAAGCATGAGCACAGTGGCGGATGTGTGATGGTGGTGGAGAACAACATAGGCTCCAGGAAAAGAGTCTGCAAGGCCACTATAGTTGACTGCTACCGGTGACCCTTGACAAGGTACACAGGGAGTGGACGGCGACCTCCTGTAGGCCCCCTCTGAATGATGGACCAGTGAATGTTCCCGACTGCATCGTCAACAAAAGACACATCATCAGAGACCTGTGAACCAAGAGACTTCTGAACACACAGTGTCCACATTGTTATGTATTTATTTAATTTTTATGTGTTACTGTTTGGCCCTGCCACACGACCGACAGAGAACACCTTGTCAACAACGACGCAACATCATTCAGATTAATACCTTCACAAGCAGGAAACTTTTCACACAATTGTATGTATCTGCAAAACGATGAACTAGGGATGTGATGAAAAGAAATCAATGAGAAAGCATTAACAATGGTTAGTAATAATGAGCTAAAATGTATTGCTGAAGGATGAAGTGGTCACATGATCACATTACATCACATTTGAATTACTTAGGTTACAAAATTGCCTGATTCTAAGTAAAGATCAATCTTTCAATCACAGATGAAAGTGACACTCAAACTCAGGTTAAATACAACTGGATCCTAAGTAATTTCATCAAGAATCATTATAAATTGTGCATATATATATTTTTGAACAGTTTCCCATAATCAATCATGTTAGTTTTATTAACCACTAGGTTAACGGTTGTTTAAATGTTTTTGTACACATTAGCCACTAAGTTAATGCTTATGTGTAAATCATATTCCTAATAATTATGCACACGATTTTATGTTTTCCACCCTGTGCACTCTGACCACACAGAGACAGTGCATGTAATTAATTGGTTTATTACGATGCCTGTATGTACAACCATCACATTAGCTCCCCTGAGTCACGACATGAACGACTGAAGGTATGCCAAGATATATGCACAGCTATAGCTTCTAATGATTATGTTAATTGTTGTTTGATATCAGAGTTGAGGACCACTCATTGATATAGGTATTTTAAGCGTAATAAAAGAAAAGTGTGATATCTATTCCCACATCTCTGATATCAAAATAACACAAACCGCAGTCCAGTTGATCATGTCATGAATCATGTATATAAATAATACTATTTTAAACTATTAGGCCAACCAACAGATCACATCGGCCAAAATTTTCATTATTTTAATTGTTTTCTATTTTCACTTTTACCTGTTCCAAACAATCCTGGTATATTATACATTAATCTCACCCACATTATAAGAAAGAAAAGTGAGTATTGTGGTATAATATAATGTCCTCATGTAAATATACTCCCCTCCCCTGTGTCCCCCTTACCTGTGCCCCCCCCCTCTCTGTGGAATAAGACATTCCCCTCCCCTTTCTCCCCAAACCTGTACCCCCCCCCCCCATTCGACCTATCAAATGGGACCACACACCCCCCCCTTGTTGAACTATATAGGGCTCCTCCCGACCACAATCGGGGTCTTCTTACCTGGGTCATTTCAGCTGATCACCTGGGGGAAGCCCTCAGCCATTCTCTCTATGTACTTACTATCTGTTTGGTTAATAAACCTTTGTTATTATCCAAACCTCGGTTGACTGAGAACATTCTTCATCAGGATATCCACAAATATCCCACAGGAGTTTGAGACAAAAGTCTAGTGTGTCATTTGTTTATGGTCAACACACCACTATTGTATCTGAGTCTCGGCTTCAAGAAGTCTATTGATCTCACTATCTCTAAGGTGCAGCTTGGGGGGTTTGAGCCAGAAGTCTAGTGTGTTCTTTGTTTTATGGTCAACACACCACTATTGTATCAGAGTTTGGCCTGAGGAAGTAAACTAGTAATATGTTGTCCCGCCTATGTGCAAACTCACGTTTATATCACCCCCTTCCTCCTCAGCGAGGGGGAAGGCAGCGATCTCAATGAGTCAGGAATGTATGATGAAAATGCAATTTACCACCTCTGCCAAGTTGTCATTCTGCTCCAGCGTACAGTTTATTTAAACAGTTTGTTTATGGAAAACTACTACAAATCCTACACAGAACCTCTGCCTTCAACACTCCCATTTAGGGTTTAGCATACTGGATAACTTCTTGGAAAAACATTTTACAAAGGAAATAATATAATCCAAAAACATCAACAGGGTATGACAGTCAATACTTTCACATTAAACATGACCCTTGCAAATCCCTTCAATTTTAATTTGGAACAGGTTTCCTCATAGTGTCTGCTACTCTGTCGTCCGTTGGACAGTAAACCGGTGTCATCCTTTCTTCTCTGATGACAGATCTGATGAGATGATATTTTCTATATTGGCATGTTTACATCTATGTTGACACACTGGGTTCCTAGCAATCACAATGGTTCCCTGGTTGCCCTCATAATCAACAGTGTCCATCATTTTTAACTGATGTTGACTAAATGCCCCTCATCTTCAAAAACCACCTTATCTGGTATAGAGAGTACATTCCAATTAGGCTATTACATATTAAACAATATACTCATAATTTTATCTCCATCACTTCTAACAGTTGTTCTGGATAAACACACTCATGTATGGTCAGAGCTAGAGCCGTATATTCGGCTTCACTAGTTGATAGTACCATTGTGGGCTGCTTCTTTGTTTTCCCATGAAACCAGTGAGCTGTCTGTATTCAAACTCACACAATATCCTGTACCTTTAAGATAACAAAAAAAACATGTTTGGCTGTAATCCAAATGCTCCTCTATGGGGTCAGCCAAATGCTGTGACAATCCACTCTCTACAAACCATTGGTCAGGGCGGGTACACATTGTTAAATAAATGAGGCTACCCACAGCATCCCTGTACATTTTTCAGTTTCTGAGCATCTTGCTGATAGTCTAGTCTTTGATCACATGGTGTTTCCCTTGATCTACATTCTTACATGTCTAAACGTTTCAGGGTCTTTCCCACATAGTTACATCATTGAGAACATGGTAAGTCATCCACCTCTGTACTTAAACATGGAATTAAACAATCACCCACCTCTGTACTTAAACCTGAGATTAAACATAGGATCCATTTCAGTATTTAGACATGGACGCTAATCAGGTATTTAAACCTGGATTCTACTCCTCCCGTATTTAAATCTAGAGTATCCTCCTCCTGCCTTTAAGCAGTGTAGCCACCCTCCTTCATTATTTAAACATGGAGTACCCTCCTTCAGCCTTTAAGCAATTTGCTACGAACCACACTTGTATTTGTCGTGGCCTTCAATACCCTCCTGGATTGAATACACCCATTTCCCTCCCACTGTCTGTCTGCCCTCTGGTAACTTGGTTGAATACACCCATTTCCCTCCCACTGTCTGTCGGCCCTCTTCGGGGGACAATGTGACCCCTTTAAAGGTCGGGGTTACCCCACTGACTACCCTGTAGTAGTAATCAACGGGGGTAGGTGTACTGTCCTCCTCGTCACTCCCTTTCCGGGCATAGTCTGTCAGATACTTTGGGGGTTTGTGTTCCCTTGAGGGGTACCTCCCACTGCTTGGGGCACTTGACGTCACCCTCGGGTGCTCCTCGTCATCGCCCTCTGGGGGTTGCTGACTGTCTGCCTGCCCGACCGTACTAAGTACACTGGGTTGATGTGTCTCTGTTTCTACACACCTTACTCTGGAGTCCAGCTTTGGCTCCTCTGTCTGTGTCTCGCTCTCACCTGTTGCCTTCGTGATAAACTCGACTAGCATGTGTTTCTGCACTCTTCCGTTACCGGGATGATAAACTAGGAAAGCGGGGCTTCCCTTGTCGTGTCCTACGAAAAATCATTTTACCCCTCTGGACTTGGGCTTTCCCCTGTCCTGCAGGTACGCATAACACACTGATCCAAATCGGTGCATTCTGGCTAGATTACACTTCTTTCCTGTCAGTGCTGTATACAGGGTGGTGCCCGAGTGCTTATTAAAGCACCTGTTTCTGGTGTACGCGGCTTCTTGCACCGCATAATGCCATAGGCTCTTAGGTAAGTTACTATCTGCTAGCTTACTCCTAGCCATTTCGAAAAGGTTATGCCATTCCCTCTCTGCCACCCCGTTCTGGTGTGGGGGATATGGACGTGACGTCTCGTGTCTTATCTTATACCTTCTCAACAGTGATTGGAACTCTCTGTTTGTGAACTTGGTTTCGTTGTTGGACCTCAAGCATCCTACGTTACCATAAGGGGCTATGTCTGCCAGGAATCTCTCCGTGGCCTGGGGCGTGTCACTCTTTGCTTTGAGAAAGTAAACAAACACTGCCCCTGTGCACACATCTGTAAAAGACAGTACATATCCAAAGCCTCCTATGGACTCGTTGCTTACTGGGCCGGCTAGGTCCGTGTCAACTAATGCAAGTGGTACCCTTACTCTGTCTGTGGGATTTCTGTATCTCGGTTGAGTAAACTTCCCCGTTTTGCACTCTGCACCATTTTTGTCAGGTCTACGCTTTTCTCCTTCAATGTGCATGCCTTCTGACACTACTTGCAGTTTCAGTAAATCCTCGTAATTACAATGACCCATAAGCTCGTGCCATGACTGAATATCGTGACTGGCCGTCACGCTACACATATCATTATTATCATTACACTTGTCGTTGTCATTACACTCTGTTTGCAGATAATATACTCTCTGGTACATCTTTATGTCAAACCGTGTACCGTCAGGTTCTACAAGAAAATGTTTACCTTTATCGAAGAATACCTTGGCACCGCTTGCAGTAGCAGCTATTACAGAGAATAGTCCTTGTGGGAACGATGGTACGTAGAGAGCGTTCTTTAAAGGATAACTCCACTATTTTGGGAAATTAGCTTATTTAACATCTTCCCTGGAGTTAGACAAGAAGATGCATACCTTTTTTGTCTCTGTGCGTGCATTTTAGCTTTGGGAATAGATGCTCCGTTAGCATAGCTTAGCTTCATCACTGGAAGTGAGGCAGGACAGTAGCCTTACAGTGCCTTACAGTGTATTGCAAGGTCTGACATTGACCAAACTTGATATGCATGACCTTGGTGGGCTCTAGGTCAACTCCTGAAAAGGGGGTCAATGTCAGACTTTGCAATCAAAAGTTAGGGGGCTAATAACCCTTGCCATAATTTCAGTGCGCGCCTAACTTTTGATTGCAAGGTCTGACATTGACCCCCTTTTCAGGAGTTGACCTAGAGCCCACCAAGGTCATGCATATCAAGTTTGGTCAATGTCAGACCTTGCAATACACTGTAAGGCACTGTAAGGCTACTGTCCTGCCTCACTTCCAGTGATGAAGCTAAGCTATGCTAACGGAGCATCTATTCCCAAAGCTAAAATGCACGCACAGAGACAAAAAAGGTATGCATCTTCTTGTCTAACTCCAGGGAAGATGTTAAATAAGCTAATTTCCCAAAATAGTGGAGTTATCCTTTAACGTCACCGTACGCCGGCGCCCCTTACTGTCCGTGAGGCATACCTGTGCGTCTCCTCTCTCTTTTGCGCTAATCCGTAGGTGCGTCTCCCGTCTGCCAGCTCCATGCTGTGCCTCTCCGGGTGGAAAGTGTCGTCAAAGTTCTTGAACCGACTCCTGTCGTTGATGACATGGGACGACGCACCTGTGTCCACGATCAGTCCCCTTCTCTGGACTCGCTGCAGCTGGGCCAGTCTGGCGGTGCACGCTGTCCGCGCCCCGAAAACGCAGTCTTCTTGTCCCGTTATTCTCCGGGCGTCGTCTCGATCCGTCTCACGTCGACTGTCGCTGCCATCGTGTCCGCTGTCGTCATCCTGTCCACAGCCGTCTTCTTGTCCGTAGCCGCCATCTTGTCCGTAGCCGCCATTTTGTCCATAGCAGCCATTTTGTCCGTGGCCTCTGTCTCGTCCTTGGCCGCCGTCTCGTCCATGGCCGTCATCTTGCCCATGCGCGTATCGCACGCTCTGGTCGTGTTTCTTCATGCACGCTCTGTCTGTGTGCCCCGTGGATTTGCAGAAGCTACACCAGACAGTCTTTGTGCAGTCGCTTCTCCGATGGCCTTTCTCTCCGCATCGCCAACACGCCAGTTCCGTCGTGGTCCTGGTCCTCTCCCTTGGTGTCGCTTTAGCACCCTCTCTCCCGCCTCCGCGGCAGCTGGGTGGGTATCTTCTGAGGCCTCGAAGTTCCTTAACTTATCCTTGAACTGTCCCAGCGTCATGTCTGTTTTGTACAGCTCCGGTAGTCCTCTCATCATCATCGCCATCATTAGCCCATCGCTTGGTGCTTCTCCGGCACTCCTCAATGGCGTCGTGATCTGCTCCGCTCTGTTGACGTATTCGGTCACAGTCTCGGTGGGCCCCTTCCTCAGGGCCGTTAGTGCTATGTAGAGTGCCACGACTCTGGGTCTTCCTCGCCCGATGTAATGCTCTCTCAGCACCTCCAGGCTTTCTCTGCCTCTGTCTTTAGTGTCGCGGAATATCAGCCCCAGGCTGGTGTCGTCGAGCAGCGGCGCTAACTCACAGTACGCGTCTTCGTTACGCTGGTCGTCCAGGGCTTGCTCTTCCGCCGTCAGTTCTCCCGTGGGGGCTGCCAGGGTCAGCCCCGCACCGTGCATGCAGCATAGCATGCGCTCTTCCAAGAGCTCATAGTCCTCTGCTTTTCCATTGAATGATGGCCATTTGCCCCTTCCCTTGTTTTCAGTCCTCTTCGTTGGTGGTAGGCTTAGCTTTAGCTCTTGTTGGCCTAGCGTCTAGCCACGCGGTGCTCCCGGCGCTAACCTAGCCTACTTTAGCTAAGCTTGCTACAGTACCCTTATTATTTCGCCCGGCGTTATCTGGGCCCATAACCCGTTAACAGAATTCAGCTATAGGGCGACAATAATGTGGTCAAGAGGCATGGTTTCTATCTTGAGCCTTAACTGGCGTGGTTTATTATTCACATGGCAGAGCAGTAACACTACAGGTCTTCTCTCACTGAGAGACTGGGGGAAAGAGAAAGAAGTGGGAGGAGACACCACTATTTATACTCGCCACCTGGCGGTGTTCCTGAGTGTCTCCGCCTAGAGCGCCCTCTAGTGGAAAGTTATATGCAGTTAGACAGTTACTAACAATCCTACACAGAACCTCTGCCTTCAACAGTAACTTATGGTATGAAATAATTATTTATTTGGTCTGAATTATATTATTTCAATGATGTTTTCCTTTACTGTACTGTATTTTCCTGCAAATATATATAATGTCAAAACATTTCAAATATGTCATGCCGTGTCTCATCAACTGGAAGAAATCTGTTGATGAAGATTCATGTAGGTCTCACCCACCAAGAAAACAGACAGGAAAATGAACATATCTCAGCTAGTTGATTTACTTTTGTAGATTGATTCACAGAATGGCATGCAGCCTACAATCTATTATAACTTTATTTATTGATTGAAAGGACTATTTTGCATATGCTGAGAAACCATTGTGTGCATGGGTGAAAGCATAGATCAATGGTGATGGCCCTCCTCCAGGTCCCCTTGTCAAGCAGTGTGATTCTGCGGGAACTCCATCAACGGCAGGCGGCTCCTGGGCTCCTCCTCACGCCGGCCCTGCATCACAGGATCCCGGGGCCCACTGCTCTCCGTGTCTCCTAGCCGGCCCTGCATCACAGGATCCCGGGGCCCACTCCTCTCCACGTCTCCTCACGCCAGCCCTGCATCACAGGATCCCGGGACCCACTCCTCTCCACGTCTCCTCGCCGGCCCTGCATCACAGGATCCCGGGGCCCACTCGTCTCCACGTCTCCTCACGCCGGCCCTGCATCACAGGATCCCGGGGCCCACTGCTCTCCGTGTCTCCTCGCCGGCCCTGCATCACAGGATCCCGGGGCCCACTGCTCTCCACGTCTCCTCGCCGGCTCAGCATCTGGATCCCTATCAAGTCATAACAAGAGGACGTTCTGCTAAACACACATAGTTGTCACCAATCCATATTATTCTTGAGATGTTTAAATCAAATTCACTTAATATAATCATATCACATTTTATTTTAGTGTAATCTAGTTGTATGCGAGTTTATATAGTATATTATTTGAGTCGCTGTGTGTCTCTCGTTTCACCCCCGCCTCCCAGGTCCTCCCCCTGCGGCGCGGGGCGGAGTTTCACACCGAGCCAGACGCTCCTTTTGTCGGATCCGTTTCGACCTGACTCCCCGGGGTTTAGGACAGGACGAAAAAATACACTTAAAAAAGCCCTGCGATAATAAAAAACGACTACTTTGGTTTACTATAGCAATCCTGGTTCCTATCAGATACGAAAGGTGAGTAATACGCTGTGATTTGACGCCGATCTACGTGGTTTTCTCACCGTGTGTCCCCGTGTTCGTCGACACTCATGGCGGCATCGCAGTGCAGCTTCTGGGGCAGCAGCGGGTCGTGATGCGCTGCAGGTCGGCTCCACATTCATGCAGATCTATATTAATGTTTCTAACTATAGCGACTCTGGTTCTTTTAGCGTTGTTGTTGTTTTACATCCCAGAACACAAGTCCGAGTTGTAAAAACATAAAAACTGTTTTGCGAAATAATAATAATGCGATTATAGTGCAGCTCAGCTGCACGTGTCAGACTCACGTGAGTTACGATGGCTTAATTATTATTATTATTACTTGCATTAAACTTGCATTTACATTGTCTGAGGGAAGTCGTGTTTTTGGAAAAGCAGGTCGCTTTGCGTGCCAGCAGCGGAAGCTCCGGGGTGTCTGCAGCCGCAGCACGGGCGCCATTGCTGGGTAGATGTTACAAGAAGGCTCGATGCCACGGGAGACCTAGTGGAACAGGGTCGGACATAATAATAATAATAATATTAAATAATAATAATAATAATAATAATAATTATAATAATAATAATAATAATAATAAGGGCCTCGTCATGACACTAATAACGTGCAACGACTCACTCAGCCTGCGGATGGACTGATATATATCCTAAAAGTTACCCCATATAATAATAACAACACACAAGTATCATAATACTAGGCCTATCCAACCGAATCAATGTTAGCCACCACAGGAGTAGTGAGCTGCAAACATGTTCCAATGTAAAAAGCACTTTATTTATTGTTATGGGTCTTATGTCATGATGTGCTCTGACTGTCCTTGTGTCCATGACTGCATTGTGACCTGTATCCCTATATCGTATGTCTATGTGCTTTTGTTGTGTTTTTATTCTAATGTTATTTATCTTGCTTTTATTCTGTTTTTATTGCTACCCCTTTTTCACACAGGATTTTAGCCTGTACCTTCTGGCAGGGGGACTGCCAATGGAAATTAGCCTTTTGGCTAAAATTGGGTGCATTTACATTTGTAAAATGTTTTATTAATGTACGCTGTCCCCCTTGATCAAATAAAGTAAACCTAAACCTAACCTAAACCCCTCTGTTTGACCTTGTGAGCGGGCCGTGGTGGTGACACGGTACACCGGGGAGGGGAGGCCGGCGTGGCGGGCGGGGAGATGGTACACCGGGGAGGGGAGGCCGGCGGGGAGGCGGCCCTGGGCGGGCTGGTTCTGGCAGGCGGGCGGCTCCAGTCGGTACGGAATGTTATAAGCGGTTCCAGAGATCCGCCTCGCCAGTCCTCACGCCTGACTTATCCAGATAGACACATGATGCAGCTAGGCTAGTAGTTATCTTATTACAGAGTATGTGCGATGTATTTTTCTAATTCGTTTGAAGAGAAGTGTGTTTTCCCCCAACATTTGTTAGTTTGTTTAGTTTGCTTTGCCAATATTCCTCATTGATTTCAATCAATCAATCAATCAATCAAGGCAGTTTTTAGGCCTACATCTTTGGTGATTATTATTAAAGGGACACCCCCATGTTAAGGCCGATAATATAATAACATTTAGGCCTATTTACAAACGGACCAGATGTTATTCACGGAGGACGGACAACAGAGTCTTTGATTAAGGATAGAGTTTACTGACAGAATGACAACAAGGAGAGACCTATATGTTACAGCAATGGCCCTAGACCTCTAAAGAATGTCGAGAGTAGACAAAACAAGTGCAGCATTGACGTACATAATATGGATTATAGATATGATGTACAGAGATGACCGGATAATGACACTGTATGAGACGGCTGTGTGCATATTATGTGTGTACAAGTTGATGTGTAGAGAGAGAGAGGAAGAGGGGGTAGTGTGTGAGATAGATATGTCTGGGAGTGAATGTGTATGGATTGTAGGGGTGTAACAGTACACAAGAACCACAGTACTGTACGTACCTCGGTTTTGAAGTCAAGGTTCGGTACGGGTTTTCGGTACAGTGGGGGGAAAGTTTGGTTTTCCATGTTCCACTCAGGGGTGATGTAGTGTGCGGTAACTAATTGTACTTGTAGGGCTGTCGACAAATATTCGACTTTTAAAAAATAATAATTATTATATTAGATTGTCAAAAAAACAGCCCCTGTGGGCGGTCGTTAGTGGTTAACATGCTGTTGTATTCGTTCGGTACACCGCTCTTCGGTACGGCACGGTACACACTGAAACGGTTTGGTACGGATACGTGTACCTTTACACCCTGGATTGTGCGTGTGTGTGTGTGCAGGGACCGAAACTAAAGCCCGCCGCCCGCCAGGGGCGGGCTGTTTTTACCTTTGGCGCATGACACTTAGAGGGCTGCCCGCCGTGTGGCGTGTAGACGTGTAGTTCATAACTTCATAACGATACTCTTGTGCGAGTACAGATTATAGCCGCTCGTCTTTTTTTTCTCCGCCGCGAGATCGTTAAAAAACTACAAGTCCCACATCGCACTAGGTCCAATCACAGTAGAGTGACGTGACTGGTTTCACGAGAAAAAAAGCAAATGACCAATCGGAAGCTATTTGGCTTGTTTACTTCCATCTGCTCTAGTCTATATCGGACCTCCAAGAGTCTAACGTTACTGTTTAAACAATGACCCAGTCAACTATTCACTTTTAGTTTAATACATGACGAGGCATTGTCTAACGGTATCTAGCTGGCTAGCTACTGATAGCTGCTGATATCAACAAATGCTCCAGCAATAGTCTACTCGAGTGCATAATACCTCCGGTCCCTCGTTAGCTAGCTTAGCTAGCTCACGTTGATCCATATGTCCCAGTAAACTAAATTGTCTTAACGTTATCTACCGGGCTAGCAGTAGCTACAGATAGCTCCTGATATCAATGTCTTATAACATTGATTGAATGCGTATTCTAGCTGAGGGCATGTTGAATGTGATTTGACAAAATAACGGTAACGTTATAAATAGGTCCAGCTGCATCGCCGGAGAATCCTTGCATGCTGAATGTAGGGTCTAGCTGAATATAGGGTCTAGCTGCAGGGCCGGAGAATCCTTGCTGGAGCTGGAGGCTACTCAAGTATACACACAGACAGTGGAGCTGTTTGCAGATAGCAAGCATTTTGACTTATTGCGTGGTGGCGATGTCTCGCAGATAATACAACTACAAGTATGATTATATAATATATATTTTATTTAAAAAAATTTTTTTTATATAAAATATATATATATATTTTTTTAATCAAATTTTTTTTGGCAGGTAAGAAATATGCTTGGCGGGTAGACTCTTCCCATCTACCCGCCACTGGCCGGTGAGTCAAAAAGTTAATTTCGCTCCCTGTGTGTGTGTGTTAGAAAGAGAGATGTGTGTTGGTTAATTTCCCTATCAAGAGTGAAACCTATGATCTGAGTAGTTATTCTTTGTATGTTCTCATAAACTTTTTCTGGGGACACCCTGGGACCTTTTCACGTACTCCTCCTGGGCCCCCAGCCTTGGGAACCGGTGTACACTATAACAGCGGGGCCCCCAGCCTTGGGAACCGGTGTGTACTCATAGACTGACAGCGGGGCCCCCAGGGGCCTTGGGAACCGGTGTAGACTAAGGGCCCTTTCTCACTCACTCTATTCGTTTCTATTTCGTTCCGTTCTGCCCGTTCCGAGATCTGATCCGAACTCCCCCCCCCCCTCTCCCCCCTCTAGTTTGTGTACACACTTCAGTCTGGGTGAGCTCTGGGTTTTGTTTACGGTTTGCGTTTTGAGCTTGTAAGCTTGCCGTAGTCGATGATGTCACGCTCGAAATGTAAACACAGGAAGTGTTAACACGGAGACTGGAGAATGGATGTTGATATAAAGAAACAAATAACTAATAAATATGAAGTTATATTTGAACCTCTGTTGTCAAGCCTTGTCAATATAACCCACCCCCCTTTTCTCACGAATGGAACTCTGTTGTAGAGTCCGCTTTTGATCGTTTTGCAGCGTTAACAATAACGCTAAGCTAACGGCTACCGCTAGTTAGCTTTATAACTTTTTACTAGTAACATTGCTCGCATCGATTATATTGAATGTCATTGATCTACTGGTCGACCGAAAATGTAAACGGGAATGTCTTAACACGACTGCAGACTCTGGAGGTTGATATAAAATGAACAAATTGCCAATAAATATGAAGTTATATTTGAACCTCTGTTGTCAAGCCTTGTCAATATAACCCACCCCATTTTATCACGAATGGATGGTGTTGTAGAGTCCGCTTTTGAGCGTTTTGAGAGATCTACTGGTCGACCACGGCCGACTGGTTGGGCACCACTGGTCTAATAGAAATAAATGCATTCGAACAATGTATAGACATAGCAATGGCAAACAAAATGTATGACGTTATGTCAGCACCAGGCGCCACGCCCGTGAAAAGGTACAAGCTCGCAAAGCCACACCCCCCGTTCTCCCGGGGCCGACCCTGAGACCACCTCTGCCAGCTGATCCCGTTCAGCGGGGGGTGAAACGATTCAGCGCCGTTTCGCACCCCAAAAGGGGTGAGTGAGAACACTCCCCCCCCCCGTGCTCCGGGACGGTGATTCGATACAAAAGGCTGAGTGTGAAAGCCCCCTAACAGCGGGGGCCCCAGCCTTGGGAACCGGTGTATACTGATAGTTGGGCCTTGGGAACCGGTGTATACTGATAGCTGGGCCTTGGGAACCGGTATAGACTAACAGCTGGGCCTTGAGAACCGGTGTAGACTAACACACACAGCATGGCAAAACCTTGTTGTAACTTAAACAATTATTGATGTAAGCGGTCATAATGTAAGTAGTTTTTGCATCTGCAAACGGCAGGCAGGGGCCTGTTAATGATCAAAAGGAGACTAATGAATATCTCCACCCGGGATGTCATCTGATGACACTGAATCCTTGTGTTAATTACAGCTCAATGAAATGATGTAGATGAAAAAATGGCAATCCTTATTGTAATCTGTATCAGGGTTTCCGTTAGAAAAAATTGTTGCCGGTCTCCGTGACCTGCAAGATTTCAATCTACCGGACAAATGAGATTAATTCCGGTCATAGTTTATTGAGCTTTAAAACAATTGAATAAAGAATGTCATCCTCAAGGCATGTAGATTTATAATATTATTACTTAAAACTATAGGCTACTTTTGCGTATACAGTCATTAATATATTCCAAATAAAATAAGTCCCTCGATACTCCGTGCTGCTGCTGACTTGAAATAAAATAGACCGCGTATGTGGGCAGTCGGTCCGACACTAAACAGCAGTCTGTTATAATCACATTTTTATGAGCTAACAAATTCCGTTATATTGGACATTTGTATTAATTATATCAAGCGAATAACTGAGACATTTTGCAGAGAGACGGCAACATTATTGTGGGTTTGCGTGATGTATATATCCACCTCCCAACGACTTGGTGCTGGTCATAATGTCCGGTGAAAACAACTCCCTCCAAGCACAACTTGACCACCCGAACCGTACCAAAACAGGCCAAAATTAAATAGCCCATGCGACGAACGATTCATTACATTCGTTTCATCGTTGCTCCACCAAGCAGCCGGTCCAACAATGAAAGCTGTTATCAGCGCGAGCCGGCCGCAGTTAGTTTGCAAGAAGCATCCAGCTGCAGACCCGCAGAGCAGCTTTCCAGGTCTGGGGACCGCACTGTGCCAGCAAAGCTGGTGGGTTCTGTGGGTCTGCAGCTGCATGCCTTCCGCAAATCCAGCAGCAAGCTCTCGCTGAGCGAAGCAACGACAACAAACGCAATGATTGTTTCGTTCATCGCATAGGCCACCCAACTCCAGCCCATCCAAATACAATTCAAATAATCAAACTGTGCCCAGAGGGAACTATTTTCACCGGACACTATGACCGGAGAGATTAAATATGTCGGACTTCAACAGATTTTGCCGGCCAAATACCGGTAATTACCGGCTAACGGAAACGCTGATCTGTATCTCTTAATCTTTTCCATCTAGCCTACATCATAATTAACACAAAACAAGGATCCTCTGATGACATCACAGGAGGACATATTCAAATTCATTAGCTCCCAATAATTGTCAAACTAATTTAACGTGTGCAAAACAGCTTAGACTGAGCCTTGGGATATGTGTGAGATGTGCAAAAATAAATGTGTGTTGTTTTTCCAGCGAGGTGGGCCTTTAACTGTGCGGTCTTGCTGTGGTTTCAGAAGGACAGCAGGTTGTTGGACGTTTTCCACAGACGCTGCATCATGAATGGCTCCAGCAGTGTCTCCTCTGCCTCGCAGACGGGACGGATAAAGAGGGAGCCAGGTAGGGATAAAGAGGGAGCCAGGTAGGGGATAAAGAGGGAGCATGTAGGGATAAAGAGGGAGCCAGGTAGGGGATAAAGAGGGAGCATGTAGGGATAAAGAGGGAGCCAGGTAGGGGATAAAGAGGGAGCATGTAGGGATAAAGAGGGAGCCAGGTAGGAGATAAAGAGGGAGCCAGGTAGGGGATAAAGAGGGAGCATGTAGGGATAAAGAGGGAGCCAGGTAGGGGATAAAGAGGGAGCCAGGTAGGGGATAAAGAGGGAGCCAAGTAGGGATAAAGAGGGAGCCAGGTAGGGGATAAAGAGGGAGCATGTAGGGATAAAGAGGGAGCCAGGTAGGGGATAAAGAGGGAGCCAGGTAGGGGATAAAGAGGGAGCCAAGTAGGGATAAAGAGGGAGCCATGTAGGGATAAAGAGGGAGCCAGGTAGGGGATAAAGAGGGAGCCAAGTAGGGATAAAGAGGGAGCCAGGTAGGGGATAAAGAGGGAGCCAGGTAGGGGATAAAGAGGGAGCCAGGTAGGGGATAAAGAGCGAGCCAGGTAGGGGATAAAGAGGGAGCCAGGTAGGGGATAAAGAGCGAGCCAGGTAGGGATAAAGAGGGAGCCAGGTATCGCTAGGCCCCTGACCCCAGGTTCAGACGGTTTAAACCAGTTGACCTTGAAGTGTGAAACGAACATCCCACCTGAGTTATTATTTGATGACTCTTATCTGTTATCTGTTGTTGTGGTCGGAAAGGTGTTATGATGACCCATGACCAATCTTACTTAACCCGGATTTCACTACCACACTACAGAAGGTTAACCCTTCCACTGCCACACGACAAAGGGTTAGCCCTTTCACTACCACACTACAGAAGGTTAACCCTTTCACTACCACACTACAGACCGTCTGTAGTGTGGTAGTGAAAGGGTTAACCTTATGTAGTGTGGTAGTGAAAGGGTTAAAGGCCAAATCTGAAATCCAAACATTAATAAAAGGGTAGCTATACATCCAAAGAAAAAAAACTAAAACTTAAATGGAATGGAGACACGTTTTCATTCTCTAGTTGATTGAGTGAGCTTTTGACGGAAAGACTAACTCTAAACAATGGGTGAAATATGAGTGGCTAATTGTATTTGATGTATGTTGTGGCTGTAAAATATATTTGTTTATGTCGGTAATGGAGTAAAACATACCTATATTCTGACGAGTGACAACAGTCTAAGAAAGTTCCAGAAAGCTTATTTTCCATCTGCCTAGCAAAATCTTCAAGACTTAATGTTAATATACCCACATACTGATTATGCTAAAAGAAAGTTGTGAATTGGGGCTTTTTACGGCCTGTCAAAAAATGTGAAATATATTTGTACATTTCTCTGTGTAAATTGAATGTGTTTGTGCGCAGATGACTGGAGTAAGGAGGACTGCCTCACTCTTCTGGAGAGAATCCGGACCGCGTTGCCCGATACGGACGGCATGAAGTACAAGACGACTGAGTCCCATTTTGACTGGGAGAAGGTCTGCTTCGGAGGCTTCACCAGCGACATGTGCAAAGTGAAGTGGCAGCGTGTGTCCACTGAGGTGAGTCCTGCTGCCGGCTCCTCCCACTGTGCTGCTGGCTCCTCTCATGGTGCTGCTGGCTCCTCCCACGGTGCTGCTGGCTCCTCCCACGGTGCTGCTGGCTCCTCCCACGGTGCTGCTGGCTCCTCCCACGGTGCTGCTGGCTCCTCCCACGGTGCTACTGGCTCCTCCCACGGTGCTGCTGGCTCCTCCCACTGTGCTGCTGGCTCCTCCCCAAGCTGGGAGCAAAGTTACATGATATAGGGAGGTGCAGTCTGACAGGGCTGCACGATTCTTGCTAAAATGTGAATCACGATTTTTCTCTCTAAGTATTGAGATCACGATTCTCTTACACGGTTCTTATTTTTTGTCATAAGTAAATTAAAAAAATATATGTAATTTCCTTTTTTTAGATAAATAGAAAAATAATAATTCATAATTTAGAAATGAGATCGCATAGGTCTATGAATCGAGATCGTGATTTTTTCCCCGATTAATCACTTTAGTTTCCCGCGTGGTCCACTCGTATAGGGATTTATCATTGGGAAAATGTATTATCGGCTATTGTAATAATTCTGCCGCATGAACATTGGCAAGCTTTCCATTTTTGCACAAAATGAGTTCCCTTCTATCACTAACATTATTGTTTAAGCATTTTTGGTTGAAATAAAATTATATGTAATTATTTTACGATTAATTGCGAATTGTTTCATGTAGAGCTATAGATTGTGGATGAATACACACAGAAAGGTACACCATGCCAATGTTCATGCTTTATTTGTTTTAAACTAGACTATTTAGAAATGTGTCCATTGGAAATACATTGCAATTTCAAGCGAGGTGGACCGGCCGGAAACAACAATGACGTAACCATGACTACACCTCCCTATACAGGATAATCATGCAAGCAATGTTGTTTACTTTATAAATTCATGGTATTTCTGCCATCTTTTCTAGTTGTTCTGAAGGTTGGCAAGACTATAGGGCAAAAGAGACCACTTTTCCCATTCCACACAACTCTTAATATCCTTTGATAAGTTTGTTGTAGTTGTCTTAGCGGGTATTTGGTCTTCTAATTATTATGGCAGGTGTAAAACTTGTTTGCTTTTTGGTCTCCAGGTGCGGAAGTACAGAACCATGACGGAGCTTATAGTCGATGCCATTGAGTTTGTGAAGAATCCGTACAAAGGGAAAAAGTTGAAGGTAAGACTCATCATCTGTAAAGGGGAAATCTACCCTGAATTGCAATTCACTGATGTTATTCATATAATCGTAGTTACGTTAGTGTTTGTTGTGGACAATTCTCCCCCAGAGCTAGAAACCAGGGCAGCAAGGTGGTTCTTTAACCCTTTCACTGCCGCACTCCCGAACGGTTAACCCTTTCACTGCGACAATACACAGAATGTTAACCCTTTCACTGCCATGCGACAGCAGGTTAACCCTTTCACTGCCACACTACAGAAGGTTAACCCTTTACTATCACACTACCGACGGTAACCGTCGGTAGTGTGATAGTAAAGGGTTAACCTTCTGTAGTGCGGCAGTGAAAGGGTTAACATCGCTGGTATAAGTGAGCCACAGTCAGGAGGATGACTTCACACGCACGATGGCTGCTCGTGACATCATCCATCACTCCGGTCTTCTCCTCCCATGTTCTGATGTTCCTAGACGCACCCTGACTTCCCCAAGAAGCCCCTGACGCCGTACTTCAGGTTCTTCATGGAGAAGCGGGCCAAGTACGCCAAGATCCACCCGGAGATGAGCAATCTGGACCTCACCAAAATCCTCTCCAAGAAATATAAAGAACTCCCGGAGAAGAAAAAGGTACGGACTGTTTGTTGCAAAGCGTTGACAGTAAGGCTCCACGATTAATCGGGGAAAAAATCGGGAAAAAAAATCTCTATCTCGATTCATAGACCTATGCGATCTCATTTCAAAATGATGGCGATATTTTTTTGACCAAAAAAGATTATTATAAAAAAATATATTTTTATTTCTTTACTTTTTACTTTACTTTTTTAAGCGATGACGATTCTGACTTGAGTTATTTTGCATGTTACAAGAGACTTTTAAGTTTAAGGCAAGCACTTTCATATTATGTTATGTTTAAGTTTAAGTCAAGCACTTTGATATAAAGAATTTTATTGAAAAAATAAGAATCGTGTGAGAGAATCGTGATCTCAATTCTTAGAGAGAAAAATTGTGATTCACATTTGAGCAAGAATCGTGCAGCCCTAGTTGACAGGGTGGAGCATGGGGAGCTTTGTGTCTCATCCCAGGCTTCCAGAAATCAGGGAAAAGTAATGTAATAAAAAGTGTTTTTCAGGCCTGGAAAAGATTTCTTTGCTAATGGAACCGGTCAAGTGTTTAACATCAAGCTTGGCTGCTGGTAGATCTAGTTAGATTTTTTATGATTAATCCAAATAACAAACGCCTGGCAGATAACATTAGTCCCAAGCAGAAGCTGTTGCTCACCGAAATAAGAACTGAGAAAATCAGCTATTAAAGAAAATTCTATATTTGAATATATTGGTCGTATTAGGCCTGTCCCCGACTAGGGGTTTGTATAGTCGACTTTGATTGGCCAAAATTTGCCGATAGTCGACTGGTAGTCGACAACCCCCCCGAATATGCGAGGTTTGAGGCTGGGAATAACAACACCAGCCTACAAGCCACTGCAATGGAGGGGGGGGGGGGTGGTCTGCTGATGGAGACTCAGTGTTCAGGATAACAGAACATGAGGTGAGGAGGACCTTTAAGAAAGTGAATATTAGGAAGGCAGCAGGACCGGACGGCATCCCCGGCCGTGTCCTAAAAGTCTGTGCCGACCAACTGGCCCCGGTATTCACTGACATATTTAACCTGTCCTTGGAACAGGCTGTCATCCCCACCTGTCTGAAGAAGTCCACTATTATCCCTGTACCCAAAAAAATCCAAGTCTGCTTGCCTCAACGACTACCGCCCTGTAGCTCTCACCTCCACAGCCATGAAGTGCTTTGAGAAGCTAGTGAAGGGCTACATCTGCTCCTCCCTCCCCATCAACCTGGACCCCCTGCAATTTGCATACCGCCCCAACAGGTCCACGGAGGACACCATAGCCCATGTGCTGCACACAGCAGCATCACACCTGGACAAGAGGCAGGGGAACTATGTGAGAATGCTGTCCATCGACTACAGCTCAGCATTCAATACCATAGTCCCCTCCAAACTCATAGCCAAGCTCAGGGACCTGGGCTTGAACTATGACCTCTGCCAGTGGGTCTTGGACTTCCTGACGGGCAGACCCCAGGTGGTGAGAGCAGGCAACTGCACCTCCTCATCCATCACTCTCAACATAGGGGCCCCCCAGGGCTGTGTTCTGAGTAGAGCTGCCGCGATTACCGCATTACCGCGGTATCGCTGTTACATCATGGCCACCGCAGAGTAGGCTGAATACCGCGTCACCGCTGTTTTTTATAATAATAATAATAAATGACCCTCCTCTCGTTGGGCTTGCGGCTCTGCAGATATACCCTACTCATCTATCGAGGTTCCAAGCGACCCTATTGGGTACCAGAAAAGTCACGTGAAACATTGCAGACCACTGATTGGTCAGAAGAGAGACGCGTCACACGTTGTAGCGTCATGCAGTGTGTTACCACCAATCGGCAAGCGCGTATTAGGTTTTTACTTCCTGAATGTCAGATCATCACAACACGGCTAATAACGTTAGCTTTAACTCTCCGCCGGAGTGGACTACGATCGCTCCTAAGGAGTACTAAACGAGACATAATGATTTTACTGTCTGCAACGAATGTTATAATAAAAGCCCTTCGTTCTATACACTTGTCTGATTGAAAACTTTATTAACAGACCGCAGAATGGGACAACTCAGCACGCTCTGAGCAAAGAAAGGAACTGAGATATGAATAGAGTATTGCTTGCCTTGCTATTGTCCGGTAAATACGCTGATGTTATTGAACGTATAACTATATAATGTTAATGCCACAAAACGAATGCCTTTATTATAAAGTAGTAACTTTATAGTAATAATAATAAGAAAGGGGCAGGCTATATGCTATAAAGAGTAGACTACTACTAAAAAAAAAATGCATTCAAACTTTTATTTTTTATTTTTTTGTGTGCATGCGGTAATAACCGCGGCGGTAGGAAATATTTTGCAAATTTGTGCGGTAAGGAAATAATCAATACCGCGGCAGCTCTAGTTCTGAGTCCCCTCCTCTACTCCCTGTACACACATGACTGTGTGGCACAGCGGAACAACAACACAATCATCAAATTTGCTGACGACACAGTAGTGGTGGGCCTGATCACTGCAAACGACGAGAGGGCCTACCTGGAAGAGGTCAAGGTCCTAGCGGGATGGTGTCAAGAGAACAGCCTCTCCCTGAACGTCAGCAAAACAAAGGAGATGATTGTGGACTTTAGGAGGTCGGGGGTCAGGGACTACAGCCCCCTCAGCATTGACGGGGCACCGGTTGAGAGAGTGAACAGTTTTAAGCAGTGTTGGGCAAGTTACTTTAAAAAAGTAACTAGTTACAGTTACTAGTTACTTCTTCCAAAAAGTAACTAAATTACTTACTCAGTTACAAATTATAAAAGTAACTAGTTACTTCAGAAAGTAACTATTGCGTTACTTTCAAGATTTTTTTTTACATAAACAACATACACAAATCTAAACTATTTTAATGTTGCTGTGGGACAAAGTGAGACTAGCCTCCAATCAAATGCCATGTAGGCTATGTAGATATTATAATTACTATGTTTATATAGTGGATCATACAAATACAAACAGAATAGATGTTTTGGAACTTTTGATATGTATTGCCCCTCAACAGGCCACAACTGGGCAACATTAAATTATGCTTGTTAAGCACTATACCAAAAATAAATAACAAATATATACTGATTGATTGAACATTTTAATTAACAGATTTCAGAATGGGTACAATACAGTACGGCTCAATACACACAATTGTTAAGGGGATGCAGACCAGAGAAAGAGTTTCGTCTTGTTTACATCAGGGTCCCCCATTTTCAATTCATGACATTTATGACGAAAGTCTTTCTCTGGTCTGCATCCCCTTAACAATTGTATGTATTGAGCTGTACTGTACTGTACCCATTCTGCAATCTGTTAATAAACTTTTCAATCAATCAATCAATGACATACACAACATACAGATATAAGAATCTAATCGAATCATCTAAACTAATCTAATCATTACATTTAAGACATGCATGACATACAGAGATATATCTCTGAGCAGCTGAAGCCTGTGCTATTAAACCAGGAAGTGCAGCACTGTTGATAAGGCTGTCAGCACTGCAGTAGAGCCACTCAGTGCCCTGGGCTGCGCTGCAAAGAGTGAACACAAAACGCTCATGGACCCGCGGTCTCATGTTGACATTGTGTTGTTCGTTGGATTCGTTTTTGAGCTCAAAACGTACACTACACGGACCGCGGTCTCATGCTGACTGATCACTGATCGCTTGTCTTGTCGCGCTGTGTGTCAGACTCACGCTGACTGATGGCTTGTCTTGTCGCGCTGTGTGTCAGACTCTGGATGCTTTAGACACCCGCCCACCTCCACCTCTGATTGGCTTACCATGACATTGTATTCAACCTCAGCCAATCGTCAGCATGTATGCTTGGCTCGCGCACTGTCCACTAAACAAGGAAGAACATTATTATTGCCTCTCGGCGCAGAGATATGTCTGATGAAAGAAACAGGTTCATTCATAGTAACGCGCCGCATTTTTTTGTAGTAACTGTAACGACGTTATTAAGATTGGAAGAGTAATCCGTTAGATTACTCGTTACTGAAAAAACGAACGCCGTTAGTAACGAAGTTACTTATAGTGCCGTTATTCCCATCACTGGTTTTAAGTACCTCGGAGTCCACATATCCGAGGACTTGACATGGACCACACACATTGACAGTGTTGTGAAGAAGGCACGACAACGCCTCTACTTCCTCAGGCGCCTAAGGAAGTTCCAAGTAAGTCAGAAGATCCTTAAGAACTTCTACTTGTGTACAATAGAGAGCATCCTGACTGGCAATATCACCTCCTGGTTTGGGAATAGCACCGCACAAGACAGGGTTCGAAATTAACGGGGGCTTGGGGCATAATGCCCTTGAAAATGGACAAAATGCCCTCGAAAATCAGTTAAGGGGGGCACAAAATGCCCCCGACAGTTTACTAATTATATATATATATTTATCCGGTAATGGCGCGTCTGTGTATCGTACGGTTCAGATGACGCGCAAATAAAAAAAAATTCATTTGGCGGAGGTGAGCACTGGCTGCTGCAGCAGCACTGCAGCTGAGCCAGGTGCTAGTCAGTTTGTGTACAAATGGCAAGCACAATCTAAATCAATCTTCATTACGACTTTAAAAACATAGCCATTAACATTACATAGGCATACACACATCTTGCCATAGCGTTAGCAGTTTGTACAAAACAACGCACGTTTTAACTATAGAATCAGCCCGCGAGGTAATACAGTCAACGAAATGTTACCGTAGCTACTAGCTAGCAGAGGAGGAAATGGGAGTCTGAGAGGCGGGGTGTTTAAAGACAATGATAGGCGTTTATTCAACATCCAAGAAGGCTAACATACAACTGTGTTTTACTAACTCCAACCGGGACTATTGCCGCTTTCCCACTGCATGCCATCACCTCCTAACGTTACCGGAGCTACCGGAGCTGATAATAACATTGCCTGAGCTGAAGGTGAGTGACACTAAAATGTCCGTGGGGACCCGGCGCCAACCCATAGATAGTTCCAACTCGGAGGTACTTCCCAAGGTGGGGTCCGGGAGGGGGGGTTCGAGCTGGAGCATATGTGTGTAGGTTTTTAGATAACAGGTATTAGGGGTATATCTTATATAAGACAATTAACTAAAATGTGATTTCATTGGATGTGCTCTGACAATTAATGCTTGTATATCTTATCGTGTGTTGTCATGTTTGTTTGTGTTTGTTTAAAAAAATAATAAAAAAATAAAATACAGATAGTTCCAACTCACCGAATTACGTAATCCACCACAGTTGCACTCAATATTTAAATAATGTTAGTCTAAATAAATGTAGACAGATACATAATAATTTCAAGCAGAACACAAATCTTTCCATTAAGAACTGACAATCAGGGAATTTAAACATGGTTGACATTGTTTTTTTGTGTTTATATTAAAGAAAGGAAAGTCTAGTGCTGGCTGAGCATATTGTTTGTTTGCACTAAGTTAATACTACAAATGTAGCCTATATTTTTCAGTCAGTTCGGTCTTTGTGTGCCAAACATTATTTAAGGCTGTAAACACTGTAACACTGTAAACTTTTTAATTTTTTTTTAATAAATGAGAAGCATGTTTAGATTTGAGTGTTACATTTTCTTTTATAAAAATTTACGTATATCGAACCGAACTGAAAACCGTGACCCCAAAACCGTGATACGAACCGAACCGTCCATTTTGTGAACCGTCCCACCCCTACCGTTTATCATAAAAAATTCAGTGCCCCCGAAATACAAAAAAAAGCCCCCGAAAATCAATTAAGGGGGGCAAAAAAAGCCCTTGAAAAAAAATGTTAATTTCTAACCCTGGCACAAGACCATATCAGACTACAGAGAGTGGCCCGTTCAGCCGAACGCACAATTGGAGGGGGGCTTCCCACTCTCCAGAACATTTACAACAAGCGGTGCATGGGTAAGGCTAAGAGAATTATTAAAGACTCCAGCCACCCAAACAACTGCCTCTTTGAACTGCTGCGGTCAGGCAAGCGATACCGGAGTCTCATGGCAAGCACAGAAAGACTCAGAAAAAGCTTCTATCCCCAGGCCATCAGGATGCTCAACGAACAATAACACTATGTACTATGATGTAACAACCATCAAATGCACTCACAGCACACACATCCACACGCACACACTCACTTTAAACAAACAACTCACTGCAGCACCCACTTTACACACTTTAGAACACCTAAACACACTTTATATTTATTGGTAAAGAATTTGCACTACAACCCATACCTCATTACACCTTACTGTAAATTGTACCTCATCCCATTTCTGCTTTGCACTATATAGTATATTGTATATTAGTATATTGTATAGTATATTGTATGGTAACTCAGTTACTTCTACTCTGCATTGAACATTGTACATATGTACATACTGAACACTTGTGCCTACGTACGTGACTTCTATTTTATACTTGCTATACTTATTTAATTTAATTTTATACTTATCTATTTTTGTCTAGCACAGTCTGGAGCGTAACAGAAAGAAGCATTTTGTATAAAAGTATTCTGTACTTCTGTATGACAACTAATAAAGAAACTTGAAACTTGAACTTGGAATATATATATTTTTGTATCATTCCATACTTTTAAGTAAAATAAATAGAAGAGAAATCATCATAATTTAGAAATGAGATCGCATAGGTCTATGAATCGAGATCGTGACTTTTTTCCGATTAATCGTGCAGCCCTAACGTCACTTTAGTTTCCTGCACGGTCCACCCGTATAGGGTTTTATCATTGGGAACATTTATTATCGGCTATTCTAATAATTCTGCCTCATGAACATTGGCAAGCTTTCCATTTGGGCTGTGGGGGTGCTTAATGTCTGAAGGAGTCGACTGAAAGCTTGTCCTCTGCAAAAGCATGCAATTGGTCCACTGATGGATACATCTTGATATTTGTCAATATTTGACATTAGACGGGTGAAATCCTCTTTCAGTGCCTCTGTGCCAGTTTTCTTAGGCAGTTAGCCTCTCTGGTATGCATGCTATTAGCGTTAGCCACGCTTTTAGGCCTCTTTGCTTTTGGAAAGAATGATCCAAATATTATTATTATTATTCATTTATTGGTTGGCAGTCGACTAGGGCTCCTTTCGATCAATTAGTCGACTATTCGACTAGTCGGGGTCAGCCCTAGGTCATATATTGGTCATGGAAATGTGGGTCAATGGGATTAGATTTGAAAAAATTAGTGAATCCCTGTTAATCCTCTAAAATGGAATTGATTAGAGACATTATGGTAACTACTTATCAACAAATTGATTCAACAGCTTTTTGGCCAGCTAGGAGTGTCTTGACTCTTCTATAATCAGGCTGTGGGGTCTTATCTTGACTGATTGCAATATCTTAAAGATCCCCTCTACTCATTTCTTTTTCATGGTGATCTCCTCTTAGATGCCTGAATGACTACACAGATTGTTTCACTTTCTTCCCCTTGAGAGAGAGAGAGTTTCTCTGTACTTCCCTGAAATCCAGGGGTGTAAAGTACTTGAGTAATTGTACTTGTGTAATTGTGTTATAAAGCATTACATCACGCGCAGGAGTGGGTTGTGCGAATTATACCATGCCTAGGGGTGGTCGTTAGACCCCCCTAGGCATGGTCTAATTCTCACAACCCACGACTGCACGTGGTGTAATGGCTTTTATACAACTGGCGCATTCATCCAACCTTATTGCTATACAATAAACACACATTAATTGAAGATTTATTGAGAACCATCCGCCAGAAAAAGTAGTTCCCAAAAAAAGAAAAGAGAAGTTGCCTCCATGTGGAAGCAGCTCGGAAGTGCATCCAACTGTTCTCAGTAAGACATCCAACAAACTAAGACATCCAACTGTCTCTCAACTAAGACATCCAACAAACTAAGACATCCAACTGTCTTTCAACTAGACATCCAACAAACTAACACATCCAACTTTTCTTTTCTTACCTACTTTCTATAGAACTTCATTCTTAGATGCTTCTATAGAAAGTAGGTAAAACGCCTTGTTTCTAACTGGTTAAGTTTAGCCCCTCTTTCGAAGTTGGTTAAGGTTAGAGTTTGGAATCAGGGCTGGTGGTCTATCGCCCTGCTCTAAAGACAAACTCTAACCTTAACCAACTTCGAAAGAGGGCCTAAACTTAACCAGTTGGAAACAAGGCGGACAGTAATAAAATTAGCTGTTTCCAACTGGTTAAGTTTAGGCCCTCTTTCGAAGTTGGTTAAGGTTAGAGTTTGGGTTCTGGTGGTCTATCGCCCTGCTCTAAAGACAAACTCTAACCTTAACCAACTTTGAAAGAGGGCCTAAAAATTTAACCGGTTGGAAACAAGGCGGACAGTAATAAAATTAGCAATCAATCAATTCAATATTCCACGCTCACTTAAAACAGCGCACCTCCCAGCTGCTTCTATATAAAGTAGGTAAAAAAAAATTCAATCAATTCGCGAGATTTTTATTTTGTTACACAATGACTCATGACCCATCAATTACATCATCCAACATTGTTTAAGCAACTAACACATTCGCCGTGACAGAATCGTTTTTCATTTAGTCTTTATGACCCTATTGATCCATATCCTTTCGTAATGTTTACTGCCCGGTTTGTCCGCCATCTTGCTTCACTTCTAAAAACTCACATGGCGGAGTGATAGTAATGCGGTTGTGGGCGGGTCCTGGGACCAAGAGCGTGAGGTTAGTACAAATACCCACGTGTAAGTTGACTGTTTCAGCCAATCAGAATCGAGAAATTTGCATGCCGTTGTATAACAATACTTAAGTACTGTTTTGGGGGATTTGTACTTTACTGGAGTATTATTAAGTTTATACTTGTACTTTTACTCAATTACTTTTAAGAGGGGAAAAAAAATACTTTTTACTAATGCAGATCTACAAAGTACAAATGACAAATCTTGCAGGTCCAACTATTTGAATGAGTATATTTGTTTCTCTGGCCGAACAAACGTTATTAATCCTGCGGCCGCACTTTATTTAAAAAGTTATTTGAAAATGAACCCGCCCATACTCATGCTGATTGGTCCTTGTGAGAGAGAGATTAGGGATGCGGTAGCTGTCTCATTATGCAAAACACGCCCATTTTAGTTTGATTGATTGTAACCTTCTGATTGGGCGAGAGGTTTAAGGGGGCGGGACTTAGGGGTATGTCATACCTTATAAGGGCATATATCAAAGTTTGATGTATTGTAGCCACGCCCCCTTTTTGAGATGATTTATGACCCCCTAGGGCTTCTCTGATTGGTCGAGGATGTAAGGAGGCGGGACATCCGGTTTTGAGGGAGGGACATCCGGTTTCGGAAGGGGAGGGTCATCTGGTTACGGAAGGGGAGGAGTTTTCAGATTTATTTTCAAAATAAAAGTTTAATTAAAAAAAAAAAAAGTCCTTCAAAATAAAAGATTCAATTATTTTTTTTTAGATGCAAACGTTTTTTTATTTTCAGATTGTGTGTATTCCAAGGTTTTCAGAATATGTATTTCTGTATTCCAAAAGTCTTAAGAATATATCTTCACAATATGTTTTATGTGTATCTTCACAATATGTATTTCCAAGGTTTTTCAGAAAAATACAATATCTTCAGAAGGTATTTTGTGTATCTTCAGAATATAGTTTCACAACAATCATAAGAATAAATGTGTGGGGTTTAAGTTACACAATTAATAATATATGTATATCTTCAGAATAAAATACATTTTGTGTATTCCAAATGCTAAATGTAAAATACAATGTGTGTTTTCTTCAGAAAGTGCATTTATTTCAAATGTGTGTGTGTTTTCTTAATGCCAAAAGCCAAATGTAAAATACAATGTGTGTTTTCTTCAGAAAGTGCATTTATTCCAAGGTTTTCAGATGAAACATTTCAAATGTGTGTGTGTATTTCTTAATGCCAAAAGCCAATGTAAAATACATTTAGTGTATTTCTTAAGAATCTATTATTCTTCAGAAAGTGCATTTATTCCAAATGGTGAGTGTATCTTAAGAATAAGCATTTCAAATGTCTCTCTATGCTGTTGTTGTGTAGAAAGAATACTCCCCAAGCTCTGTTTGACTCCACTCTGTAGGCTGTGTGTTCTCTCAAATGTCTCACAGTAGATTGAAATGAAACGCTGCAGGTTCTCTGAAAATTCTGATAGTGACAACCCCCGTAGATGTCATAGTAGGCGGGAGAATGACTAGGGCCAATAAGATGGCTCAAAACCATCTGCCAAAAGCAGATTTATGACTCTGCGACTTCCCGTTTCTGTAGAAAAAACGGCCCCCAAGGTGCGTGTATGTGTCTGTGTGTGTATTCCAAGGTTTACAGATTAAACATTTAAACTGTGTGAGAATTAAATTACATAATATAGGTTTACAAGGTTGAATACATTTTGTGTATTCCAAATGCCAAATGTAAAATACAATTTCTGTATTCCAAATTCCAAATGTAATGTGTAATGTGTCTAGTGTGTTTAAGCAAAAGTCTAAATAAAAGAAAATACTTTTGAATCTAAAAAAAAAGTGATAACTTGTAACCACAATAAGTATGTATGTATGTATGTATGTATGTATGTATGTATGTATGTATGTATGTATGTATGTATGTATGTATGTATGTATGTATTTTAGTTTCTTGGATAAAGACATAATCTTTATACACTTTAAGCAAAAAGAAAATTACAAATGTATGGGTGCCAAAGTGCACCATTTCATTAGCATGCAAGGGTCTAGGGTTTGAATATATCGTTAATACGGTCCTGTGAAGTGTTTTTATTTAAAATAGATTATTTAAAAAGGTTGCATTACAGTGTTTTGTATTATTCACATTAATTATTACACATATATTACACTATATATGATAGCTTAAAGAGTAGGGCTGAAAATATAAAGTACAGAAAAGATCTATGTGTGTCAGTGAGGCTATGTCTCTGTTCGGGGGTGCGAACAGGGCCCCTCTAAGGTGCTAAAACACAGCATGGGGGTGTGAAGATTAGGGGACATGCAAACTTAACACACATTTACAGTCATCATTCAAATGGTTTGAACATGTACAAGTAATGTATTGTACAACATTATACTCATAGCATATTTTTAGTACACACAATGTTCACAAGTTTTCACACATATTTTAAAAGATTTCCCCATAAACATGCTATTGTCCTAATAAACTAACCTACACTATAACATACAACACTTTGATGAATATTGTTACACCGCTGACAGAGATGTATTATAATTATAATTTGGATAAAAACGTCAACTAATTGACTAAATGTAAATGTTGTAATACCAACTATTTGACAGTTTGGGACACGGTGTTGATTTTTATTTTCTTATATCTTAAAACTAAGACTAAAACTAAAATTAAAAGGCTACAGATCAGAGAAAGACTTATGTCTTGTTTACATCAGAGTCCCCCATTCTCTAATTCTAATTCTTAATGTTACATCCAGACATTTAGGACATAACAGATTGTAGATACAGCACTGTTTGTGATAACTTGTAAGGGTCTGTCTGTCCAAGCTGTTTTAACTGTTTCAATAGGGTATTTCAACCATCTTTAATTAAGACTTATTTCTGGATATAGATCACTTCAAAGCATGAATGTCCATACACTGTAGCAATGCTAAGCCTACATCTTTAGGTCAACTTCCCCTTACCAACATGCACATCTAACCCCCATTTAATGTCACAGTACCCTGAAATAGCACAGTGTGGGGAAAAGGCCTTTTTCAAAATAAAAAACTTTGAAACTGTACACCATTCACCACCCTAGCTGATTTTAATGTTCCAAATTAAGGACATTTAAAGAATGAGAGGGGCTAATGTCCCTGCATCATTGCATAACGTGGTGTTATATTTTATATTTATGGCCTGACCATCTCCCCCATACCAACATCCTGCAGTTCATTAACTTCCTTCCTCTTTTTTACCCCCAATGTTTTTTGTATTATTCACATTAGTTATTACACATATATTACACTATATATGATAGCTTAGACTTGGGCTGAAAATATAAAGTGCTGTAAATATCTGTCTTTTTGAGGATCTGGGTGTGTGTAGGGGCCCTGTTAGGTGTCAAAACGCTGCAAGGGGGTGTGAAAGTTTAGGGAACAAACAACCTCTGTATATTTGCTTGTAATACTCTGCATTTTACTCTAAACAAAACTAATAAAGTCTGTATTACAGCTAACTCTTTAAGTTTCAATAGTTTGGATTTAATAAATAATTCGTTGGTATGTTCTCTTGAATCTACATTGTGAACTATTCTTACTGCTCTCTTCTGTAATATAAATAAGGGCTTTATGTTGCTTTCATACGGGTTACCCCACAGTAACTCAAATATGCTAGGATGAGTGAACAATATAATATTCGCATAGAATTATAATCAAGCACATTCTTTGCCTTGTTCAAAACAAAACACTCTTGGCTACCTTATTTTTTATGTACATTATATGAGGTTTCCATGTCAATTTCACATCCAACATAACACCCAGGGGCGGACCTTCCTACAGGCGATATAGGCGGTCGCCTAGAGCGCCACCCAGAGGGGGGCGCCAAAAAAAAATTATTTTTTTTTAATTTTTTTTCTGTGCAGTTTTGGCGCCCCCCTCTATATCTGCAACCATTATTTTTACATTAAAAAAATTCTAACATAAGGGAAAATGAGCCAAAAATCTAAAACGGTCGGTCGGTCTGAGCCTCAGCTTTAGGTGTTCACAGTCAGAACATGCTAGAGCGCTGTGCATTGATGGGTATCGGTCAAGTGTTTATAGAATTGAACGTTGAGGAAAGAAAGACTAACGTTAGAGAACTATGAAGAAAAAAGCCATAAAAAAAAAATAATAATAATAATTACAATGGTGGTGAATCTCGCCTAGGGCGCCAAATGGGCTAGGTCCGCCCCTGATAACACCCAGCATTTTTTAACTCAGATACTCTTACAATATTAACTTCGTCAATACATAATGCAACATTGTCCTTCTTTCGATTAGTAAATATCATACATTTCGTTTTTCCAAATTTAGGGATAGCTTATTGTTATTAAACCATATCGTAAATTTACACATTTCATTTACAATGTAATCTGCAAATTCTTTAAGGTATTTTCCTGAACTGAAGAAATTTGTATCGACAGCAAATAAAACAAATTGCAATATGTTTGACACTTCACATATATCATTAATATATAAAATAAAAAGTTTGGGCCCCAGGACCGAACCTTGAGGGACAACACATTCAATATTCATACATTCAGATGTGTAACCAGAGAGTTGTACATATTGTTGTCTATTTTCAAGATAGCTACTTAACCAGTTCAACGCCACCCCGCTCACACCGCATGTTTTTAATTTAGAAATTAAAATGTGATGATCAATCGTATCAAATGCTTTTTTTTAAAGTCAATAAACACCCCTATGGTGTAATTCCTCTCATCTACAGTTGTGGTTATTTCTTCATATATATTCATTAAGGCTAAGGCTGTTGATCGATTTGCCCTGAATCCATACCGACTCTCACTCAGTAGGTTATTCTTTTCAATAAAACTATCTAAGAATCAAGAATCAAGAATCTTGGAAAATTGTGAAAGCAAAGACAATGGTCTGTAGTTGGTAAAGCTGTCTTTGTCCCCCAGATTTAAATAGAGGAATAATGTAGTGAATTAATAGAATTTTCCCACAGGGATGAGGTTTATCTTATGCTAGTGTTTAATAGTGTATAGGGACATAGTGTGTAATAGTGTAATATTGTCATAGGGTAGTCATATGTAATAATGCAATAGTGTAATAGTGTGTAATACTGCAATAGTGTTGTGAAGGATCAGATTAAACCGAATATATATATTTATTTATATATATATATTTATTGTATTTGTATTTGTATATCGTTTGATATCCCCTGTATATTCCTTGTACAATATGCACTGAATATCCCTTTAGTCTACTAAACAGCCCATAATAGTTTCATTCTACCATTGGACGAGAACCTGGCGCCAGGTTGCCATACCCCTAGGTCCAAGTTCAATCGTGCCGCCCAACATGTCGTGGCAAGCCCCGGTTCCGCGCAGGAATATGTCGGGCGAAATACGAATGGTACTATTTGTTCATAGCGCATATATATATGGCGCAAGTAAAGTAGAACTTTCTTTTTAGTCCAGTTCTTTACCCTCCAACAGAGTGACAGACGCGAAGCCTCCCCACGACGCACGTGTGGTGTAGTAAGGCCTACTTGGCCTCAGAATAGGCATTGAGATATCGTGCAGATTAATAGTTGAATAGTCATAGTTTGGCACTATACCGTCGAGTTGGACGTATTCTATTAAGCTAATAATAGTCTATTTATGTATGGTGCATCGTTCGGTTAGAGTTATAAAGTTATCAGTACCCCCATCGTTCCTGACGTTATCTGGACGCTTAACCAGGCTGGGCAGACCCCTAGTGGTGCTTGCATCCGAGGAGCTCCGGGCCAGGGCGACTGGACCTGTATATTGGATTACTCTACCCGGACGACGGCGAGCCTTCCACGGCTTGGATTATGCTTTGGGTGCTTTGATTATTCCATGGATAAAGGCCAACACTGCGGAGTGTTGGAACTACCCCCCGGAGAGGACTCCAGGTGAGACGGCGCTCTACACCAGTGAGGTCGCCTCACGTCTCTCCGTTGTGGACCGGCAGCTACCGTCCACAGAGGGTCCAGCTGTATTCGTCTGCGGACCGAGGTTCTGTGGGCACCGTGTTCAAGACTTTGAATTCTCCCAAGAAACCGCCAATTACCTATCCCGCTCATAGACGGCGCTACCCCGACCCTGCTGATAGGCTCCGACCATGCAGAACTCATAGTCCCGATTGACCGGGTCCATACAGGACCCCGAGGCTGTCTTGCAGCAGTCGAGACCCGCCTAGGGTGGACCCTACAAGGCCCCCTCGCTAAATCTCTCAACCGAACAGCAGCCACTAGCTGCCTCCACTCCAGAACGACAGAAGAAGACACCACTCTCCTGCAGCATGTCGAGAGGCTATGGACACTAGAGACAATGCCCTTTAAGAACGAAAAGAAAGACATTCGTTCTAAAGAAGACATTTACGCCATCAACCTACTCGAGCAGGGGACAAAGAGAGTCACAGTCGGCGGAGTGATGAGATACGCAACTCCACTCCTGAGGCGAGAGGGAATGCCCACCTTTCACGCAAAGAAAGACGCCACGGAGCGCTATCTATTGAACACGGAGCGGCGCCTAGCCAAAGACCCCGCTCAAGAGAGTGTGTACCGCGCTGAGATTGAGAAGCTAATCACAGCGGGACACGTAACAAAGATTGACATTAAAGAGGCCGATCAGACGACCGAATCATGGTACGTGCCGCATCACAAGGTCCATCACAACGGCAAGGATCGCATTGTGTTTAACTGCAGCTACCAGATCGGATCCCAAAATCTGAATAAAGAGCTCTTGCCCGGCCCCACACTCGGCCCCTCCCTACTAGGCGTGCTACTGCGCTTCCGCCAGGACAAGGTGGCTATCAGCGGGGATATCAAAGGGATGTTCTTGCAGGTGAGACTAGTAGAGGAGGACAAGCCTCTGCTGCGGTTCCTATGGAGAGAGAGGATCGGAGATGAGAACCCAGCCATCTACCAGTGGGAAGTACTCCCCTTCGGAACCACATGCAGCCCGTGCTGTGCTACATTTGCACTACAGAAACACGTCGCAGAGGACCCAACAGCAGATGAAGAGGTCCAACACAGTGTGAAGAACAGTTTCTACGTGGACAACTGTTTACAAAGCGTTTCGACTCAAGAAGAAGCCAAGGCTCTCCTAATCAAGTTACGCGCCTCCCTGATCAAAGGCGGCTTTGATCTCAGGCAGTGGGCCAGCAGTGACCCGCACGTATTGCGCAGCCTCTCCCCCGCGGACAAGGCTGCCAGCAGCGAGACCTGGATGGCGACAATCCCAGGAGAAGCCCAAGAAATGACACTAGGACTAGTCTGGCGCTTCAAAACAGACTCGCTCCACTATAGACACAAACCCTTGGCTCCAGAGCAGGGAAGGTCGACGGCGATACCGACCACCAGACGGAGTGTGTACAGAACACTCGCCAGACAATATGACCCGTTGGGATGTATTCTACCTTACACCACCAGGGCAAAGATGATTGTACGAGCACTATGGGACAAGGACCAGGGCTGGGACGACCCAATACCCGCACACCTTGCCTCAACATGGAGAGAGTGGGAGACGGAACTCCGCTCACTCCCAGGCGTCAATATACGCCGCAGCTACTTCCCATCCACAGTGAGGCCAGAGACATGCGAGATTGATCTACACGTCTTCAGCGACGCCTCCGAAGTAGCCTACGGATCGGTGGCCTACTTGCGTGCCCAAGAGAAGGGAGGAAAGATACACACTGCTTTCATCCTGGCCCGCTCAAGAATAGCCCCACGTAAGCAACAATCTATCCCACGTCTAGAGCTCTGCGCAGCCCTAGCAGGAGCGCATCTAGCCACGTTAATCCAACGTGAACTCACCATTCCGGTGCACAGAACAATCTTGTGGTCAGATTCCACGACAGTACTCACATGGATCAAGTCTGATTCATGCAGATACAAAGTCTTCGTGGGAGTCAGAGTCACCGAGATTCAAGAGTTAACAGAAGCAGCGAGCTGGCGGTATGTGGACACCAAACACAACCCAGCTGACGTCATCACCCGGGGAATGTCTCTGGATGACCTAACCCGTCGCAACATCTACAGTGACGGACCAGAATTCCTCAAGCTCCCGGAAGGAGAGTGGCCTACGCCCACCCCGCGGGAAGCAAGTAACGAGGAGGCTGAGAACAAGAAACCTATGTTCTGTGGACTGAGCACAGTCGCCTCCACAGACCCCAACATAGATGACTGCATTACCCTAGAGAGTGCGCAGCAAAAGACATTCCTGTGGCACCACCCAGAGATTCAGTCCACCACTGACATTTCAGCAGCTGACTACGAAGAAGCAGAACTTCTTCTACTACAACGAGCCCAGAGAGACTCGTTCCCCGATGAGCTAGACTGTCTACAGGGAGGAAAGCCCGTCCCATCAGACAGCAGACTGCTCCACCTGGCACCCGAGAGTGACGCCCATAATCTCATCAGAGTGGGTGGTCGCCTGCGGAGAGCCCCCGATCTACCGGATGACATTAAGTACCCGATAGTCTTGAACAGCCGACACAAGGTCACAGAGCTGATCATAAAGAAATACGACGAGGATGTACACCACGCAGGAGCAGAGAGAGTCTTCGCGGAGATCAGACGTCGCTATTGGATACTTCAAGGAAGAGAAGCGGTGCGACGCTTCCAGCGAACCTGTCTAGACTGCCGAAAGTGCCGCGCGCAGCCCAGCATACCACGGATGGCTGACTTACCCCCCTGTCGCCTCCGACTCGGCGACAAGCCATTCCACTCCACAGGCATGGACTGTTTTGGCCCGTTGTATATAAAGAGAGGAAGAGGAACCGAGAAGCGGTGGGGTATTGTATTCAAATGCATGACCACCAGAGCGATACATATCGAGCTCCTTCCGACCATGAGCACAGACTCATTCCTTATGGCCTTCCGAAGATTCACATCACGGAAAGGAAAACCGTCTACATTGTTGTCTGATCACGGGACAAACTTCAAAGGCGGAGAAAGAGAGCTGAGAGAGAGCTTCCAAGCTATGGGCCCAGAACTTAAGACCCACCTCGCTCCATCCCAGATTGACTTCCAGTTTAATCCCCCGAACGCACCCCACTTCGGTGGAACCTGGGAACGAGAAGTACGTTCTATAAAGACAGCCCTGTACGCCGTGCTTGGGGCCCAGACTGTGGCGGAGGAAGTCCTAATGACAGTCCTCACGGAGATCGAGGGAGTATTGAACTCAAAACCCCTCGGTTACGTCTCCAGTGATGTAGCAGATGTCGACCCAGTCACCCCCAACACACTCTTAATGGGGCGGCTGGACCCCGCGCTACCCCAGACAATGTACAGGCCTGAAGAAGCGAACGGCCGAAGAATGTGGAGGTACAGTCAAGTACTAGCTGACAAGTTTTGGAGCAGCTTCCTACTCCACTACCTACCGTCTCTACAGACCCGCCAGAAGTGGGTAAAAGAGAGAGACAATTTGACAGAAGGAACAGTCGTCATGATTATCGACCAGTCACTACCCAGAGCTATGTGGCCGGCTGGCCGCGTAAGCAAAGTGATCACCGGTGCCGATGGCAAGGTCCGAGCAGCTGAAGTACTCGTCCAAGGGCGAACTTACACACGACCCGTGGCGAGGCTAATAGAACTGCCACGACTCCCAGATACTATCGATGATGACCATGACCCCATGACTTTGTGAGTTGACTGACCCTTACAGCGGACCTTGAGTGGTAGACAGTGCGGTTAATCTGTCTCTGCTTAGCTAATTAGGTGGGACTAATTAGGGGGCGGCTGTTGTGAAGGATCAGATTAAACCGAATATATATATTTATTTATGGATATATATTTAATAGTATTTGTATATCGTTTGATATCCCCTGTATATTCCTTGTACAATATGCACTGAATATCCCTTTAGTCTACTAAACAGCCCATAATAGTTTCATTCTACCATTGGACGAGAACCTGGCGCCAGCAGCCATACCCCTAGGTTCAAGTTCAATCGTGCCGCCCAACATGTCGTGGCAAGCCCGGTTCCGCGTAGGAATACGTCTGGCGAAATACGAATGGTACTATTTGTTCACAGCGCATATATATATGGCGCAAGTAAAGTAGAACTTTCTTTTAGTCCATTAGTTCTTTACCCTCCAACCGAGTAACAGACGCGAAGCCTCACCCACGACGCACGTGTGGTGCAGTAAGGCCTACTTGGCCTCAGAATAGGCATTGAGATATCGTGTGGATTAATAGTTGAATTGTCATAGTTTGGCACTATACCGTCGAGTTGGACGTATTTCTATTAAGCTAATAATAGTCTATTATGTATGGTGCATCGTTCGGTTAGAGTTATAAAGTGAGCAGCACCCCCATCGTTCCTGACGTTATCTGGAGTCTTAACCAGGCTGGGCAGACCACTAGTGGTGCTTGCATCCGAGGAGCTCCGGGCCAGGACGAGTGGACCTGTACATTGGATTACTTTACCCGGACGACGGCGAGCCTTCCACGGCTTGGATTATCTACATGCTTTGGGTGCTTTGATTATTCCATGGATAACGGCCAACACTGCTGAGTGTTGGAACTACCCCCCGGAGAGGAGTCCAGGTGAGACGGCGCTCTACACCAGTGAGGTCGCCTCACGTCTCTCCGTTGTGGACCGGCAGCTACCGTCCACCAGAGGGTCCAGCTGTATTCATCTGCGGACCGAGGTTCTGTGGGCATCGTGTTCAGGACTCTGAATTCTCCCAAGAAATCGTCGGCCAGATGGAATACCGCCAGCGGCTCTTCTAACCCCCCCCTACTGTCTTACAACCAGTGGGACCCCCCCCCCCCTTAGTGTATCCAGCTATAATCATTTAAGTACCATCGCTATAGTTCCCTAAAGAACCGGGTTGTATACTTACTCCCTGCGTAACCAGAGATTGGACATTCAATATTGATTTACCTACGAATACTCATTTGCCATACAAGTGCATTTCAAATCATAAATGTCATCAAGTGAACGTTGTATATACCCTTTGCTATATAAAATATTCGATTTGTACATTTGTGTGGACTTCGTTTCATCAGGTGGGAAAGTGTTCATCATATCTATATCATGTATTGGATGGCCAGAAGTTAAAGTACAAGAGGTAGTGGTTTAATAATACCATACTTATCAATACAGTCAGGGAATTGTACCCCTCAGTTACAGACATTATGAATCCGATCGCAGATTTTTGAAATATTGATATAAAGACGACGTACAGCGTCCCCCGGCAACTTTAGCATGGCCAGCAAAGACGTCTAAAGACGGCTCCCGGCACCCAAAGTGTTAAAATGACCATTCATATGATCTAAAATAGTAACTAAGCCGTTTTCAGATAGAAGACTTTCATCCTCTGAGAGTGTCTCTATCATATATTGCCAATTATTTAACAAGCCTTTCTCTCTCACCAGCTTCAACATATTTTCAAAAAGCCTTAAGCGCAGGCTATTGACATTCCCGGTTACCCATCGATGTACAATTGTCCTGACAGCTCTGTGGCTGTCACTAAGGCTTTAAGAGTAGATACTTTGATTGGGAAGTGGAAGGTTTTTCTTCTAGTAGGACACAGTCTCTTAACCGTACCCCCGGTTGGGGATGGCTGTGATGATGCTCTGTTGGTTACATCAACGATAGGTATTTCTTCGGGGTCGGGGTGGAATACATCAGATTCTGATGTAGGAGGGGTGTGCCAGGGGCTATTAGGAGGGATATCCATACGCATGACGGGGGTTGGCTGTGATGAATCCGGCGACGAAGTATCCCAAGGACCCGTGTACCAGGGGCTATTAGGATTCGTACACCTGACGGGGTTTGACGGTGGTGAATCCAGCGATGAAGTCTCCCAAATCGTTGAAAGAGGGCTGTAACTAGTCCTAGGGGTGTCTAGGAGGCTTAACAGTGAAGGAGTTATAGTTGAGCCAAACATAGTTACGGGTAATGTCTCAACTTCCTCGTTTGGAGCGTATAGTGGAAACAGGCTATCTAGTGTATCCGAGGCACGCTTAGAAGGATCAGCCTCATACCAAGCAAAGTTTGATCGCTTTGAAGTAGGGCCACCGAATCTATAACCGCCAGCGGGTAGTGTCTCAACATCGTCAGGCGTGTATAGTGGAGACATGCTATCTAGTGTATCCAATGCAGAGTTAGCAGGATCAGTCTCATGTGTCACATACAAAGCCATGATTGCTATCTAAAAGTACAAAATGCGCTGTAAGTCTTTTTAAAGGAGGATTTAGGGTTGACACGCCCCCTCCGGCGCCCCCTCGATGGGTCAATCGTACTCCAGGTCCCCTGATTCGCTCGGTAAGAGCCTTCTCGCCTCGAACACCTCTTGAAGGACCTCCCCGCATGTCAGGAGACATTGCAGCCATTTGGTTACCGGAAGTGAGAAGATGAAATGCTCAAGAGTTGAATTATACCGCCTGGAGATGGCTAGATCAGGCTCTACATCAAGTGTCGGAGTACTTTTTATAGATATCCTAGCCACGTAATGCACATACCCGTACCCTAGCTGGCTATGGCCTATTAACAGAGTGATTAGCTGCCCGTCCTTAAGCGTTTTACCCACTAATCCATCCATAGACTTAAAAGAAGCCTTTTTCATTTTCCAAAATTCCGTCTCCTTTAGATACATCTCAGGCCTGCTTGCAACGCCCTGGAAATCCTCCACAGTCATCTTGTAGAACAGTATTCTCTCAGCTCTAGCATCGTATTCAAATCCTAGGACACCACCGACGACCGGGCATAGTTCGTTATAGATCTCTCTACCATATCTGCAAGGTGCCAGTAACATGGTTTTAATCCTGGTAGCTCTGTCCGTAACATGGCTAACCGTTGTAGCTAGACTGCTCGCCATTTTATTTTTTAGGGTCTCTCTAAGAGGTAACTCTCTAAATATATAGGTTTCTATCCTACACATCTATAGCGTCATATAGACCCGTCCGCAGCTACGCCCCCAACCCCCATACAGAAATACATCCACCTAGACATACACACCCACACAATCTTTTTGACAGTCGCAGTCTTTGACAGAAACTTTGAAGTATCAGCTGTTGTTTAAAGTACCAGGATCGTAGCATAGGAAATGGGGAATTTCTTCAGTAGGACTACCAGCTGTATTACGACCTCTATAAACTATGATATCGCATTGCTTTTAAAGCATGCTATAGCTAATAAAGTCAACGATGCCCACTTGTACACTGTAACCGGGAATGTCAATAGCCTGCGCTTAAGGCTTTTTGAAAATATGTTGAAGCTGGTGAGAGAGAAAGGCTTGTTAAATAATTGGCAATATATGATAGAGACACTCTCAGAGGATGAAAGTCTTCTATCTGAAAACGGCTTAGTTACTATTTTAGATCATATGAATGGTCATTTTAACAGAGCACACCTGTTATGTTTATACACCGTAATAGTGGATGTTACGGCTTTTAAACTGAAAAATCATAAGTGTTTAGACATTTTAGATATTAATCACATTATTGATGTTATGCACGCTTATATTATTGATAAAAAAGGTTACAGTATGATCTGCAATATTCTTTAATAAAAATTTTTTATAATATAACCAACTGCGTTTCATTGTAATAATTGTTATGTAATAATTGTTTTGAATGATTTTAAGTTCATCCTAGTAATAATACAAATATTATCCAGTTGTGCAACTATATTCAGCTATGTGAATGTGACCCCTTTAAAATGTAATGCTTGAAAACATTTTACCACTTGTTGGGATCAAATCATATTTGTAAGGTCCTACTATACATTAATCACCCCTCTGGTTAAACATATATTCTTTAAACAATTCAATAAGAAGTATCACAATCATGAATAAGCTATAAATACCATAAAGTCCACCAAATTTAAAATAAATGAATGCAACACAGTCATACATATCCTTGCAAATGTATGGAAAAACCTATCAATAGGACTTAAATGCATCTCAGACCTAGTGTTGAGGAGATAACCCTAGACCATAGGTGTCAAACTCACGGCCCGCGGGCCAAATCCGGCCCGCCACGTCATTTGATGTGGCCCCCCAAGAGCTCAGGTAAAAGAAATTTTTTTTTTTTTTTTTTTTTACATTAATATTGGGTTAAAAAATAGCAGTGTTAAAATAATTGTGGGTTAATGCGTTAATAAAGCTTTAACTTTGACAGCCTTAGTTATTACACATTCTTACACATACATGTATGTTGAACATCTGAGGTAACAAAGGAAAAAAGCCAAAAGCACTTACTCCTCAGACATTCTTTGACAATTTTACAGCCCAAAATACAAAAAAAATCCAGGCGGAATAGGTAACAAAGGGTTGAAGAAATATTGTCTGAACTGTCAGATGCAAACTGGCTGTGTGACATAACCGAGCATCTCGCTCAATTGAATAAGAAGCTGTAGGGACGCAAACAAGTCCCACCCAAAACTTTACCAATATAGTTGTGAACTGAGACAACGCTTATTTTGTTATTTTTGAGTACAGTTACAGTTGTGTGTTCATGCAGACACATAATAGCAATTTCATTACGAATTGAAAATGGGGGACCCTGATGTAAACAAGTCGAAAGTCTTTCTCTGGTCTGCATCCCCTTAACAATTGTGTGTATTGAGCTGTACTGTACTGTACCCATTCTGCAATCTGTTAATTAAAGTTAATTAAACTATCTTCCATTAGTTGGATGTATGGCCTCTGCAAGGTTGTGTGCAGCCATTTGTTTTTGTAATATCTGCTACATCTGTCCCACGTGTTCTTTGCAGCTCACAGTTGTTAGTTCTGCCCCTCTTGACTGTGACAAAAAGGTTTTGAACAAACTTAATGTCATAGCTTGTATTTGATGATATTCTTCTTTGTTATTTACTTGAATGGTTTGATCATTGATTGGTGGAGTAATATGGGGTTCTGATAAACTAAAATTATTTGTTAAAATAACATAAGCTAACATATATTTTTACATTTATGCAAATGAATATGCAATATGTATAACTTGAATAAGTAATAAATACAGAAACACCATGTTTAACAATATGTAAATGTGTAGCTACATTTATTTTACATTACATTAACATTTATACGGTCTTTGGCCCTTTGAGGGCAACCATAATGCTGATGTGGCCCTCTGTGGAAATGAGTTTGACACCCCTGCCCTAGACCCTTCTTAGATGTTGGTGACAGTAGTGTTGCACTAAAACAACCAAACAGTCAAACAGTTACAATAAAGCATACCAACACATTTGCTATGTATAGAAAAAGGTGTTATTCCCATAGCAGGAGTCGAACCCTCGCCTCCCTGATGAAAGCAGGGCATCCTTACCGCTAGACCATATGGGATTTGCCTATGGTATACTGTACAGAACCTGTATACACTCCGACAGGGCTCCGAGGGTCGGATATTTATCTTTCTGTACAAGTTTTTAAAATGAAATATATTAGTAGAACTCTTTTTACATCATTCTATATAAGACTTATAGATATATAAGAACATGTTATAGAACATAAGACATGCTTTGATATTATAAAATATTATAAAAACTAAATATAATCGATCCACTATACCCCTGGATTCACTATACAATGAAATAAGAATAAAAAATAAGACAACTCGACAATGTAGCTATCAACCAGGCCATCACTGAAACAATATGAATTGTTTTTGCTACACCTTACATTTCGCAGAGTACATTTCACAGAGTAAATTTGACTCAAACAGAGTACATTTGGATAATTGAATGTGAATGATACATTCCTATCTCTAACTTCACAAGTCTGTTCAGGGTTAATGATGTTACTGAATGTATCCTGGATACATTCCTATCTGTGAACATTATAATCACGGTAAAACCTAACATTGTATTATTTTCATGGTTATAATACATCTTTGTTTTAAGATATTTCATGCTAAATAGTTCTTAAAATGAATTTCCTTCAATCATCGGGACAAAAATCAAACAACATCGCAGGTAATACTCTGTATTTAGCTTTTTTTCTGCAAAATTATTATGAATTATAATATTGTATCAACAACTTTCATACATGTTAGCCATACTATACACTAACTATGGTGAAAAATGTATTTGCCTTAGAATTATCATCTTTGAGCTGTTTGAATATTTCCTATCGTGTGTAGGATTTAATGCATATCCCTAATATTGAGAGCATAAATATTTAGTGTGGCTAAAAAACGAAACACTGCAAAGTAATTCAGCAATGAGTTGTATAATGTAGCTTAGATCAGGTTAAAGAAAATACATTTGGGGCTTGATATTACTAAACTTCTAAAAAATACATTTGTATTGAAGCACCCTTTTTTTTTTTACCTTATCATTATGCAAACAGGTAAAAAACTATGTTGACATGTCTGTTTTAAGTGTATCAGTCAGTTTCATGGTTTTAGATGTTTATAATTTATGTTTATCCTTGACATTCAACCAATAAACATCAAATTCAGAATTCACTAGGATTATGTTCTCATGTTTTTTACATTTAGCTAAAATATAAATACACACTGTCTATAGTAGATACACTGTTTAGAACAATGTTGTTTGCAAATAGTCTGTTTTACTTATGTAACACGTTAGAGTTGAAATTCATGCATGACAATTGGTAAACCTTAGTCATTTGAGATCATAAATCCCCTCTTTTAGCTAGACCTGTTCAAAATGACAGATAAAACATAACCAAACACCTAAAAAATACACCAAAAGCAGATTGATAAAAATGTATACAGGCAAACGAGCCTAATCACTGTAATTACAACATCAAACTGTTTGTCTTACAAAATAGGGATGTGTCATGGGGGTGATATATCTCAACCCTTGACTAAAATAGCATTATCCTTCTGACTATTGATTAAATCTACAAAAAATCGACCTGTTTCATGATTTTAGATGTCTATAATTTATGTTTATCCTAGGACCATGCTACAAATCTTCAACACAGTTGGCTGAAAGGTGACTGAAATTAAGGGTATAGATTATAATAAGTATGATCGGATTGATGCAAGTTACATGAACATGTCTGTTTGAGGAAATAAAACAAAATAATGTATTAAACTATTGCAGTATTACACACTATTACACTATTGCATTATTACATACTATTATATGACAATATTACACTATTACACACTATGTCCCTATACACTATTAAACACTAGCACACTTAGATAAGATAAACCTCATCCCTGTGGGAAAATTCTATTAATTCACTACATTATTCCTCTATTTAAATCTGGGGGACAAAGACAGCTTTACCAACTACAGACCATTGTCTTTGCTTTCACAATTTTCCAAGATTCTTGATTCTTGATTCTTAGATAGTTTTATTGAAAAGAATAACCTACTGAGTGAGAGTCGGTATGGATTCAGGGCAAATCGATCAACAGCCTTAGCCTTAATGAATATATATGAAGAAATAACCACAACTGTAGATGAGAGGAATTACACCATAGGGGTGTTTATTGACTTTAAAAAAAAGCATTTGATACGATTGATCATCACATTTTAATTTCTAAATTAAAAACATGCGGTGTGAGCGGGGTGGCGTTGAACTGGTTAAGTAGCTATCTTGAAAATAGACAACAATATGTACAACTCTCTGGTTACACATCTGAATGTATGAATATTGAATGTGTTGTCCCTCAAGGTTCGGTCCTGGGGCCCAAACTTTTTATTTTATATATTAATGATATATGTGAAGTGTCAAACATATTGCAATTTGTTTTATTTGCTGTTGATACAAATTTCTTCAGTTCAGGAAAATACCTTAAAAAATTAGCAGATTACATTATAAATGAAATGTGTAAATTTACGATATGGTTTAATAACAATAAGCTATCCCTAAATTTGGAAAAACAAAATGTATGATATTTACTAATCGAAAGAAGGACAATGTTGCATTATGTATTGACGAAGTTAATATTGTAAGAGTATCTGAGTTAAAAAATGCTGGGTGTTATGTTGGATGTGAAATTGACATGGAAACCTCATATAATGTACATAAAAAATAAGGTAGCCAAGAGTGTTTTGTTTTGAACAAGGCAAAGAATGTGCTTGATTATAATTCTATGCGAATATTATATTGTTCACTCATCCTAGCATATTTGAGTTACTGTGGGGTAACCCGTATGAAAGCAACATAAAGCCCTTATTTATATTACAGAAGAGAGCAGTAAGAATAGTTCACAATGTAGATTCAAGAGAACATACCAACGAATTATTTATTAAATCCAAACTATTGAAACTTAAAGAGTTAGCTGTAATACAGACTTTATTAGTTTTGTTTAGAGTAAAATGCAGAGTATTACAAGCAAATATACAGAGGTTGTTTGTTCCCTAAACTTTCACACCCCCTTGCAGCGTTTTGACAACTAACAGGGCCCCTACACACACCCAGATCCTCAAAAAGACAGATATTTACAGCACTTTATATTTTCAGCCCAAGTCTAAGCTATCATATATAGTGTAATATATGTGTAATAATTAATGTGAATAATACAAAAAACATTGGGGGTAAAAAAGAGGAAGGAAGTTAATGAACTGCAGGATGTTGGTATGGGGGAGATGGTCAGGCCATAAATATAAAATATAACACCACGTTATGCAATGATGCAGGGACATTAGCCCCTCTCATTCTTTAAATGTCCTTAATTTGGAACATTAAAATCAGCTAGGGTGGTGAATGGTGTACAGTTTCAAAGTTTTTTATTTTGAAAAAGGCCTTTTCCCCACACTGTGCTATTTCAGGGTACTGTGACATTAAATGGGGGTTAGATGTGCATGTTGGTAAGGGGAAGTTGACCTAAAGATGTAGGCTTAGCATTGCTACAGTGTATGGACATTCATGCTTTGAAGTGATCTATATCCAGAAATAAGTCTTAATTAAAGATGGTTGAAATACCCTATTGAAACAGTTAAAACAGCTTGGACAGACAGACCCTTACAAGTTATCACAAACAGTGCTGTATCTACAATCTGTTATGTCCTAAATGTCTGGATGTAACATTACGAATTAGAATTAGAGAATGGGGGACTCTGATGTAAACAAGACATAAGTCTTTCTCTGATCTGTAGCCTTTTAATTTTAGTTTTAGTCTTAGTTTTACGATATAAGAAAATAAGAATCACCACCGTGTCCCAAACTGTCAAATAGTTGGTATTACAACATTTACATTTAGTCAATTAGTTGATGTTTTTATCCAAATTATAATTATAATACATCTGTCAGCGGTGTAACAATATTCATCAAAGTGTTGTATGTTATAGTGTAGGTTTATTAGGACAATAGCATGTTTATGGGGAAATCTTTTAAAATATGTGTGAAAACTTGTGAACATTGTGTGAACTAAAAATATGCTATGAGTATAATGTTGTACAATACATTACTTGTACATGTTACAAAGATATAAACCATTTGAATGATGACTGTAAATGTGTGTTGAGTTTGCATGTCCCCTAATCTTCACGCCCCCCATGCTGTGTTTTAGCACCTTAGAGGGGCCCTGTTCGCACCCCCGAACAGAGACATAGCCTCACTGACACACATAGATCTTTTCTGTACTTTATATTTTCAGCCCTACTCTTTAAGCTATCATATATAGTGTAATATATGTGTAATAATTAATGTGAATAATACAAAACACTGTAATGCAACCTTTTTAAAGAATCTATTTTAAATAAAAACACTTCACAGGACCGTATTAACGATATATTCAAACCCTAGACCCTTGCATGCTAATGAAATGGTGCACTTTGGCACCCATAGAGCATTAAGGGGATACATTTGTAATTTTCTTTTTGCTTAAACACAAGTGTATAAAGATTATGTCTTTATCCAAGAAACTAAAATACATACATACATACATACATACATACATACATACATACATACATACATACATACATACATACATACATACATACATACATACATACATACATACATACATACATACATACATACATACATACATACATACATACATACATGCATACATACATACATACTTATTGTGGTTACAAGTTATCACTTTTTTTTTAGATTCAAAAGTATTTTCTTTTATTTAGACTTTTGCTTAAACACACTAGACACATTACACATTACATTTGGAATTTGGAATACAGAAATTGTATTTTACATTTGGCATTTGGAATACACAAAATGTATTCAACCTTGTAAACCTATATTATGTAATTTAATTCTCACACAGTTTAAATGTTTAATCTGTAAACCTTGGAATACACACACAGACACATACACGCACCTTGGGGGCCGTTTTTTCTACAGAAACGGGAAGTCGCAGAGTCATAAATCTGCTTTTGGCAGATGGTTTTGAGCCATCTTATTGGCCCTAGTCATTCTCCCGCCTACTATGACATCTACGGGGGTTGTCACTATCAGAATTTTCAGAGAACCTGCAGCGTTTCATTTCAATCTACTGTGAGACATTTGAGAGAACACAGCCTACAGAGTGGAGTCAAACAGAGCTTGGGGAGTATTCTTTCTACACAACAACAGCATAGAGAGACATTTGAAATGCTTATTCTTAAGATACACTCACCATTTGGAATAAATGCACTTTCTGAAGAATAATAGATTCTTAAGAAATACACTAAATGTATTTTACATTTGGCTTTTGGCATTAAGAAATACACACACACATTTGAAATGTTTCATCTGAAAACCTTGGAATAAATGCACTTTCTGAAGAAAACACACATTGTATTTTACATTTAGCATTTGGAATACACAAAATGTATTTTATTCTGAAGATATACATATATTCTTAATTGTGTAACTTAAACCCCACACATTTATTCTTAAGATTGTTGTGAAACTATATTCTGAAGATACACAAAATACCTTCTGAAGATATTGTATTTTTCTGAAAAACCTTGGAAATACATATTGTGAAGATACACATAAAACATATTGTGAAGATATATTCTTAAGACTTTTGGAATACAGAAATACATATTCTGAAAACCTTGGAATACACACAATCTGAAAATAAAAAAAACGTTTGTATCTAAAAAAAATTTTGAATCTTTTATTTTGAAGGACTTTTTTTTTTTTTTTTTGAAAAAAAAATAAAACTTTTATTTTGAAAAAAAATCTGAAAACTCCTCCCCTTCCGTAACCAGATGACCCTCCCCTTCCGAAACCGGATGTCCCTCCCTCAAAACCGGATGTCCCGCCTCCTTACATCCTCGACCAATCAGAGAAGCCCTAGGGGGTCATAATCATCTCAAAAAGGGGGCGTGGCTACAATCCATCAAACTTTGATATATGCCCTTATATATGCCCTTATATATGACAACATACCCATAAGTCCCGCCCCCTTAAACCTTTCGACCAATCAGAAGGCTACAATCAATCAAACTAAAAGGGCCGTGTTTTGCATAATGAGACAGCTACCGCATCCCTAATCTCTCTCTCTTGTGCAAGACTAGAAAGCGGGGATCTTTGATTAAACACCTGCTATCAGAAGAATAGACAGTCAGAGTGACAAGCTACAGAAGATGGCCACAAACGATAGTACGAGTGATGAAGAGGACGAAACGGAACATCACTATTTGGGCAACTTTACACAATTCCTGTGAGTCTATTGAAGACATCTGTACGTTTTTTTTTCAAAAAAATGCATTGGTTTATATTTCTAATCAAGTACTCAAAACCATCATTTTTCAGCCTCCGGATTTCAGGCTGTTATGGCCTGGCTTCGCCCATAAGCACTTTGAGTGACAGTCAGTCCACACAGTCTGAGAGAGACAGAGAGACAGACAGACCTGTGTAAACACTCTGCGTGTCTCCCGGGAGAGGGAGCCGGGAGACACGCAGAGTGTTTACAGTTCGTTCTCTCTCGGTTCGGGAGCATGGGCTGTGGCGCAGCGCGGTGATGGACTATGAGGCGCCGTTTGGGACAAAAGCCTGGCACAGCCTATCCAGTTATCCTGCGCGACCCAGTTGGTCCGCGAGAGAGGGCCAGTTGGTGCGCCGATTGGGACAAAAGCCTGTCGAATACAGACACTGAGGTCCAGTTGGTCCGCGCGCGCCGACATGTTTTGTCGAATACAGACACCGAGGTCCAGTTGGTCCACCACCGTGGGTCTATCTCTCTCTCGCTCGCTCTCGCTCGGCTGGCAGCTAGAGGGGGGCGGGCGTTATTATGCAAATGAGGACCATCTGACGTCCCGAATACGCTAATTTTCATATGACTCACTTGAGGGAGGGACATTATTGTGAGATGAGAATTGGAAGAATGCGCCAAATCGAGAATTAGAGACATAGATCCTATTACTATAAGTCCACATAGCTAGAAAATGACCCTAAACACTGGAAAAGGTCATTTATAAGATAGTTCCCCTTTAAGTACATTTAATTAAATTGCTGGGTACTTTTTACACCCCTGCTGAAATCTGAGTTGCATGTGTGATGTCACTAATAGGTTTGAACCAATCATGGTCAATTTGACACCTTACTTTCAGCATACTGGGAAAGCTGAGTAGATTATCGACATGAAAGAATATAAGCTGCTGATTTGAAATTCCTGGTAAATCAATGGGTGCTTGTTGTCAATTTGCATATTGATAGATCTTTGCCTTCTCAATAGGGTAGATGTGTAGAGATGCAGCAAAGCCATTTTCAGTAGTTAGTACAAATAGTTATTTAATAATATAGAACATTTTCTAAGGGTTTGAAATGCATACAGAGGGGATCTTTAATGAATGACTTGAATGGTCTGTCCGCCTACAGCAAAAGTACATCACAGAGTTCCAGCGGGAGAAGGAGTCTTTTGAGAAGAACATGGCACGCTTCAAGTAAGTGGCTTCTTTACGTTTTTAGGATGCAGTTTAGTAGGGCTGCACCGAACAGTTCCAAGCTTCATTTATAACGTTGACATTCGAATTCTAAATCAACATTCGATTTCTTTTTATTCTTTTTTTAATTATAATATATATATATATATATATATATATGTGTTTTTTTTTTTATCCACTTTTTCTCCCATTTTCTATTTTTCTCTCATCCCAATTTCGTATCGTCCAATTCAACCCTCCCCTGTCTCGAACGCTGTTTCTTGCCTCCCACAAGCCGGCTGCAATGTGGACGAAGCCATACATAGCACGAGTCCCCTCCGATACTCGAGGCAGCAGCCGTCGCATCTTTCCACCTGCGCGGCGCGATCTTTCAGCGTCGGGGGTCTGCGCTTTGGAGGGACGCCGCCCCCATCGCTTCTTGATTCTACTGCGCAGGCACACCAACCGACCTGTAGGAGTCGCTGTCCACAACGTCCGATCCCCACCCCTCAGTTTTCCCTAGTACGGACGACCAGCCAAACTGAAAACAATGTGGAGCGCTGGGTTCGAACACAGCGTCTCCAGCATTGGAGGTGAGTGCCTTGCCCACTGCACCACCTAGCCGCCCATATATGTGTCACCTCACAGCGCTTTGTGCCAGATCTCTACATTTTCATTTTTCAGATTATTCCAGATTGCTAAAGTACAGAATCTAAGCTTTCAAATGATGTGTCATATGTTGAAATCTGAGTATTTTTTTAACACGATGTGCTCAATTATAACTTGTAAACCTGGTTGTGTTCTAGAATACTTAAGGGTGTGAAAGCCCTCTCAAAGGAAGGCCACTTTTCACACTTCAGACAAAGTGAGCTGGGGCGTCAACAAAAACCCCTCCAGCAACGCCCATCTCCTGCATAGCATTAATATAATTAAGTGCTGCCATGAGAGTTCTCTCTCCTCAGGACCCCTGTCTCCCCAGGACCCCCTATCTGGACTGTATAGGACTGTGAAGCTATGTACCCCCCGCCCATGCTGCTTTGACACCAGAATTTCCCCAAGGGGATTAATAAAGGATCATCTTATCTTAGTAGGTAACATCACAATAAAAAATAAACAATTTTAAGAAGATAAAATAAAAGTCAATTTCTACAGAGTGTATGGATGCAGGGTCCATGTGTGTGTGTGTGTGTGTAATAACAACAAGTTAATAATCTCAGCACTGTATCTGTATCTCTGTGTGTGTGTTGGGTCTTGAGGGGGTTGATTGAAAATGTTATTAACAGATTGCAGAATGGGTACAGTACAGTACAGCTCAATACACACAATTGTTAAGGGGATGCAGACCAGAGAAAGACTTTCGTCTTGTTTACATCAGGGTCCCTCATTTTCATTTCATCATAACATTGACATACATGACATACAGGTAGACAGTACTGCTACATCTATACATTTATGGTATACCAGATTTGGCATACCAAATAAACAATTTTAAGAAGATAAAATAAAAGTCAATTTCTACAGAGTGTATGGATGCAGGGTCCATGTGTGTGTGTGTGTGCTTACACACACACTTAGCTGATATGCTAAGAGTTAAAAAAAGAAGAAGTGAGTATTTGATGAAGAAACTGTACATTGTATTAGGTGGGGTGGGGGGTAGTTACACATGCACACATCAAGCTGCAAGCAGAATTATTGTTAAATCTATGTCACAATGAGAAAAAGCAACAAATTCCTGACTCAGTGGCATGGGCCATTCTCTGATGCATAAATAATAAAATAATGTATGATTGAAGTGATGGATGTCAGTGTCACAGTTACACATACACACAGTCCTCATATCCCTTCTAGTTACACATACACACAGTCCTCATATCCCTCCTAGTTACACGTACACACAGTCCTCATATCTCTCCTAGTTACACATAAATACAGTCGTCATATCTCTCCTAGCTACACGTACACACAGTCCTCATATCTCTCCTAGTTACACATCAAGCTGCAAGCAGAATTATTGTTAAATCTATGTCACAACGAGGAAAAGCAACAAAGTCCTCACTCAGTGGCATGGGCCATTCTCTGATGCATAAATAATAAAATAATGTATGATTGAAGTGATGGATGTCAGTGTCACAGTTACACATACACACAGTCCTCATATCCCTTCTAGTTACACATACACACAGTCCTCATATCCCTCCTAGTTACACGTACACACAGTCCTCATATCTCTCCTAGTTACACATAAATACAGTCCTCATATCTCTCCTAGCTACACGTACACACAGTCCTCATATCTCTCCTAGTTACACATACACACATCAAGCTGCAAGCAGAATTATTGTTAAATCTATGTCACAACGAGAAAAAGCAACAAAGTCCTCACTCAGTGGCATGGGCCATTCTCTGATGCATAAATAATAAAATAATGTATGATTGAAGTGATGGATGTCAGTGTCACAGTTACACATACACACAGTCCTCATATCCCTTCTAGTTACACATACACACAGTCCTCATATCCCTTCTAGTTACACATACACACAGTCCTCATATCTCTCCTAGTTACACATACACACAGTCCTCATATCTCTCCTAGTTACACATACACACAGTCCTCATATCCCTTCTAGTTACACATATACACAGTCCTCATATCCCTCCTAGTTACACATACACACAGTCCTCATATCCCTCCTAGTTACACATACAAGTTCAAGTTCTTTAATAGTTGTCATACAGAAGTACAGAATACTTTCATACAAAATGCTTCTTACTGTTACGCTCCAGAGACTGTGCTAGACAAGATAGTATCAAATAACATAATAACATAATATAGCATGAATTTAGAAGAAGAAAAATGAGGTCACAGTGTTCGGTATAGACATATGTACAATGTTCTGAGTTACCATATAATATACAATACACAATACTATGCAGTGTACTAATGTACAGTACTATCTAGTGCAAAGCAGAAATGGGATGAGGTACAATTTTAGGTACAATTTACAGTAAGGTGTACGAGTTGTAGTGCAATCCTTCATCCATAAATATAAAGTGTGGGGAGTGGGTGCTACAGTGTGTTTGTTTAAAGTGGGTGTGTGCTATAAAGTGTGTGGAGTGGGTGCTACAGTGTGTTTGTTTAAAGTGAGTGTGTGCGTGTGGATGTGTGTGCTATGTGCGTTTGGTGGTTGTTGTTGTGTAGTGTTCATTCATTGTTCGTTTAGCAGTCCTCATATCCCTTCTAGTTACACATACACACAGTCCTCATATCCCTTCTAGTTACACATACACACAGTCCTCATATCCCTTCTAGTTACACATACACACAGTCCTCATATCCCTCCTAGTTACACATACACACAGTCCTCATATCCCTTCTAGTTACACATACACACATCTTAAACTAGCTGGACTCAGTGGCTAAGAGGTGATGAGCATCTTAAACTAGCTGGACTCAGTGTCTAAAAGAGGTGATGAGCATCTTAAACTAGCTGGACTCAGTGTCTAAAAGAGGTGATGAGCATCTTAAACAGGGGCGGAGCTAGGGGGTGGCTACCTGGGCTCAAGCCCCGGATGTATTCTGAAAAGCCCCGAATCTATTTAATTTTTTTTTTTTTTTTTACAATTCATCATTGTTACATGAAAATATGTTTGCACCAGATTTAGCAGAAGCTAATTTCCATCTGTGGTCTATCCAGCTGCTAACTGTATTTGAGTGAGTTAAGTCTTGGTGTTATGGTAGACTCAGACCTAAGCTTTAAATCACAATCAACAAGTTGACAAAAACTTAATTCTTCCACCTTAGAAACATAGCTAAAGTACGGCCATTTATAAATCAAAAGGACGCTGAAAACCAGATCCATGCCTTTATCTCAAGCCAACTCGACTACTGTAATGCACTCCTTACCGGCCTCCCGAAAAAATACGATGATAACTATTTTATTGCAATGCACTATTGCATTATTTTATTCTATTTACTAACTATTTTATTGCACTGCACTATTTTACTTTGTATCAGTGAATCATAGACGCCTGGCCATAAGAGCATTCGGAGCATCTCTGCTCTCCCACTATTGAACTTGGGGGAGCAAAGGTATGATCTTGCTCCACCACTTTTTGATTATATGAAAAATATGATATATCCCCCCCCAATATATAAATCTAACCATAACTACGTTATGGTTAACTGAGTTTTATAGTGAAAAGAGCAGCTTTATTGGTCAAGATTGAAGGCTCTATATTGCAGGAAATTGCACGTACAGGTTCATTAAATTAAAAAAAAATCTGTCGTGGAGGGGGTCCCCCTCCAAACAACCCCTTGCATGCCAAAAAAAACAAAAAAATAAAAAAAGGGGCCCATCTGGGCTAAGCCCCGGATCTCCTACAATCCTAGATCCGCCCCTGATCTTAAACTAGCTGGACTCAGTGTCTAAGAGAGGTGATGAGCATCTTAAACTAGCTGGACTCAGTGGCTAAGAGGTGATGCAGCATCTTAAACTAGCTGGACTCAGTGGCTAAGAGGTGATGCAGCATCTTAAACTAGCTGGACTCAGTGGTTAAGAGGTGATGCAGCATCTTAAACTAGCTGGACTCAGTGGTTAAGAGGTGATGCAGCATCTTAAACTAGCTGGACTCAGTGGTTAAGAGGTGATGCAGCATCTTAAACTAGCTGGACTCAGTGGTTAAGAGGTGATGCAGCATCTTAAACTAGCTGGACTCAGTGGTTAAGAGGTGATGCAGCATCTTAAACTACACACACACACACACAGTGCTCATATCCCTCCTAGTTACACACACGCACAGTGCTCATATCCCTCCTAGTTACACACACACAGTGCTCATATCCCTCCTAGTTACACACACACACAGTGCTCATATCCCTCCTAGTTACCAGTGTTGTGCTAGTTACTGAAAAATAGTAACTCAGTTACTTTACTAGTTACTCATTTCAAAAGTAACTCCGTTACGTTACTAGTTACTTACACCCAAAAGTAATGCGTTACTGTGAAAAGTAACTATTTAGTTACTTGAAGAAGAAAAAAATTGCTCCCATGCAGATACAGATACTCAAAATCGGTTGATCAACTTGACAGTTTCCATTCACATCACTGAACTCTGCTAAGCAATGTGGTCTAGATACAAACACAAATCTGACACAAACACAAATGTCCCGACGTAATAAGAAATGCACCATGCCTAATTGCTCGGGGAGGTTGAGCGCAGGCACGTTTAGGTTGGGCGCATGCACGTTTAGGTTGCGCGCATGCACGTTTAGGTTCTAGGTTGAAAATAAGTGCTTGAGGAACAGCCTTGATATCTGTCGCCGGAGCGTTTCATTATAACCGTCTTGCAACGTTGTTTAAGATATCAATCGTGCATTGCAACGTTAGAATAGTTAGGATATCAATTGTGCATGAAAGGACTATATTTATATTGTTTGATTAGTATTGATGAGATTCCCTGGCAGATTTGTAGTCAAAATGCGTTGATCAACTTGAGTTTCCATTCATTTACATTCACATCACTGCACTCACCAGTGTCTGTCGAGATGTAACGTTATTCCAGCAGCCCCTTAAACATTTTCTTTATCTCATTTCCATGTTGTACTGTATATTCTCTCTCCAAGTAGTTGGAAAAAGTTGTCCGTCCCATTTGCTGTGTGTCGCCTGGTATCATGCTACGCGGGTGGCGAGTGGATTTGGATGAGTCCTGGTAGTTAACGTTAGACTCCAGTATCTTTGAGCCAAAACACAAATTACATAACTAAAACGTTATTTTCTTTTCGCTCGACAAAAGAGAAATACGCGAGTAGCTGGGCGCTGCCATTATCAGTCAGGATCAGGAATAGTAAACAAAACACGCCCCCAGCATAGCGTTTCCCCGCAGCCAGACAGGATATGAGGATAATAATAATAATAATAATAATAATAATCACTACCGCTCGCTATCAATCTACGCCGTATATAACGCAAATAACGCATTAACGAACCATTCAGTAACGTAAGTAGCGTTACTGAATTTCAAAAGTAATGCGTTAGAGTACTAGTTATCGCCAAAAGTAACTTCGTTACTGTAACGCGTTAGTCCCAACACTGCTAGTTACACACACACACACAGTTCTCATATCCCTCCTAGCCACCACAACCTAATGTTATGTAGCTCTCCACCTTGCTATCTGAAACAATAGCTATCAATATAACGTTAGCAACTTTAACTTACATGGCTGTGTGGCTAGCTAGCTAACGCTAACGTTAATGTAGCATGGGCTCGTCGTAATAACACAATAAACGTGACATGGTTGGACTTGCAGTCGGCAGAAAAACTTGGTGTAGTTTTATCAAAGATGCAGAATTGTAAGGAGTTGGATGCTACTGTAAACAAACATTCTTAAACTTACCCATGCAGACGCATCTCGACCGATCTCTTAGTTAATTCCGTTGAATAGCGCTGTGTTTTCACCGGTGAGCCGAGACTGAATCAACTGGATTAACAAAGTTCAATGTACTCGTTCATTAGATCCGATGCATTCATCTCTTTCTGATCCAGAGTGCAGCTGCTCCAACGTGATGATAATCCCATTGTAAAGTGTAAACAGACAGCCAGTGCGTCGCTCTAACACACCCCCAATGTAAATCTCTGCGGGCTGCAGCCTAGGTTTGATTCACATGCAAATACAGTAATTACGCCCCCGTTTCACTGAAATAAAGTCTGTGAACAGCCTATTTTTAAACAAAGGATTGATACTATTTTAGATATTCTAACTGTTCGTTTTTATAGTAAACATGTGCTTATACATTCAATTTATAATAATATGATGAAAAAAAAAAAAAAAAAAACGATTTCAAGTCTAGACGAGAAGGGGGCGGGCCGAGTTCTGGTCAGTAGCGCTGCGAGGTGACATATATATATGTTATGTGACTATTAATGAATTTTTTTCAGTTTAAACCAATGGGGTTTTTCTTCACAGTTGCAGATAAAGATTAGGCTACACTAATATTATAGTATATGACTCGTCATAAAAATGTAAATAAAACATTTATCATAAATGATGTAGCCTATCTGCATCCGCTTGGCACTCGGCGCTCCATCAAGACATCACCATCACTTTCGTACCAACCGTGCCCTTATTGGATTATTTATGTTGACGAAACTGACTAGTTATATTCATTAAAGAAAGTTGATTTAATAAAAAAATCCAATATTGCAGTCAGCCAAGGCTTGACATTAACACCTGGCTAATGCGGGTAGAATTTGGCAGTGGCGTGTAACTCCGTCACTCTTACCAGCCACTTTGGCGGGTAGACCGTGCAGCGCCAGTGATTTTTGGCTGGTGAAAATGCTGGGTGGCTAGTGACTTTGGAAAACCACTAGCCACAGTGGCTGGTGAGCCAAAAAGTTAATGTCAATGTCATTTTTCTTTTTTAAATCAGTCAAAGATTGACAGCACTAAAGTCAAAGTCTTAGCTACTGGTGCATAATAGTACGGACCAAGATGGAGACACAAAAGTTCCAACGGAGGTCACTAGGGGGGGACAGGGTTGATGTGAGGGGGGGGGGCAGGGTTAATGTGAGGGGGGGGGACAGGGTTGATGTGAGGGGGGGGGACAGGGTTGATGTGAGGGGGGGAACAGGGTTGATGTGAGGTCACTCAAAACTGGGTTCACACAAGGTCCTTGAAGTGCTTATTTTTATTTTCTAAAGTGTAACTAATTGTAAGAAATCGGTTTTAAGACATAAATATTGGATCCAATTTGTAAAACAAAAAAAAACATTTAAAAGTGAATTGGATCCTTTTAAATGCCCTTTTAAAATGAAAATAGTGCTTGGAAAAGTACTTGAATTGTATTTGGCATTGTCTGTGGGAACCATGTCTCCTCTGTCCACTTGGTATTCTCCTAAATATCTATGGCTGGGGGGCGGGGTTACAGGCTGGGGGGCGGGGTTACAGGTGACATGTTTCTGGCTGGGGGGCGGGGTTACAGGTGACATGGTTCTGGCTGGGGGGCGGGGTTACAGGTGACATGTTTCTGGCTGGGGGGCGGGGTTACAGGTGACATGGTTCTGGCTGGGGGGCGGGGTTACAGGTGACAGGTTTCTGGCTGGGGGGCGGGGTTACAGGTGACATGTTTCTGGCTGGGGGGCGGGGTTACAGGTGACATGTTTCTGGCTGGGGGGCGGGGTTACAGGTGACATGTTTCTGGTTTGGGGGCGGGGTTACAGGTGACATGTTTCTGGCTGGGGGGCGGGGTTACAGGTGACAGGTTTCTGGCTGGGGGGCGGGGTTACAGGTGACATGTTTCTGGCTGGGGGGCGGGGTTACAGGTGACATGTTTCTGGCTGGGGGGCGGGGTTACAGGTGACATGTTTCTGGCTGGGGGGCGGGGTTACAGGTGACATGTTTCTGGCTGGGGGGCGGGGTTACAGGTGACATGTTTCTGGTTTGGGGGCGGGGTTACAGGTGACATGTTTCTGGCTGGGGGGCGGGGTTACAGGTGACAGGTTTCTGGCTGGGGGGCGGGGTTACAGGTGACATGTTTCTGGCTGGGGGGCGGGGTTACAGGTGACATGTTTCTGGCTGGGGGGCGGGGTTACAGGTGACATGTTTCTGGCTGGGGGGCGGGGTTACAGGTGACATGTTTCTGGCTGGGGGGCGGGGTTACAGGTGACAGGTCTAACGGCCGTCTCTCCTCCACAGAGAGGACCACCCGGAGCTGATCGAGGAGAAGAAGAAGTCCGACCTCCCGGAGAAGCCCAAGACGCCGCAGCAGCTGTGGTACAACCACGAGAAGAAGACCTACATGAAGCTGCACCCTGACGTGAGTGTCATCTTCACTAACCCCAACCCTAACCCCACCACCCTAACCCTAACCCCACCTGCTCCACCCTGACGTGAGTGTCATCTTCACTAACCCTAACCCTAACCCTGACCCCACCACGAGAAGAAGACCTGCTCCACCCTGACGTGAGTGTGGCGAAGCAGTTATCTGCACTAGGATACACATTATTATTATTATTATTCACAGGTACCGGTACCTGTGAATCGATACCGGTACCCAACGGTACCTTTTTTCGGTACTTTAGTCTCTAAAAATTGTATCTACCTACCTCAGTTGTAAAAAAAAAAGAAAATCCAAACTTCATATTTAACACTTTGAGCGCCACGCCTGGTTTTCCGTTTTACCGGCTGAATGCCACCATCGGCGCCAATGTTAACGTTAATATCGCCTAATCTATGTTTTAAATTATGGCTATGTGTCTAATCTGCCCATCGCATTATCAAAGACTATTTTCCAGTCAGTGCTGTCAAGGCCGATTGTTTTTTTATCGCGTCGTTTCCGTTTTGATATAAAAAACAGCTCATTCTGGAGCATTCTATGAAAATCGTCTTTTAGTGGAATATTCCACAACGTTGATATTCGTCGGCCTTTTTATGAATCGTTTTCAAATAAACGCTAGATGATCAATATTATACGTGCACGCAAGCACATTACGGCCGCGCACGGATAATCGCTCTGTTGATTTCCTCATGGACTTTTACAGTGAAACCGAAAGAAGACATTTCACAAAACAGCTTATAACTTCATCAAACTTACTCTGATTATCCTAACACTGATAACATAGAGTCCTTACCTGACATCATATGGTATCCAACTGGTATATTCCAATTCCTGATCACCATTCGAAAAAATCGATACGTGTATGGATCCAACGCGATACTGTAGATCTCCATGATCCGCGGGGATCTGAGGATCCAGAATGAACTCTGGTAACCCCGGCTGGATCAGTGAACTGGAAAATGTGGAGTACCGGATTTTTTTCCCCATTCATTTTCATTGAGTCCATTCCAAAATCACTTATGTCATCTGGGAGACGACAGGGGGCGCTTTTTTCCACAGTGGTCGCCGGCGCCGCTCGGCTATACTCGGGTAGGCTCGGGTGATGCAATAATTTTTCAGAGCGCAAAAAAATAAATAAAAAAAAAATCCGAAAAATCCCGTGAGTGGCTAGCAACCACCTATAAAAAAAAACAGAGAAATCTCGTGAGTGGCACGGAAAGTGTTAATAAATAAATAATGTATTATTATTACTTTATTATTATTTACATCTTACTAATGTAAAGTATTTTACAACTGATTAAACAAACAAACAATCTAGCAGCAATGAACTACTCTGCTGCTGATTGAGTATTCTAGCAGTTATTTTTGCTCCACCCCCGCTTTGGAGAAGAGTAGACCCGCTCTGCGGTGTGTGTGGCTTGTTTACCGACGTCACATCCTCTACTCTTATGTGAGTTGTGCCGGCTTGCACTGTAGCCCTAGGAGCTAACGTTATGTCCGACGGTTAGCTTAGCTAACGTCAGCTTAAGAACGTCAAATGGGTTACAAATATGTGAAACTAGGGAAGGAGTAAGCTGACCGCTAAAAATAAAACTCACCGTGGCAGCGCGAGCACATAGCAAAAGAACGTTTGTAGATAGTGGTGTTTCAAGAGACTGGCTACAGTAATATGATGCTGGGCTGTAGTGATCAGTTGTTCCGTGTGGCGCAAGTATGTAAAAAAGAAAAACAGAAACAACACGTTTGTTATCTGTAGTAAATAAATGAAGCTGGAATCCATTTGTGACCATGAACAGAGCCAGTGTCCCATTGTGTCCCGGATTCAATCTCCTCTCTAAAGACGCTCTGTGGCTAGGCTAACAGCCATGTCAGACAGAGCAGATGTGGAAACTGAGCTACACTTTCTAACAACCTGCCCACTACCAAGATAGATATCAGAGACATATACTCCCCAGTCCCCATGAATTGCAAACACCCAAAGAGAGTTTGAAAACATGTATTGTGCCTTAACGTGCGGTTTTCGTTTTTGCGGTCAACAAAACGTGACGTCATCGGATTTTTATTTTTTTTGCGCATAGTACCTAAAGTTGGCACCGGTGGATCTCACGTGAATCGATACTCGGTAGGTACCTTTTTAAAAGTACCGAATTCGGTACCCATCCCTAACTAGGATACACATTATCTGCACTAGGATACACATTATCTGCACTAGGATACACATTATCTGCACTAGGTTGATACACATTATCTCCACTAGGATACACATTATCTGCACTAGGATACACATTATCTGCACTAGGATACACATTATCTGCACTAGGATACACATGATCTGCACTAGGTTGATACACATTATCTCCACTAGGATACACATAATCTCCACTAGGTTTATACACATTATCTGCACTAGGTTGATACACATTATCTCCACTAGGTTGATACACATTATCTCCACTGGGATACACATTATCTCCACTAGGATACACATTATCTTCACTAGGTTGATACACATTATCTGCACTAGGTTGATACACATTATCTGCACTAGGTTGATACACATTATCTCCACTAGGATACACATTATCTGCACTAGGATACATTATCTGCACTAGGATACACATTATCTGCACTAGGTTGTTGCACATTATCTGCACTAGGATACACATTATCTCCACTAGGATACACATTATCTGCACTAGGATACACATTATCTGCACTAGGTTGATGCACATTATCTCCACTAGGATACACATTATCTGCACTAGGTTGATGCACATTATCTCCACTAGGATACACATTATCTGCACTAGGTTGATACACATTATCTTCACTAGGTTGATACACATTATCTCCACTAGGATACATATTATCTTCACTAGGTTGATACACATTATCTGTACTAGGATACACATTATCTTCACTAGGTTGATACACATTATCTCCACTAGGTTGATATACATTATCTCCACTAGGTTGATACACATTATCTCCACTAGGATACACATTATCTGCACTAGGTTGATACACATTATCTGCACTAGGTTAATACACATTATCTGCACTAGGTTGATACACATTATCTGCACTAGGTTAATACACATTATCTGCATTAGGATACACATTATCTGCACTAGGTTGATACACATTATCTGCACTAGGTTGATGCACATTATCTCCACTAGGATACACATTATCTTCACTAGGTTGATACACATTATCTTCACTAGGATACATATTATCTTCACTAGGTTGATACACATTATCTGTACTAGGATACACATTATCTTCACTAGGTTGATACACATTATCTCCACTAGGTTGATACAGATTATCTTCACTAGGTTGATACACATTATCTCCACTAGGATACACATTATCTGCACTAGGTTGATACACATTATCTCCACTAGGTTGATACACATTATCTGCACTAGGTTGATACACATTATCTGCACTAGGTTAATACACATTATCTGCACTAGGTTGATACACATTATCTGCACTAGGTTAATACACATTATCTGCACTAGGATACACATTATCTGCACTAGGTTGATACACATTATCTGCACTAGGTTAATACACATTATCTGCACTAGGTTAATACACATTATCTGCACTAGGTTGATACACATTATCTGCACTAGGTTGATACACATTATCTTCATTAGGTTGATACACATTATCTCCACTAGGTTGATACACATTATCTCCACTAGGATACACATTATCTGCACTAGGTTGATACACGTTATCTGCACTAGGTTGATACACATTATCTGCACTAGGTTGATACACGTTATCTGCACTAGGTTGATACACATTATCTGCACTAGGTTGATACACATTATCTGCACTAGGTTGATACACATTATCTGCACTAGGTTGATACACATTATCTGCACTAGGATACACATTATCTCCACTAGGATACACATTATCTGCACTAGGTTGATACACATTATCTGCACTAGGATACACATTATCTGCACTAGGTTGATACACATTATCTGCACTAGGTTGATACACATTATCTGCACTAGGCCCAGGACACACATGGAATATTGATGCTGACTATAACTCGGAGGTCGGACATTCCGACTGCCTACTAGGAAGAATGTAATAAAGCACGAGTTCCTAGTCGCAAACACGGCTATGATTTAATACCCAGTTCAAACCTTAGCGTCATTTGATGTCCTTTCAACATGCAGGGCTGTACGCTAAGCTTTTTCACTAGGGGCACACTTGCCCCTAAATGAGAAATTTAGGGGCAAAGAATATTTTTTAGGGGCAAATTTTTAAATAACTATTTTATCATTATAGTAGGGCTGGGCGATATGGCCTCTAAATGATATCGCGATATTTTGACATTTCCTCTAAAGCACTTAAAAATGCTTGATTTAACCCTTTGATGCATACAGTCACGCCAATATGATGATTATAATAAGTCCCTGCAACATATGTTTGCATTATTAAACCATGAAGATGCTTTAAAAAATAATTTAATGAAAATGTACTAAGAGTAGTCTACTGACACACTAATAAAAAAAATTATTTACATCTAAGACAATTTATATAAAAACTCTTGGGTGCCTTTTACACAGTACTGTGTTTTCTATCCACTTTAGCCAATATATATATATATATTAAGGCTGTCAAAGTTAACGCGATATTAACGCGTTAACTCCCGATTCTATTAATGCCACTAATTTTTTATTTTTTTTTAACTAGACTTCACTCAGGTGTATTATTGATGCTCTCATTGATACTATGTTTGTGTGTGTGTGTGTGTGTGTGTGAGAGAGATATAGAGAGAGAGGGGGGTGAGAGAGATGAGGAAGAGGCAAGAGAGAAAGAGAGCTGGGAGAGTGTGTGTGTGAGGGAGAGAGGGGGGTGTGTGATTAATCAGCCCTTGTGTGTGTGAATGTAACAAGTTCCTAACGTTTTCTTTCCCCTATTATTTCATGCACACTTTATTCATTGTTTTAAATTATTATTTTCTTTTAAGTTATTTTGTGCATCACTCTGTTTTGAATTTGATGCAAATTTGCAATGTATGAGGGTCATCCTTTTGTGTTAAATGGCTGCATAAAGCAAGCATTTGTTGACTCGCATGTTGATAAGAGTATTAAAACTTGGAACTTGAAAAAGATCTGTTTAAGGTAAAAAAAAAAAAAAAAAAAAACCATTAATTTGCGATTAATCGCGAGTTAACTATGGACAATCATGCGATTAATCGAGTTAAATATTTTAATCGTTTGACAGCACTAATATATATATATATATATATGTAACTGAGGGGTACAATTCCCTGACTGTATTAATCAAGTATTGATATCATTGAATCACTACCGACTTGTACATTACTGGCCAACACCGTACAAAGGTATTCTAGATGACGACACTCGCACAATAACAGGTTTTCCACACAAAATACTCGGTTAGAATATTTATTACATAAAAGGATAGTATTACATTACTTAGTTGCGCTTATAAGGCAAATAGAATGCGCATAGGCGAGTCAATAGTGAATATTAAGTAATTATCTAGGGATCTTCTGGGAAAGGGTGTACTACCGGTTGTAAGCCAGCAGAGGGGGCCAAAGCTCTATGCAAGTCCAGGGTTCAAGGGGGCGATGTCACCCCTGTGGCAGCGGGGAAAGCAGTGGTGATCCCAGGGTGCGCTCCGCGCAGATGAGAGCCGTCAAGTCTCTGCTCCGGCAGAGACGGGCTTGGGCGATGGTCCCACGGGCAGGTGTAGATCCCACAGTGGCAGTGGGGTAGGCGGTTCTCTGCTCCAGCAGCTTGGTCAAAGCAATGAAGAACAATAATCCTTGCCCGGAGAGTGGCACCGCTGGCGGGGTGTAAGTCCTCCGTGGTGCTGCTGCTGCTCCGGTGTAAATCCTCCGGTGCGGTAATGCACGGTTGGTCCTGACGTTAATATACTATTAGCACGGGCAATAAGTGCTCTATGTCGACGCACAATTACTCACTCCACGTGGTCTTTGACTCGTAATGAAGGTTTACTAATGAATAGAGAACGATACGACAAACAGACGTATTTAGGATAACACGAGACTATATTGGGGCAATGCGAGCCCTGCTGTACCGCACGTTACGTAGTGGGTAAGGCTTTACTTCGTTAACTGCACCAGACTGAACTGAAGGCGAACTGAAAGGGGGGTTCTACATTTCTTGCGCCATATATATATGTACCGTGAACAAATAGTACCTATCTCATTTCTGTCGCCTCTCGGTCTCGTAGCCGTGGGCGAAAGCGGGCATGCTTGGGCAAGTCCGAGGCGGTAGCTTTCAAGTCAGCTCGAGGGGGTAAGGCTTTACTCGGTACCTGGCGCCAGGGGATCGCTTCCAATAGGGGAATGAATATTATGGTCTGTCCTGCTAGACTAAAGGGATATTCAGTGTATATTGTACAAGGAATATACAAGGGATATCAAACGATATGCAGATATTATACATGGGATCTCAGGCAACAAATATATATATTCGATTTAATCTGACCCTTTGTAACAATATATATATATACACACACACTACTGTGAGAAAATAATAATCACACAGACTTAATGATTTTAGAATATTTCAGATAATGAAATTAAATGTTTATATCATCAACTATCCAGTTAGTATTTATACTGTGTGTAACATTTGGCTACTTTAAATCATTGAATGTAGAGAGAGAGCGAGAGAGAGAGAGGGGGCGAGAACGAACAAGAGAGCCAGCCCCCCCCCTTCGGGTTTTGTTCTAGGTTCGCGTTTTGATCGTCTAAGCTGCCGTAGGTGATGACGTCACACTCGAATGTAAACAGGAAGAGATGGAGATGGAGACACACGGAGATGGAAATTGAATGATATACAGAAATGAATAACCAATAAATATGAAGTTATGTTTAAACTTCTGTTGTCAAGCGTTGTCAATATAACCCACCCCCTTTTCTCACGAATGGAACTAGTCTTGTGGAGTCCGCTTTGACCGTTTTCCAGGGTTAGCAGAGATCGCTAGTTAGCTTAGCATAATCCTAATGGATACCTTGGTTAGCAGCTACCGTTAGCTCATTGCTCGTGTCAATTAAATTGCATGTTATTAAAGGTCCGCGCTGGTCTGTCTAATGAAATTACAACCGCAACATTATATTGCACTGTACAGCCCTGGTTGTAGGCTAATGTTTTACTACAATTTGTATGGATTAATTTAGGAGTGAAATGCGAATGAAGGGTTGAAATCACCACTCGCAAGCTTGCCCCAGATATTATTTTAAACTCGCACGGACCAAATTAGGGGGCAATTTGCGACCATATCATCGCAGTGTACAGCCCTGACATGGCCACCACCCACATCGTATAAACATTAATGTTGTTATTAGCTGTTTCAAGAGGACATTTGTAAATATATTAGCCACATGTCATTGTAAATTGACATGGTTTTTGTAGCTAGAAGTTTGCACGTAGGTCGGAGATGACTGGTTTCCCACGTCCAACTTCCCACCTCCGATCATAAACAACCTTTGTTTACACTGACAACAACACCTCCGATCATAAACAACCTTTGTTTACACTGACAACAACACCTCCGATCATAAACAACCTTTGTTTACAACAACACCTCCGCTCATAAACAACCTTTGTTTACAACAACACCTCCGATCATAAACAACCTTTGTTTACACTGACAACAACACCTCGGATCATAAACAACCTTTGTTTACAACAACACCTCGGATCATAAACAACCTTTATTTACAACAACACCTCGGATCATAAACAACCTTTGTTTACACTGACAACAACACCTCCGCTCATAAACAACCTTTGTTTACACTGACAACAACACCTCCGATCATAAACAACCTTTGTTTACAACAACACCTCCGCTCATAAACAACCTTTGTTTACAACAACACCTCCGATCATAAACAACCTTTGTTTACACTGACAACAACACCTCCGCTCATAAACAACCTTTGTTAACACTGACAACACCTCCGCTCATAAACAACCTTTGTTTACACTGACAACACCTCCGATCATAAACAACCTTTGTTTACACTGACAACAACACTGACAGTTGTACAACAACTCTGGGTAAACACAGCTAGCTTCCCCAGGTTCATCCCACGTTCAAGGGGGGCGACCCACAGGAACACATGCACTCAGGCTGCGGTTAGACTGACTGATGTTTTCGTTTAGTTTTCAGATGAGTTTCGCTTTTCCAGGTCGCAACGTAGCGGTAGGCGAGTCACACATTCGTTTTGCAACCTGAGAACTTTCGTTTTGTCACCTGAGCACAGTGATGTAGTACACTGCCAAAGCAGTAGGTGGCAGTAGGTGGCGAACATGAAGGCAATTTTCAACCAATCAGAACTTGAATGTGCCAATACACTTCCTGCAAAGAAATGTCAACACGCCGCCATCTTTAAATGCCTCGGCTATTTAGCCAATGCAGCACTTATTTTTCAGCAAAGTGTAATAAAAGTGCAATAAACAAAACGGATACATTCACTGTGTTCTGCCTCTCATTTGTTGATGAAACAAAACTATCATCAACACAATTGACCACCAAGAGCGGAGTTTAATCTCATCTGCGTTGATTTTGTTAGCTTACATGCTAACGCGATAGGAATATGCCATTATAACAGTATAGCATTGTGGCTAGAAGCTAACGTTAGCCAGCCAGCACCAAACTGATGATATCGGGAGCTATCAGTAGCTAGATAACATTAGAGACAACGCCTTGTGTATTAAACAAAGGTGAATAGATGACTGGGCCATTTTGTTTAATGCTTATTATGTTGAAAGATGAGCTCTGAGCTAACAGGGTCTGGTAGCTACGGTAGGTAGCTAACGTTAGCCAGCTGCTCATGCAATCGTTAATGCTAGCAGAATGAATGGATGTAAACTTTATTTAACATATCGCAGAATGGGTACAATACAATACGGCTCAATACAAACAATTGTTAAGGGAATGCAGACTGTTGTAGCTGGGACTGGGGTCCTTATAACAATAACTTGACAACACATGGTAGCTGCAGCTATAGCTCTGTTGTCACCGGACGTTGGTGAGGGCGTGCGGGTGTCTGTATCTACTGCGCATGGGCGTTGAGCAACAACGGCTCTGCGCAGATTACACGACACGTTGTCGGCGAGGAAAACACCTTTTCAGCGTTCCCGCTAGGGCAACGCGTTTTCCTGCCAAAACGTCATTTCTATCTAATAGGGACAGCAAACATATTCAAAATGTATTCAAACGAAAACAAAAACAGTGTGTGTAACAAGGGCCTGAGTCGCTGACGAAATGTTCTCTGCACCTCCCATCCCGTCGTCCTCCCCCCCCCCCCCCCCCCCCGAGGGCAGCCGGAAGCAGACAAAGGCTGCAGCATGCGCCGCGCCCGGGGACCAATCCAAGTGCTCCTGTCCGTCTTTGTCAGGGACGCCACAGCGTTAGCGATAGGGATGGGTACCTTTCACATTTGAACCGATACCGGTACCTGTGAATCGATACCGGTACCCAACGGTACCTTTTTTCGGTACTTCAATCTCAAGAAATTTAATTTACCTACCTCAGTCGTAAAAAAAGAAAATCCCAACTTCAAATAACTACAATTTCGACAGTTTTCGGCTTGTCATTGCTCTGACTGCTTTGTTGTTGAATCAAGTCAAATCCTAGGTAAGCATATATTGTGCGTGTGAACGTTGACATGGAGAAAAAAAAAAGTAAAAAAAAAAAAAAAATCGGTTTCTCACTTGATTCGATACTCGGTAGTACCGACGTGTTTCGGTTCGGTACCTCAAAAGTACCGAATTCGGTACCCATCCCTAGTTAGCGATCTGTTCTGCATGTTTTTCCATTGGGTTTATCTTATCGGGAGGGGAAACCCTTGCGAGCACACGGGGGGAGAACATGCAAACTCCACACAGAAAGGCCCGGGAGATACCCCACCTGGGTACCTGGCAACGCGGCAACCTGGTCCCCAAGCGGGAGTTGAACCCAGGACCTTCTAGCTGTGAGGCGACAGGGTTAATCTCGGTCGTCACCATCTATACTGGACTTGGGTCAGAGGACTCATTTCTGCTGCCCGTCGTTACCTGGCTTATTCACTGGTTGTTGCTTTGGTGTAAAAATGGGTAGAAAAATCGGTGATTCATTTGTACAAATATGAGAAATATGAGTTTGGAAATGTTCAATTGAAGAACATCTTTCTGCGATTCTTAACACTTTGAATACCGACGACGACTATTCTCGTTTTATCATGCCATGTTGAGTGCCGACGACGAGAAATGTCGTTTGATTTTTTTATTAGCGATCTGAATTCATATTTCATCAACCGAGTCTCCCGTTGGTACAGCAGCCCCTCCAGGAGCTCCGATGGGAATAAACCGCCCCCTATTGTCTATCCCTGTGTAACTGCAGGTCAGTCGATTAGACTGACCTGGGATCTGTAGAGGTGGAGCCAACTGGCTCCATTGTGCTGGCGAGCCATCTGATGATGAGGGATCTGATTGCGAGTTGGAATGCAGCCTGGAATATATATTTACAGCAGCCAATAATCAATCAATAAGCGTGATCGATATTTGGAATGGCGATCAGGAATTGGAATTATCTTTTTGGAGAACATCTGATCTAAGTCTATGTTACCAGTCTTGGGGTAATCGGAGCTGTATTCACTGAGATAACAGCGTGTCCCTATGTGTGTGTGATTTTGAGGAAATGGATAATAGATTTTTCAGCCAACGTATAAGTACACATATACTATCGATAATCTAGCGTTTATTTGAAAACGATTCATAAATAGGCCGACAAATGACAACGTGTCTAGTGTATTCGAGAATATTCCAATAAATGCCGTTTATGGGGGAATCTTTCTATTTTCCCGGACATTTTCGAGAGAACGATAGCTTTTCGAAATGCTATAAAAAGGATATGAACCGATTTATAAAAAAAAAAAAAAAAATCTGTTTCGACAATGTTGACTGCAAACAAGTCATTGATAAGCGACAGGCAGATTAGACATATAGCCATAATTTAAAACATAGGTTATGCATTTATAACGCTAACATTGAAGTGGATGATGGCATTCAACCGGGTAAAAAGGTAAACAAGGTCGGCACCGATAGTATTAACACTTTAACCGCTGAAAACGTGCTCATTCCGCCGAGGACGCCTTAACTCGTCTTTGATGTCAATATTTAAAAAATCTGTCATCGAAATCATATTTCCTTTCCGGGGCCCTGAGACACAAGTGTGATCTCCTCTCAACTCTCTAGCGGTTCAAGAGCGCCATCTGGTGGCCGATCGGCAGATCGCCAACCGGATATTAACCTTTGAACCAGTAGTACTCATGCAAATGTGGTCCGGCCACTCTCTATAGCTCCCGCGACTCCATCTTGAAACACTGGATAATAGATTGCTCGCCCTAACTCAATAAACAACGTTATTTGGACGTATATACTATTATACAACCTGGAAATGGATCGGGCATTTCTACATCCCATAATCGAAAACGGTCTACTCCACGCTGATCGTCCAATGGCGCGAGGAACATACGGTAAGATTCAGCGTTATATTCTAACGTGTTCAATATAAACTGCTATGATGAACATATGACCCACTCTGGATGAATCATCTAACGTTGCCCACGGAATTATAAACGATCCCCCGCCCATCCGGTCATCATCAGATCATACGTAGATCATTCTAGAAGTACGTCCAGTTGAAATTTTTCATCTCGCGCCGATCGCTACCAAACTGTATTTCATCATCAATATAATGCATTTAGGGCTATAAATCACGTTCTGAAGAAAGCTGCAGAAAACGATAAAAACATACTTATACTTTAGACCATATTTTAGTATGAATATGTGAATGAAAAAGTTTAACGTTGCTACACCCTGAACAATACATATAGGACATTGAATGGGCCATAATAATGGCAATGTAGCAATAGAATTAAAAAAGTTATAGCCCTGCAAAGAAGGGGAACTTCTCCATAGACAAATAGAGCTGGCGAGGGATGGTAAATTATGAATTTAACCCATGGCGATCAAAGTGTTAAAGGAACAGGAAAGGGAATATTCAGACACTTTTGTTGGCTATTTCTACAGCCACAGAATTTATTTTGTACATTAGTTCATGAGACAGCGACGCCTACAGGCAGGGCCACCTCAGGGGGTGTGCGAGCAGTGCGGTCGCACAGGGCCTCGCGGGAAGGGGGGCCTTGCACAATTTTTCTTTTTTCTTTTTTTTTTTATTATATATATATTGTCCTTCAAGAAGTGGTAGTGGTATGAGAAAGAAATCAAAATAAAAGTTCCACCTTTGATTCTAAGAAGACCCAACCTTTGTTTCATGTTCGAAAGCGACATCCATTTGAAGGGAGAAAAAATAATAGATGGATATTCAAAAGATATAAATATAGTTGGTCAACATGTCCTTATTTATATAAAACTGTTGTCATTCGCAAAGTGACAGTAATATGAAAAGTTCCACCTTAAGTTCTAGGAAACAGAAAAAGCGATCCCATATCCAAATTAACTATGGCAGAAAAATAGAAATAAAATAAAAAGTCCACCTTAGATTCTGAGAAACAAAGAGCAAACAGAGAAGAAAAAAATAAATAAGATTGCAAACTATGGTAGGTCGACTTTGTAAGATGTCCATATTTATATAAAGCCATTTTCATTCAAGAAGTGACAGTGAAATGGGAAATTCCACCTTAATCTCTAGAACCAGAAAAAGTGTATACATATACCCGTAAATTCTTTCACGGTCGATGTGGAACGTCTATTGTAGTCTGGTGACCCGGTCATTGAACTGGTTAATCAGACAAACTATGGCACGTCTACTTTGCAGTATGTCAGTAATTATATAAAACCATTATCATTCAAAAAGTGACGGTGAAATGAAAAGTTCCACCTTAAATTATAACCCTGGGGAAGCGATCACGTGACGTACCCATACCAACTATGACCGGTCGACTCTGCTTGTTTTCTTTCACGGTCGATGTGGAATGTCTTATAGCCTGGGGTCCCAGTCATTCATTTAACGGGGTTTTCAGCTTGGCCAAATCTTTCCTTGCAAAATGTCTTGGCTTCCTCCGGTGTGGTGAAAGTGTAGACTTCTCCCTCCGCCAGTGTCACCCGGAGGCGGGCAGGGTGAAGGAGCCCGAAGCGTATGCCTTTACGGTACAGGATAGTTTTGAGTTTTGACCTCATTAAACGCTGCGCGTTTTTTTAGAAAGGGCTGCGCTGTAATCCGGGTAGAATCTCTCAGTCTTATTCTGATAGCGGGGTTCGTTTTCTCTGGCCCAGCGTAATGCTCGTTCCTTCTCCTGGAACCGGTGGAAGCATACTATGATGGATCGTGGCGGGGTACCTGTTTTGGGTTTGGGGAGTAGAGATCGGTGTGCTCTCTCCAGCTCCGGTGGCTTGTTGAATACGTCGGGACCCATGACTTCCATCAGTAGATTTGCGACAAATTTAATAGGGTCTTGTCCCTTTTCGCTGTCTTCGGGTACGTTTACAATACGGAGGTTGACTCGCCTTGACCGATTTTCCAGCTCGTCGACCCGGTCTAGGAGGGTGCTGTTGTCTGTTTCCAATTTGCGTATGGTTTTCTCCGCTCTGACGAGACCCTCAAAGTTATCTCCTGCGGTGGTTTCAACTCTGGCGAGGCGTGCTTGAAAGGAATTAACCGTTTCGTGAAGTGCATCCACCGATGTTTGTAGGGGCGAGAGAGAGCTCTGTAACAAAGTTGAAAAGTCTTCTCTGAGGCTGGATCTTTGTTTTGCCAGAACTTCGAGTAGAATAGTCATGGATAGGACGTCTTGGCCGTCTTCCATGTGCTCCGTATTGACTGCGACGTCTCGTGCGGCCATTGTCTTGCTAGTAGCGTTAGCCCTATTGATTGGAGTTGTCCGTGTCGGTTGTAATGTCGCTTGTTTAAGATGTCTGGTCCTGTCGTTGTTCATTTTTGTTAAGTAGGAGTTTCGATTTTCTGTGGTTGAAACGTTTTTTAGATGTTAGAAATGTAAATTATTAGCGTGAGGCAGGAGAGCCTTCTCGACCACGTCTTTCTCCTACGCCGACATAACCGGAAGTCCTTATGCAAGTTTATCCTCAAATGTAAGTACTGTAGCTGTGTTTTAACTGTGTGGTAAACCTGGGTTTATCAACGTTAGTTAGTAAGCAGTGCAATCTTGCTAACTAGCTAGCAACTTGAGTGCAATCTTGCTAGCCAACATTCAGTTTGCTAACTAACTAGCTACTAGCTAGTGTTAGCTAGCTTGCATTGCTAGCTAACTACCAATACATTTTCACATTAGGCTGTGACATTACTTCTATACTAGTTGACATGAATAGTCTAGTCTTTTTTTTTTCAATTATTATCTTTTATTTGCTTTTAACATTTCATTTACATACAGTTGTAAAATGCAAGTTATAAATATATAAATTACATTTCCTAACTAAACAATTACTAACCCTTCCCCGACCCTTCCTAGTACAAAAAAAAAAGAAAAAGAAAAAACGAATCGAATGCATGATTTACTTTAAGACCATGATTTTCTGTGCTACTACCTGAATAAAATAATAGACAACAAAAAGAAAAAAGAAAAAAGAAAAAACAGGCAGACAAATATAGAATATAAAAAGACAATATCCACAATCTCTATGCTTCAATTGGCTCTCTCCAGTTCTATACCCATATTTGGTATGTAATCCATTGTCCGACCCCAGATCTTCTGAAAGTGTATTATTTTTCCTTTCACATTATACATGATTTTTTCAGGTGTGCAATAGGATAGGAGTTCTGCCCACCATTGTTTAGTCGGGGGAGGGGGTTCAGATTTCCAATGACAAAGAATAAATTTTTTTGCAGCAGACATTCCTAACAGGATAAATTTATTTTCAAAGTTGTCAAAGTTACTCAGCATAGAGATATCACCCAAAATAGCTATTCGTGCGTCAGGAGTCATCGTCTTTCCAATAATTTTTGAAAGTTGTTCAAATATAAATTTCCAGTAATAATTTAACTTCCGGCAATTCCAGAACGTGTGGATTAGGTCCCCTTTAGCATGTTGACATCGAAGACAATTGGGTGATGTCTCGTGGCTAAATTGATATAATCTGTGAGGTGTATAATAAATTCTGTGTAGTATATTAAATTGTGTTAACCTATGGTTGGTATTTGTTAAAGTTGTTTGGGAGTTCTGGAGCAATGACTGCCATTCTTTCATGGTATATTTGTGTTTAATATCTTTTTCCCATTTATCTTTTTGTTGTAGCATCCTATCATCTTTCTGTTCAGTGTTCATCAGTGTGTAGATTTTAGATATCAGGCCCTTTGATGTTTTTGTAGTGTTAAACAGTTTCTCTATTGGTGTTTCAGACATATGGGGATAGCTATAACTGTTATTTTTGACCCAGTTCCGTATCTGTAGGTATTTAAAAAAAATGGATGAAGGTAAATTATATTTCGCTCTCAGGGAATTAAAATCAGAAAAGATGCTTTGGTTATACAAGTCTCTTATTTCGCTGATTCCCTTTTTCAGATATTCCATCACTAATAATTTTGGGGACACAAGGGTTGTTCCACAGGGGCATGCTCATTAACAAGGTATTTTGATTTCCCATTAGTTTAATAGTTTCTTTCCAACATGCAAAGGTATGATGTATAATCTGGTTTTTAGTGATAGAGTTAAGGGTTTTTTGCGTGTCTATATAGGGGATTACCTGTAGTGGAGTAGGATGGATTATGTTCTCTTCCAGTTTAACCCATGCTGGTGTGGGCAGCCTCTCACTGTTGAGCCAACACCAAATAACACGTGATTGACAGGCTAGGTAGTACAGTCTGAAGTTGGGGAGGTTTAAGCCCCCTTTATTCAGGGGAGCCTGTAGTGCTTTTAATCTGATCCTAGCCCGTTTCTGGGACCACAAAAACATTGAAATGATTTTATTCAGTGATGTAAACAAGCTTGGTGGACAGCTGAGTGGAATTGACTGGAACAAATAAATTAATTTAGGCAGAACATTCATCTTGACCACATTAACACGTCCAATTAAAGAAATTGGTAGATCTTTCCATTTGTATAGGTCTGTTTTGATTTTTTCCATAATAGGTAGATAGTTATTTTGGTATGTTTGGTTCAGGTCGTTAGATATTTGGATTCCCAGGTATTTGAAGCTTTTTGGTGCCCATTTAAAATGGGAAATCATTGGGTGGGTATTCTGGGTGGTAACACTATTTAGTGGCATTATTTCACTCTTGTCATAATTTATCGTGTAACCAGATATGGCACTGTATGCCTCTAGTATGCTGAGTAATTGCGGCAAGGATATATCTGGTTGGGTAATATAAATTAGTAAATCATCACAATATAGTGAGAGTTTGGATTCGTTTGCTCCAGTCTTTATGCCACATATATTGTTGTTGTTCCGTATTGCCACCGCCAACGGTTCAATGGCTGCGGCGAACAGATATACGGAAAGTGGGCAGCCCTGTCGTACTCCACGTCCCAATTGGAAGGGTTTGGAAAGTATACCATTTGTCAACACTTGTGCCTTCGGAGAGCAATAAAGCATCTTAATATAATTAATGAAAACATCACCGAAATTCATCTGTTTCAGAGTATAAAAAAGATATTCAAATTCTATTGTATCAAAAGCTTTTCGAGCATCCATCGAGATTACAAGTCTTGAGTCATTCGTTTGTTTAGAGAGCTCAATGATATGAAAAAGTTTTCTGATATTGTCAGATCCCTGTCGCTGCTGAATAAAACCCGTCTGATCCTCGTGGATTAAGAGAGACATCACAGGGTCCATTCTTAGTGCGAGTGCTTTAGAAAATATTTTATAATCCACATTTAACATTGACAGGGGCCTATAGGAGTCACAAAGTTGTTTATCCTTAGAGGGCTTAGGAAGTACATTGATTGTTGCTAATTCTAGACTTGGTGGTAATTTACCATTATTGAGACTGTCTTTGAGCATGTCCATATAAGGGCGGATTAATTTATTTATGAACAGTTTGTAAAATTCAGCAGGTAGGCCGTCGGGACCGGGTGCTTTGCCCGTTTGCAATGAGTTAATAGCTTTGGTGATTTCTTCCTTTGATATTTCTGTTTCAAGAGTAGTTCTCACTTCTACAGGAAGCTTAGTAATCTGTAAGTTTCCCAAGAATTCCTCGCATTTTGTAGCAGTTGAGTCTTGGTTTTCAGACGTATATAGATTGTGGTAGAACATTTCAAAACGCTGGTTTATCTCTTCAGGTTTATGTAATACATCACCATCCTTAGATTTGATTGAGTCTATTGTTTTTGCCATCTCTTCTTTTCTTATTTGCCAGCTGAGTAGCTTGCCGGTTTTGTCCCCCTTTTCATAGTAGTGGTATTTAGTTCTGGCCATGTCTGCTTCTACTTGGCTAGTAGTTAAGTTGCTATATTCAAGCCGCTTTTTTACTAGTATGTGCAGAGTTTCTGCTCTATTGGATTCTGCGTGTTTTTTCTCTAGTTCATGAATTTCTTTGTCTAGTGTGTTTAGATACAGTCTACTTTTTCTTTGTTTAGAAGCTCCAAAAGACGTTATCTGACCTCTTAGGTAAGCTTTCAGTGTCTCCCAGATTATGCTTGGGGAGGCAGAGTTTACATTAATTATTAAAAAGTCATCTATTTGATTTTCTAGGAAGTTAACAAAATCTGGGTCATTAAGGAGATATGGCTTGAATCTCCAACGCTTAGTTTTAGGTTTGTCCAAATATTGTTTCACCTTCAATTTCAAAGGACAGTGATCCGATATTGTAGAGGCTAGATATTTACATTCAATTACATTGTGAAGTAGTGATTTAGTTGTTAAAAACAAGTCTAATCTGGAATAAGTGTCATGTACCGCAGAATGAAATGAGTATTCCCTCTCCAGTGGGTTAAGTATTCTCCAAACATCGACCAAACCCATTTCAGACATACCATCCCTTACTACTTTGGCTGCGGCACTTAATGGCTGGGGGATGCTATTAGATCTATCTGATGTGCTCAGTGTTAAATTATAGTCACCTCCAAGGATACATGTGCCATAGTTTTGTGCAGAGGATAATAGAATATTCCTAAAAAAGGGTGCATCGTCTTTGTTGGGGCCATATAGATTAATAAGTGTAAAAGGTTCGTGATTTATGTCACATTTGAGGATTATCCATCTACCTGCAGTGTCTTTTTCTTGAGAACGTATTTTTAGGTTTAACTGTTTGTGACATAGTATGGCCACTCCTCTTGATCTGGAATTAAATGAGGAATAGAATACTGACCCAACCCAATCTCTTTGCAACTTCACATGCTCTGCATCAGTTAAGTGGCTTTCCTGAATAAATGCAATGCCGCAATCTTGATTCTTTAAATAGTTGAGAATCTTTTTCCTTTTAATGGGATTATTGATGCCCTTAACATTGAAGGACATAAATGTCAGAGTGCTAGTCATCTAGGATCATTTTCAATATCGACTTTAATAAGGGTTTAATTGTGGTTTTGTTATAGAGATTGCAGCATTCCATTTGGACATGGGCGCGTGCGTGTGTTTTTGCATACACACACATGTTCACAGTGCATATGCCTACCATTAGTCACTCCAGTTATATCATACAATCTATCATGGTTCACAAGATCACATGCATTGAGTTCGTGAAGATAATATGTATTTGTACTAGGTCCCCCCCCCACCCTTTTTCCCCCCCATACCCTCCCCAAACAGAAAGTAAACCATAACATAGGCTCACTAGTCCTATATTACCCTACTTGGCTCCCTGTTAACTCCCCCTTTAAATTGCCAGGTGGCACACCACTATTTGAACCAGGCTGTGAAGCGTTACTCCTTATAACAAAAAGAAAAAAGGAACAAAATTAAACTAAAAAAACAAACAATACAGGCAAGCAATTGATTCAGTAATAAGGCAGAGAAATAAATTAATTAATGAATAAGAGAAATGAATAATGAATAAGAGGGGAAAGATAATAGGCTACCAATTTACTTGTCAGTTTCTCTTTTTTTTTTTTTTTTTTTTTTTGTGGTTTTTTTTTTATTATTATATTTTTTTTTTTTTTTTTTTGTAAGCCTACATGGTCTAACTATCCTTTCCCCTTGCAAAGGCTACGAAAAGAAATAAAAATGCAAAGTTCTACAACTATAGTTGCCTACCAACACCCTAAAAAGTAAAACAATCAACCCAATCTATGTCAAATGTATATACACTCTTCTTCTGGATTTTTTTAGTATCACAAACAGTACTGTATTTGAAAATCTGGCCTGTCATAAATGTATAGATGCAGCAGTACTGTCCATCCGCATGTCACGCGTGTCACATGATGAATTGAAAATGGGGGACCCTGATGGAAACAAGACGAAAGTCCTTCTCTGGTCTGCATCCTCCCAACAACTGTATGTACTGAGCTGTACTGCACTGTACCCATTAATTTTATGCAATCCGCCAACAAACTTGTCCATCAATTCAATCAATCAAACCAAAGAAAGAAAAAATATATGAATTGGATGTAATAAAAAATAGAGAAAATGGAAATATATATATAAACACCACAAAATCAAAAAAAAAAAACTAGAAATTATACACTGATGATTCAGTTTTGATACTTGTCCTTTAATTAACCACGTTCAGGGTTGTTTCTAGAATAGTCTAGTCTTGATACATTTTGTAACATTCAATCTTATATCTACTTTTAGCTATTTTGTGATTTTTTGTTTTTTTTTCTTAAAGATTATACTACTAAATAGGAACATTTGGGGTGAGACATGTTTGAAAAATCATTGATCATGCCTAGACTGATTCTATACATCTATACTGTTAAGCTAAGCTTACTAGTGGGGTTGCTGTACTGAGGAACCACAGGGGAACCAGCCTTATGTTTTCCCTTTGTGATGAGGAAAAAAAAATACTAAAAATTCAAAGAATCTTTTCTTTTTTTTTCGAGTGAAAAGTGAATAACGGTCGACATGGCTGTGTTGTTGTCGTCGTGTTTCACTAGGTCAGTCCGAAGGAGCTGAAGGAGGCTTTGAGGAGACAGTGGTCCCAGCTGTCGGACAAGCGGAGACTGAAGTGGATCAGCAAGGCCCTGGAGCTGCAGAAAGACTATGCGGTAGGAGGAGCATTAACCCTTTCACTGCCACACTACAGAAGGTTAACCCTTTCACTGCCACACTACAGAAGGTTAACCTTTCACTACCACACTACAGAAGGTTAACCCTTTCACTACCACACTACAGAAGGTTAACCTTTCACTACCACACTACAGAAGGTTAACCCTTTCACTACCACACTACAGAAGGTTAACCATTCACTACCACACTACAGAAGGTTAACCCTTTCACTACCACACTACAGAAGGTTAACCTTTCACTACCACACTACAGATGGTTAACCCTTTCACTACCACAGAAGGTTAACCCTTTCACTACCACAGAAGGTTAACCTTTCACTACCACAGAAGGTTATAACCTTTCACTACCACACTACAGAAGGTTAACCATTCACTACCACACTACAGAAGGTTAACCCTTTCACTACCACATTACAGAAGGTTAACCTTTCACTACCACACTACAGATGGTTAACCCTTTCACTACCACATAAGGTTAACCTTTCACTACCACACTACAGAAGGTTAACCTTTCACTACCACACTACAGGAGGTTAACCTTTCACTACCACACTACAGAAGGTTAACCTTTCACTACCACACTACATCAGGTTAACCCTTTCACTACCACACTACAGAAAATTTACCCTTTCACTACCACACTACAGAAGGTTAACCCTTTCACTACCACACTACAGAAGGTTAACCATTCACTACCACACTACAGAAGGTTAACCATTCACTACCACACTACAGAAGGTTAACCCTTTCACTACCACACTACAGAAGGTTAACCATTCACTACCACACTACAGAAGGTTAACCCGTTAGTCTCCTATAAATAAACACAACGTTTATCTTCTTTTAACTTGGTTTATTCAATCAACTTGCATAACACCAATACAGAGCCATACACGAACAGTGGACCTCTTCCTCATGGTCGACACAGACTAACTGCGCATGCGTTTCACAGCCTCAAGAGGGCAACCTAGACTACCGTATTGCCAGTAGTATAGACGCAAAGAGATTACATGTTAACAATCTCATTCTATCTTTTTAAAGAAATAAACAAAACAAAAATAACATTACCTTGCATGAATCATAAAACAATCACACAGTGACTTAAAACAAAAATGTTTAAATTCCCTGAGTAGTCAACATAAATTAGGGAAACATTTTAGAAACAAATGCATAAACAAAAGTGTTTTCAATGTTCCATTTCAACAGACACTTTAACCCAGATCCCATTGTCCTTCACCAAGTGCTTTTAAGAGCACAAGAGCCGAAGCTCCTTTTTTTGTGAGACAGTCAGCGAACTGAGATTTTGTGTCTGACCAACGCACCTGCTTGATCCGCTTGTTCTGAATGAGCTCCTTAATGCTACTGATTTCCAACCTGAGTCTCTTCTCTGTGACTTGTTTCGTGGACTTGAGCGCATCGAACAGAGAGTGGTTATCGGTCACACAGATTACAGGGAGTGCATTCAGTCCAGCATTTCCAGTAGTGAGCTCAGAAAATAGTGTGGCTAGAAAAATTGCATTGTCTACCCCATCTGACATGGCAAGAGTTTCCCCTGCAAGGGTACTGCGAACCACACGTCTGATTTTCTTTGCATGCCAACAGAGGGGGGAAAACTTCCCTCTTTCTCCCATAAGTGTTATAAAAGTACCTCCGTCTGGGAGGTTTCCAAATGAAGCATCACTGAAAACTATCAAGTTCAAAGCATCACTGTTTCCCAGATGTTGAAATCTGAGTGTCACCTTTTCAGACTTTAGCTTATGGATTATCTTATTAGCATCATGAACAGACTGTACTGTTGCCCCTTTTATATTAGAAGCCAAACAACATGAATCAAACATTACATCAGGTCTCGTCTGTTTAGCAACCCATAGGATCTGTCCTATTTTTGATCGTAGCTGCTCTCTCTGTTTCGTTGAGGGGTTCATTTCTCTGTGTGGCCCGACTTGCTTGTATGGGAATAGGCTCCAGGTTCTCAATGTAACTTTGTTGATGTACCTGAACTTCACCTTTAACAGTTACAAAATCCGGGAGGGGCGGAGCTGAGCGATCATGGAGTAGACGTGTTTCACATGAGCTCCCTTCTACCGTGCAGAATATACGTTTCTCCCCATTAGTCTTTATTTTATTTTTATTTGTTTTTTGTCTGCTTGCTAAGTTGTCGTGTTTCAAATACTGTCGTCGACCATCGCCCGGTGTCGGTGAGATAAGCGAAGCTGTGCTCTTGGTCATGACCAAGCTACATGCAGAGTCTGAGACACGCTCCGCTGAAGCACAAAAGAAAGTGCTGGCGGATTTTTGTGTCAACCTTCATCGAGAGATATCAGAGGAAATAAGGCTGGCGCTCGTCCCGCTGATAGACAAGATGGAGTCGCTGCACGCTGTCTCCTCGGCTAATGCTATCGAGCTAGCTGCGCTAACGACGGAGGTATCATTACAGGGCGAGAAGATGGTGGATCTCGAGTCCTCCCTGCTGGCTAGGCAGGCTGAAGTTACCAAACTACAGTCGGTAATTGAGGAAATACAGTCCCGGGAGAGACGCTTCAACATCAGGATTGTTGGAGTACCGGAGGGCAGCGGGGAAGGCCGTCTCTCTGAGACCATGCCGGAATTGCTGCAAAAAATACTGGGAAATGACGTCCTCTCCTGCCCTCCTGTCTGTGAGTCGGCCTACAGAGCGGGCAGGTCCACTCCTGGTGTGAACAAAGAGCCGAGGCCCATCATCGTCAAGCTGAACAGGCTTCAGCAGAGGGAACTCATCATGCGGTCGGCTCGTGCCAGAAGGGGTAATCTGAGGCTTGGCGATCACAAAGTGGCCATTTTCGAAGACTTTACACCGGAGGTTCAAGCACAGAGAGGCGAATACAAAGTCGTCTTGTCCAGGCTATGGAAACTAGGCCTGAGGCCCACGCTATTCGCTCCCGCGAAATTATCTGTGTTGGATAAGGTCGATGGTCGGCGTTCATTTTGGTCGTTGGATAAAACGAAGGAATATCTCGAGGGGATACCCGAGAATGTAGCTTGATAACTATATCGGGTGAGTGACGTGGCGATGTGGGCCTGAATACATTGTTAGGGCCGGCTATTCACAAACACTTGCTGTCATGCCCAGACATGCTAACTGCCCACTGCCCATCCAACTAGCGGGGCTTCCCAATGACTTCTGTTACTTGCTAATGCTGACCTCATGGTCGTACTTGTGTATCGCCTCTTTGGAAGCTAACGAGCTAGCTGAACAATGTACATAATAGACTAACGTGCTATCCGGATTCATCACTAGCTTACGCGCTAGCCTCGGGCTAGCTAGCGGGCTGCGTCTATCGTCTGCGCTGAGACATTCGAGACCCGTTAATATTTACGCACTTTGGTTGTTGATGCTGTTTAAGTGTAATCGGCTCGCACAATTCAACGGTGATCGGGTCCTTAACTAACTTCTTGTATGCTGTTATTTTTATATCCAGGCTGTTTTGAGCTTTGGGCTCCGGTAGGAGAAGATCGGTTGAATATATATATAAACAAGATATGATAACAGGTTGTGTCAGGTATTGCTTTTTACCATCCCCGGGTTAATGAATGTGTTTAATTCTATTCTTACATAGGTTATGTCATTCCAGCCGTGGTGCCTGATCAGAGGGGAACTTACAGGTGTGCACTTTGACCATAACCCCCTTTTCCCCTTCCTCTTATTATCGTTGTTTAAATGACATTTGTTTGCACAATTAACCTGGAACCCGATCTTACCTTAGACTATATGCTGGTATGCTCTAATTTAATTTAATTTTGAATTTTCCTTTATCCATTTGTACTATAACATTGCGACGTTGATGCGCAGACTCGGAAATAGATGGTTGCAGGGTTGATGTTGAGTTGTTATATAATAATGACAATTTTTTTCCCCATTATAGTTATCTCATGTTAGGGCCAAGGCTCACGGTGATTTTCGACCGATATCTTTATTGGAACAATATATGATAACAGGTTGTGTCAGGTATTGCCTATTACCATCCCCGGGTTAATGAATGTGTTTAATTCTATTCTTACATAGGTTATGTCATTTCAGCCGTTGTGCCTGAGCAGAGGGGCTGTTACATATGTGCACTTTGACCATAACCCCCTTTTCCCCTTCTTATTATTGTCGTTGTTTAAATGACATTTGTTTGCACAATTTACCTGGAACCCGATCCTACCTTAGACTATCTGCTGGTATGCTCTAATTTAATTTTGTTTTGAATTTTCCTTTATCCATTTGTGCTATAACATTGCGACGTTGATGCGCAGACTCCGAAATAGATGGTTGCAGGGTTGATGTTGAGTTGTTATATAATAATGACTATTTTTTTTCCCCATTATAGTTATCTCATGTTAGGGCCAAGGCTCACGGTGGTTTTCGACCGATATCTTTATTGAAACAATATATGATAACAGGTTGTGTCAGGTATTGCCTATTACCATCCCCGGATTAATGAATGTGTTTAATTCTATTCTTACATATGTTATGTCATTTCAGCTGTTGTGCCTGATCAGAGGGGCTGTTACATATGTGCACTTTGACCATAACCCCCTTTTTTCCCTTTCTTATTATTGTCGTTGTTTAAATGACATCTGTTTGCACAATTTTGCACAATTTACCTGTGACCCGATCCTGCCTTAGACTATCGGCTGGTATGCTTTAATTTAATTTTGTTTTGAATTTTCCTTTATCCATTTGTGCTATAACATTGCGACGTTGAAGCGCAGACTCGGAAATAGATGGTTGCCGGTGTGATGTTGAGTTATTATATAATAATGGCTATTTTTTCCATTATGGTTATCTCATGTTAGGGCCAAGGCTCAAGTGGTTTTCGACCGATATCTTTATTGAATTTTATTTTTATTATTATTTGTGTTTATTGGACTAGTGGGGGTTTAATCAGGGGTTTATCTAGAGGGGGGTCAGAGTGGGGAGCGTCTTATTGGATCCATGACTCTAGTGGGAAATGATAGGAAGATGACCATCCTTAGTGGATGGGGCATAGGGTGGGGATTGGAGAGTGGGTATAGGAGGGCTTATAATAGGACGGGTGGGTTAGGGTTTAGAGTAGAAGGAGGGGGGGTTGTAACTGGGGTGGTATTTTTATGTGTTTTATGTGCTGTTGTCTTATATGTGTGTAATTGTTCCTCCTCTAAACTCCTGGGATTGACCGTCTGGGCCCGCCTGGATCAGCGCCTCTGTACTCAGCCTGGCTGCACTGGTATGTTCTCTACGCATTTAGACAAACTCGACCATGGCTAAATTGAATATCTTAATTTGGAACGCAGGAGGTCTTAACGCCCCACACAAGCGTGCCAGTGTCCTTTGGTTATTGAAGAGAAGAAATATTGACATTGCTCTCCTTAGTGAGACGCATTTATTGGTGGGTGATGTGTCAAGGCTAGCAAATCGACAATATCACGTTATCTCCTCATCCTCAGCCGATGATAAGACGAAAGGAGTCGTCATAGTTACAAGACGTAACCTTGATATCAAAGTCCTGGATGTGTGGTCGGACACGGAGGGAAGGATTACTATAGCAAAAGTTGAGTTCTCTCATAGGAAGATGGCAATAATAGCATGCATTGTATGCCCCTAACACATTTGATTCAGCGTTCTATAATACAATCACGAAGAATATGTTGGAACTTACTGGATACGCTCTCATTGTGGGTGGCGATTTTAATGCGTGCTGGGATGCGGAGATGGATAGGTCCGGATCCTGTGAAACAAGCGACCAAAAACGGTCCTCTAAGGCCCTCAGGATGTGGGCCCAGGACACTGGGCTCGCAGACCTATGGCGCTTATCCAATCCCACCCTCAAGGATTACTCTCACCTGTCTGCCAGACACAAAACTTTCTCTCGAATAGACTATGCATTCGCATCCGCTAATTTGTTTGATAGTTTCGACGTCTCATTGGTTCCCCTGGCTCTCTCGGACCACAAGGGGATTTTCCTTGTGGCAACCTTTGGCAGGCTCTCCACGAGAGCTCCCAGGTGGCGTTTTAACTCAACCTTATTAAAGAACGATGATTTCTGTACTGAGTTCAGGAGTAAACTAGCTGAATTCTTGCAGATCAATGTTGGCACGGTCGATGACCCCAGGGTCCTATGGAACGCATTGAAAGGATTTATCAGGGGTCATGTCACACTTTTCGCCTCCAACTTACGTAAATCCCGGTCAAAAGAACTAGAAGGACTGGAAACATTATATGCGGATCTATACGCATCTTTGCAAACTAACTATAGTGATCGACTAAACACACAACGTAAGATAGTCAAGAAGGAAATAAACTCCATACTTAAACAACAGTCTGAGTTCTTGATACAAGTCAAGTCAAGTCAAGAGTTTTAATTGTCACGGCATACAGGTATACAATGAAATGCGGCTGGTCTTGCCCGCGACGATGTGCAATACAGTGGTACTGTGGTGACCTATATTAAGAGACATTCACCAAGGTGGGCTTGTGCCTTTAAGAGTGTGGGTTGTACTGTTTAGGGGACAGGTTAAATACCACTTCCGGTTCCGGGTTAACTTTGTTGTTATTGGTAAATGCTATGTGAGTGAGAAGTAAAGTACCTCAACTCGAACCACGTCTCTGGCTCGCTACTTTCTTATCGCCACATTGGTGACCCTGTGAAGAACATTTGTAACGTTAACAGCATTTAGCGTTATGTCTCAAGACAACGGCGTCGCGCAACCGCAAGCTCCCGCGCCGAATGCTAACGACGCTAACATGCTACAAGCGAACATTTACGCTGCAACCGTCAAGTTGCCCGACTTTTGGCAGCATAATCCCCGGCCGTGGTTTCAACACATCGAAGCCCAATTCCAGCTGAGAGGAATAACACAGGATATAACTAAGTACTTCCATGTTGTGGCGGCGTTGGATGCTTCAACGACGGCACGGGCGATGATGCTGTTGGAGGATCCGCCGGCAGCTGACAAGTACAATGCGCTAAAGACATTCCTTCTGAAGCTATATGAACTGTCAGAACTGGAGAAAGCGGACCGCCTGCTGTCCCTCAACGGCCTCGGCGATGGCAAACCGTCGGAGTTGATGGAAAAAATGCTGGCTGTACTGGGATCAGCTGATCCCTCTTTTCTATTTACACACATTTTCTTGCGACAGCTTCCAGTGCCTGTGCGCACAGCACTGGCGAGTTCCCTCCTCTCCTCCACCAAGGACTATCGCGGCCTGGCTGCAGAAGCGGACAGGGTTTTCCTGGCCAACAGGCAGCAGCAGTTTGTCCATGCGCTGCTGCCCCACCAGGGCACCTCTGCCCCACCACTGGAGGCCTATACAGACACCGCTGCTGCGGTGACAGCCCGACGCCAACCCGATGATGGGCTCTGCTATTACCATGCCAGGTTTGGGGACAGGGCCAAGCAGTGTCGCAAGCCATGCAGTTTCAAGGGGCAGGGAAACGCCAGGGCCGGCGCTCATTAGTGGCTGTGGGTGCCGGCCATGACTGCAAGCTATTGTTTATCACCGACTCCTTGTCTGGCCGGCGGCTGCTGGTGGACTCGGGCGCGCAACGCAGCATCCTGCCGGCACAGGGCGTGGACACCATGGACGGCAGACACGGGCCCCAGATGGACGCAGCGAACGGTACGCCCATACGTACCTACGGCACCAGGTATGTGGAGGTGTGTTTTGGGGGGCGCCGTTTCGGCTGGGGTTTTGTGATGGCTGCGGTGTCCACGCCGCTCCTGGGAGCAGACTTCCTCTGTGCTTTCAGCTTACTGGTAGATGTTAAAAACTGTCGCTTGATCGATGCCCTCTCTTTTTCCTCTTACCCCTGCACACTTGGGGCGGTTGGGGGGGGCGGAGCTCTCTGCCTGTTGAACACACTTGCCACCGGGGACCCGTATGAACGCCTGCTCGCCGGTTTCCCTGACCTCACCACACCCACGTTCTCATCGGCAGTGGCCAAACACGGTGTGGAACACCATATTACCACAGAGGGCCCCCCAGTCTATGCCCGGGCCCGGCGCCTCGACTCAGCCAAGCTGGCAATCGCCAGGGGGGAGTTTTCCACCATGGAGCGACTTGGCATTGTGCGCCGCTCGAACAGCCCGTGGGCTTCTCCATTACACATGGTTACAAAGGCTGGCGGAGGTTGGCGCCCATGCGGCGATTTCCGTCGCCTTAATAACGCCACAACCCCCGACCGGTACCCTGTTCCGCACATACAGGACTTCTCTACCCACCTGGCAGGGGCTGTCATCTTCTCCAAGGTGGACCTGGTGCGCGGTTACCACCAGGTGCCGGTCCATCCACGGGATGTGCCAAAGACAGCTGTCATTACACCCTTTGGGCTTTTCGAATTCCTAAGAATGCCTTTCGGGCTCATGGGGGCGGCGCAGACGTTTCAGCGCCTGATGGACTCTGTGCTCCAGGACATGCCATTTTTGTTTGTGTACTTGGATGACATTCTTATAGCCAGTACGTCCATAGAGGAGCACATGACACACCTCCAGCAGCTGTTTGAGCGGCTCAGTAAGCACGGCCTCATCGTGAACCCAACCAAGTGCCAGTTCGGGCAGTCCTCCATCACTTTCCTCGGACACCATGTCGCTCCACAGGGAGCCACCCCACTCCCCGCCAGGGTGGAGGCCGTGGCCAGTTTTCCTCGTCCCCGCACCGTACGGGCTCTACAGGAGTTCCTGGGCATGGTGAACTTTTACAACCGGTTCCTTCCCCATGCTGCCCACCTCATGCGGCCCTTGTATGAGGCCCTGCGGGGCAAAGTGCCCAAGGACGAGTTAGATTGGTCCTCGGAGATGGACAGCGCTTTTGGGGCTGCCAAGAACGCGCTAGCCAACGCTGCTCTGCTGGCGCACCCCTCTCCCACTGCCCCGGTCGCCCTCACGACAGACGCCTCTGACTATGCAGTGGGGGCGGTGTGCGAGCAGTGGGTGGGCGGTGCCTGGCAGCCACTGGCCTTTTTTAGCAAACAGCTCCGCGACAACGAGCGTAAGTACAGTACTTTCGACAGGGAACTGCTGGGTCTGTTCCTCGCCACCAGGCACTTTAGATTCCTGTTGGAAGGCCGCCAGTTCACTGCCTTTGTGGACCACAAGCCGCTAACGTTCTCCATGGCCAAGACCTCGGAGCCGTGGTCGGGACGTCAGCAGCGGCAGCTATCGGCGATCTCCGAGTTAACCACGGACATTCAGCACGTGGCGGGCAAGGACAACTTTGTCGCCGACTGCCTCTCTCGGGCGGTCATCGGGTCCGTCCACTTGGGACTCGATTATGCCGCCATGGCGGCAGACCAAGCCACGGACTCGGACATTCAGGCCTATCGGACGGGTCCTACCGCACTGCAGCTGGAGGATGTGGTGTTCGACACAGCTAACGCCACTCTCCTCTGCGACGTCTCCACTGGCCAACCGCGCCCTATGGTGCCTACGGCCTGGCGGCGCCGGGTTTTTAACATGATCCACAGCCTTTCCCACCCAGGTGTGAAGGCCTCGACTAAGCTGGTGGGGGTCAAGTTTGTGTGGCCTGGCCTCCGGAAGGATGTTAGGACCTGGGCTAGCTCATGTGTGGCGTGCCAGCGTGCCAAGGTGCACCGCCACACCAAAGCCCCTTTGGCACCGTTTATAGTGCCGGAGAGGCGGTTCGACCATGTGAATGTGGACCTGGTGGGCCCCCTGCCCCCCTCCCATGGATATACTCACCTCCTCACCATGGTGGACAGGACCACCAGGTGGCCGGAGGCTGTTCCACTGTCCTCCACTACGGCAGCGGAGGTGGCCCGGGCGTTCATCGGCTGCTGGGTGGCCCGTTTTGGCACACCGGGGGACATCACAAGCGACAGGGGCCCCCAGTTCACTTCGGAGCTCTGGACTGCAGTTGCGGAGCACCTGGGGGTGAAGATCCACCGCACTACGGCGTACAACCCGCAGGGCAACGGACTTTGCGAGCGGTTCCATAGGGACATGAAGGCCACTCTTCGGGCTGCCCTTACGGATGGCGCCTGGGTTGACCGCCTCCCGTGGGTCTTGCTTGGTCTTCGTTCTGCCCCCAAAGAGGACCTCCAGGCCTCGTCCGCCGAGCTGGTGTACGGCCAGCCGCTGCGGGTCCCTGGGGAGTTTCTTCCGGGGGCCACAGCATCCTGGTCCGTCGCCTCCCATCGAACAGCGTCCCGGGGTGTTGCCGATGCCCTTATTCCCATTCCAACATCCCGCCACTGCCTTCCCCAGTCCTACGTCCCCAGGGACCTGCCATTGGCCAAATATGTTTTCATCCGCCACGACAGCCATCGGACCCCGCTGCAGCCCCCTTATGACGGGCCTTTCCGTGTCTTGGAGGCAGGCACTAAAAACTTTGTTGTGGACATGGGAGGCAGGCCAGAGCGGGTCACTATAGACCGTCTTAAGCCTGCTCACTTGGACAAGGACGAACCAGTTAAGTTGGCCCTACCCCCGCGGCGGGGGCGCCCCCCGGTTTCGGCTCAGACCCCTGCCCTATCCTCTGTTCCGGCCTTGGCCCCTTCCGTGGCCCGGCCGCTGGTTCCACTTATCTCCCTTAATCCCCCTCTGGTTAAGCGCAGTCGGTTCGGCCGCTTGATCCGTCCCCCTCCACGTTGACTATTTCATGCTGTGATCTGTTCACTGATGGACTGTTCACTGGCTATTAATTAGTTGCAGTTTTTGTATTGGTGAATTCTGGGGGGGCCTGTGTGGTGACCTATATTAAGAGACATTCACCAAGGTGGGCTTGTGCCTTTAAGAGTGTGGGTTGTACTGTTTAGGGGACAGGTTAAATACCACTTCCGGTTCCGGGTTAACTTTGTTGTTATTGGTAAATGCTATGTGAGTGAGAAGTAAAGTACCTCAACTCGAACCACGTCTCTGGCTCGCTACTTTCTTATCGCCACAGTACAACATATAATAGAATCCAATAAAAATACAGTGGTACAACATATTAATAGAATCCAATAAAACAGTGCAATAAACAGGTACATGGTGTGCCATCTCGGTATCTGTACATTAGTATTTACAGAGCATATAGGACATGCTAGGTAGCTTTAGTAGTGCAATACACTGTTCCTGATGTTATACTACTTTAAAGTGGCCTTTCCTCTGGCCATAAGTGTGCGTGTGTGCGGCATGAGTGTTAAAGTGGCTGCTAGTGTGTGAGCGTGCTCAGCGTGCGTGTCGTGTATGTGCTTGTGTGTGCTTGTGTGTGGATAGTTCAGTTTCTGTGTCTCTCAATGTTCATTGTTCAAGGCTCTGATGGCCTGGGGGAAGAAGCTGAGCCTAAGCCTCTCCGTCCTAGTAGCTGGGGTTCGCAGGCGTCTGCCTGACCTCAGCAGCTGGAACAGGCTGTTATTGGGGTGGTGGGGGTCTTTCATTATCCTGCAGGCTCTGGATTTGCACCTCTTGTTGTATAGAGCCTGCAGGGGAGGTAGCGCAATACCCGTGGTACGCTCGGCTGAGCGCACCACTCTCTGTAGGGCCTTCTTGTCCTGTGCCGTGCTGTTCCCATACCAGGCAGTGATGTTTCCGGTCAAGATGCTCTCTACAGCTCCTGAGTAGAAGGACTGTAGTATCTTCCCCGATACTCTGAACTTCCTTAACTGTCTCAGGTGGTAGAGGCGCTGCTTCGCTTTCTTTACTACTGTGTCTATGTGTGTTGACCATGTCAGGTCCTCTGAGATGTGGACCCCCAGGTACATAGGACAAGGCAAAATTACTACTTTCACGGCTCCAGGCCTAGCCATCTATTGGCAATGAAAATACGCTCGAATGATCATTTCTCGTATATCCCCTCGATCAAGACGCGACAGGGTACAATCACTACTGATTCGAAAAGGATCAACGACACTTTTAAAGAGTTTTACTCGCAGTTATATAGCTCAGAGGTTAATCTCGACGACTCTAAATTTGAATCGTTCTTTGGCGGGCTTGAGATACCCCACATTTCTGAGGAAGAGGCCAAGGAACTGGGGAAACCGATCACTCTTATGGAGTTGAGGGAGACGATTGCTGAAATGCAGAGGGGCAAGGCACCAGGCTGGGATGGTATTCCACCCGAGGTGTATTTAGCTTTTTGGGACCAACTGGGTCCATTGATGCTCGATATGATCAATTATGCTATCGAGCAAGGGGAGTTCTCAAGAGATGTCAACATGGCGTTGATTTCCTTACTTCTCAAGAAGGACAAAGATCCCAATGATTGTGGTAGCTATAGGCCCTTGAGTCTTCTCGGGGCCGATTTAAAAGTGTTTGCCAAGGTGCTGGCCCGCCGCATGCAGAGATTTATGACGGTATTGGTACACTGCGATCAAACTGGTTTTATCCCGGGGCGTCTGGCTACAGATAATCTTAGGAGGCTGTTGCATGTAATCGATAACAGTAAAGACAATACAACTCCGTCCACAGTTCTGTCTTTGGATGCCATGAAGGCGTTTGACAGACTTGAGTGGTCATACCTGTGGAAGGTACTTGAGGTCATGGGTCTTGGGAAGAGTTTTATTCATATGATTAAAGTCCTGTATGCCTCGCCGTCTGCGATGATACTGACAGGCAAAAACTGTTCCACACTCTTTCCAGTCTCCAGATCTTCTAGACAGGGTTGTCCTCTGAGCCCAGGACTGTTCGCGCTTTCCCTCGAACCTTTGGCCCAATTTATTAGGCAATCGGAGGACATCGTCCCCATAATGGTCAATAATACTCCACACAAAATTGCTCTCTATGCGGATGACCTGCTGATTTTCATGGACGACCCCTCCCGGTCGGCCACAAAATTATTGAGAATAATCGACGACTTTGGTAAAATGTCAGGCTTTAAGATTAACTGGAACAAATCAGCCTGCCTACCTCTTAATGAGCTGGCCAAGGCGGTACGACTACCAGCTGATATCCCCATAGTAGAACATTTTAAATACTTGGGCATAGAGATATTCCCCATGCTGAACCAAACTACTAAGGGTACTTATGATAAAATACGCCAGGATCTAGACAGGTGGTCGCCCCTTCCTAACTCCTTACAAGCCCGGGCTTCCATAATCAAAATGAACGTCCTGCCTAGGATAAATTTTGTTAGCTCAATGCTCCCCCTGCCCCCTCCAATAGACCACTGGCGCAAGGTACAATCGATGGTATCTAAGTTTATCTGGAATAACAAACGCCCGAGAATCAAAAGGGCTACTACTCGACGTAGAAAACAAGATGGGGGGCCTCGCAATCCCTGATTTTAAGCTTTATTTCTGGTCCTTTTCACTGAGACCTCTGATGTGCTGGCTAGACCCTGTAGAGGCTGTATCGTGGCGCTCCTTAGAAGCGGCGGCGGTCTCACCGCTAAGATTGCAGGATGTAGTGTACTCCACTGTCTCTATTTCGAAATGCCGGCTGAGGTATGGACCGATCATAACTCGCGTGATCCAAACGTGGCGTAATGTACAGAGGTCGTGTGGGGTTAAATGCCCATGGCACCTGGACTCTCCAATTTTTAATAACCAGCAATTACTTGTTGGGCACAAGCCGGTTAATATTCCTCAATGGCAAAGGAGGGGAGTGCATACTCCGGAGGATATTTATGATAAGAACGGCCTCCGTGCGTTTCAGGACTTAAGAGAATTTTATGATCTACCCGGCGAGTCCTTCTTTCTTTACCTTCAACTAAGGTCATCACTGAGGGCGCATGGCGTGCCGTGGGCTCAAGCTTTGCACCCACACCCCTTCCTCAGGCTCATAGTGGACAGGACCAGGGGAGGAAATTAGGCCACTTTACTCGCCAAATGCGAGTATTTTTTACGTTTGGCGAGTGATTCATGAAGACCATTCGCCAGTCTGGCGAGTATACAAAAAAATAAAATAAAACATTCTGCAATCACTGCACTGGCAAACAGTGCGCGTCTTCTGAGTGCTCGCTTTAGTTGACAGTGCCACGAGAGCACTGCACAAGACCACCCGCGGACATATAATGTTTAATAAACGTTTGCGCAGTACTGGCCAACCCGCGGACATATAATAATAATAAAAGTCCCGCAGTACTACTAGGCTAGCCATCAGGAGCACTCGCAAACAGATAACGTTAAACACAGCAGAATATGGAAAACAGACAGACTGACCAACGGGGAACTGCATCCAACCCTAGTACAACCATCGAGTATAAGTTACTAAGGACACATTTAAATCAGAGGTGTAATCTTGTCTACTGGAACTGTATACAGTGGTTAGCTTCTAGTTAGCATTTTAGATATAGGTGCTTGCTAGCTAACGTTAGCCCCGTGTGCTCAAAGCAGCCAGCTAGGTGTATATCTGTTATGACTATAATGTTTCCAAAAAAGCACCGGACTACGACGTAAGGTTAGACATTTTATTTCATGCTCAAAAGCCCCTGGCTTGCACATCGCAGTCACGAAAGGGGCTAGCTCAACCAGTGCACTGCACAACGTCAACAGCACACCAACCCAACTGACGTTACCACACCACTTCACAGCACTGTCGTAAGACCACCGTGCTGTCTTAAAGGCACAGTGTGCCTACCCAGATGCATACACAACATTGACGCGGCTTGACATACAAAGAAGTAATTATCACAATTAGCGATTTTTTTTGTCTGGTAAAAAATCTGTTTGGCTGGTAAAAAAAATCAGATACTCGCCAGTTGGCTGGTAAGCCAAAAAGTTAGTTTCCTCCCCTGGACAGGACGACATCCAGAGGGTTTGTCTCAGACTTTTATACGCTCTTAATTCAATCCACGTATAAAAATGTATCATTGGATACAATCTGGCATGTGGATATCCCGGAGTTGGACCCCGAGTTTGACTGGGATGATGTTTGGGCAAATGTGGCATTATCTTCCCGCAACCCCAATCACCAGCAAATTAATTTTAATTATATTCATAGGACCTATCTTACACCTAGGAAGCTATTTGCTATGGGACTGATAACCGACTCTCGGTGCACTTTGTGCTCTCAAAAGGCCACTGGCACTTATATGCATATGTATTGGGATCAGTGTTGGGACTAACGCGTTACAAAGTAACGCGTTACAGAAACGAAGTTACTTTTTGCCGCAACTAGTACTCTAACGCATTACTTTTGAAATTCAGTAACGCTACTTACGTTACTGAATGGTTCGTCACTGCGTTATTTGCGTTATATACGGCGTAGATTGATAGCGAGCGGTAGTGATTATTATTATTATTATTATTATTATTATCCTCATCCCCACCCGCGTAGAATGATACGAGGCGAGTCTGGCCACTGGCCAATCAGAAATGCGCAAACCGCGGCTACGGAAATAAATAGACCCTCTCTATTGTAAACAAAACAAACGCTCGCTATGAATCTACATAAAAAGAACGCAGTAACAAACTAACAAACCATTTAGCAACTACTTGGAGAGATAATTAATATACAACATGGAAACGAGATAAAGAACATGTTTGAGGCGCTGCTGGAGTCAACTGGACTAACGTAACGTTACTACATCTCGACCACCGCAGACTTTGGTGAGTGCAATGTGTTCACTGAAACTCAAGTTGATCAACGGATTTTGACTGTACGAAATCTGCCAGGGAATCTCATAATACTAATCAAACAATATAAATATAGTCCTTTCATGCACAATTGATATCATAACTATTTTAACGTTGCAATGCTTTGATTGATATCTTAAACAACGTTGCAACTTGCAAGATGGTGAATGAATGAATGAATGAAAACTTTATTTAACAGATTGCAGAATGGGTACAATACAGTACGGCTCAATACATACAATTGTTAAGGGGATGCAGACCTGAGAAAGACGTTTGTCTTGTTTCCATCAGGGTCCCCCATTTTCAATTCATATAGACATTTATGACATACACAACATACATGACATTTATGGCATAGGGACATATCGGTATTTAGTACTGATACATTTGTGACATAAACGGTATTCAAATATACAGTACTGTTACCCCTAGCTTTGGGTAGGGCGTTCCACATTGTTGTGGCATAATTGCGAAACGTGTTTAGTCCCTTGTTTGAGCCGAATCTGGGTTTTACATGATTTGTTGAGCTTCCTCTGGTGTAGTGGTTGTGGTATTCACTGACCTTTGGGAAGTATTTTGACATGTACATGGGTACCCCGGTCGTATAGTGTATCTTGTAGACCAGGCCCATTGCAAGTTGCTGTACTCTGTCGTCTACTCTAAGCCATCCTAGGTTGTCAAAGTGGGCAGGGGTGAGGTGGGTTCTGGGGTTCAGGTCAAGTAGTAGTCTGACCAGTTTGTTTTGTGATGTTTGTAATTTTGTTTTAAGCGCCTTTGAGGTGCTTTGGTACCATGAGGTGCACGCATAGTCGTAGTACCCTTGAATTATAATGGTTATAATAAAACGCTCCGGCGACATCAAGGCTGTTCCTTCAACCGGCGCACTTCTTATTATATCGACTCGGGACAACATTTGTTTGTGTCAGATTTGTGTTTGTATCTAGACCACATTGCTTAGCAGAGTTCGGTGATGTGAATGGAAACTGTCAAGTTGATCAACCGATTTTGAGTAGGCTACTATCTGGGGCATGGGACTCGGGAGCAATCTTTTTTTTTTTTTTTTTTTTTTTTTAAATAACTAAATAGTTACTTTTCACAGTAACTCATTACTTTTGGGTGTAAGTAACTAGTACAGTAACGAAGTTACTTTGAAATGAAGTAACTAGTAAAGTAACTGAGTTACTATTTTTCAGTAACTAGCACAACACTGATTGGGATTGCCCACCAGTGGCCCGCTTCTGGAGGTCAATAACGGACAAACTTTCAGACCTGTGTGGCTTAACTATCCCATTCACAGCTGTTACGCTACTCCTGAATGATATAACGACACTACCTGCGTCCGTTCAACTAAAAAGGGTTGTCCTAGCGGGCGTCACAGCAGCGAAGAAGCTAATAGCAATGAGATGGAAGGAGCCTGAGAAGCTTACAGTGATTAACTGGTCCCTAACTCTATTGGATGTGATTTATCTTGAGATATCCACGGCGCGGGTGATTGGGGTGGGGCAGGCTGGAATTGACCTGTGGTTCGCAGCAGCTGAGAAGGTAAGGACCGCCGTGTGCGGCTGAGCGGGGTTGGGGTGCTTGATCGGGGGCGTCCGGCGGTCTCTTGGGAGGGGGAGGAGGAAATGTTTTGTCTGTCTTGTCTTTTGTCTTGTCCTCTTGAGTTTAGCTGGGGATTTAATGGGGGGGCAGCTATTTAACTATTTCTTCACTGTTTGGTCACTTTTACACGGTCTCTGTGAGTCTATGGAACACCTCTACAGGTTTTTGTTTTTTCATGAAGGTTCATTGCTCTGTTTTCGGGTCGTGTTCTCAAAAAGTGGTCCTTGTGGTGAATTGGAGATGTACGTTTTATTAATATAGGGTCACACGGCCGGGAATCGGGGCTGAACACTGGGAAAGACCATTTATTAGATAGTACCCCTTGGATTTAGAAATTAGAAGGTTGAACTCTGTTTTCTTTTCTCTTTGTCTGTATAAATTGTTATTCTGTATTATTATTGTTTTTGTTATTTTCTTGTGAAGTTCTATGTATTGTGATTGTGTTTAATGTGTTTTGTTTCATGTGAATAATAATTAAAAAAAAATGATAAAAAAAAACAGTTACAAAATCCATTCCTACATAGGAGAACTTTTCATGCTCCTCACGCCCAACCTTGAATGCAGACTGCAGTTGGGGGATCACATTGGATGAAAAGTTTGATGAGCCTGCCCAAATAAAATCATCTACATGACATGCAAGCACCCCAGTGACCTTACATTGCTCATCCAACCAGTAAAAGACTGCCGGATCCACCTGCGACACTTTACCACCAGTACTCAGCATGATCTCCTTCACGTTGTTGTACCAATATAGTGATGCATCTGCAAGACCATATACACATTTCTTTAGTTTCCATACAACATGTTGACATCCTGCCTCTAGAGGGGGCCGGATATAAATATCCCTGGATAGCTCAATACCCTGCAAGAATGCAGATTTGATGTCCATAGAATGGATTTCCCACTGGTTTTGACATATCACTGATAACTAGGGATGCCCCGATCGATCGGCCATGTGATAATGCTTTATTTTCACCGATCGTCAAACCCGATCTCACTCGCTGTCGCTGAGTTCTGTCTCAGACACCGGTGGTGCGGCGTCTGCTCATTCCTCCAGCCCCTCCCGTACGCATGTAAAGACGGGTCTAGTCTAGTGAGACACGGGACACGGGAGGATGGCGTCTCCTTGAGCTAACGTTAGCTTAGCTACCGTTACAAAATGACCCAGTCAACTATTCACTTTTAGTTTAATACATGAGGAGGCATTGTCTAACCGAACGGTATCTAGCCGGCCAGCTACCGATAGCTCCTGACATCAACAAACGCTGCCAGCAAGTATAGTAGGTATGTATGATACCTGTTAGCTGTTAGCTCACGTTAGCGCAAGTTAGTTCACTGTTAAAAACAAGTCAAGTCGAGAGTTTTATTTGTCACGGCATACAAGTATACAATGAAATGCGGGTGGTCTTGCCCGCAACAATGTGCAATACAGTGGTACAACATATAATATAATCCAATAAAAACAACATTGTGCAATAACAGGTAACATGGTGTGACATCTCGGTATCTGTACATAGTTATTTACAGAGCATATAGGACATGCTAGGTAGCTTTGGTAGTGCAATACACTGTTACTGTTGCTATACTAATTTAAAGTGGCCTTTCCTTTTGGCAATAAGTGTGGGTGAGTGCGGCATGAGTGTGTGCCCGCTCATGTTAAAGTGTTAAAGTGGCTGCTAGTGCACAGCATGCGTGTCGTGTGTGTGTTCATGTGTGCTTGTGTGTGGATAGTTCAGTGTTCTGTGGCACTCAATGTTCATTGTTCAAGGCTCTGATGGCCTGGGGGAAGAAGCTGAGCCTAAGCGAAATGTCCCATTGAACTAAATAATTCACTGAGGCGTTGTATTAACGTTATATATCCGGCTAGCAGTAGCTACAGATAGCTCCTGATATCAATGTCTTATAACACTGATTCGATGCGTATTCGAGCTGAGGGCTTGCTGAGCACAGTTAAGTAATGTTATACCAATAGGGTCCAGGTGCAGCACCGGAGAATCCTGGCCGTAGCTCGAGGCTACTCGAGTATAGGTGCAGCTCCGGAGAATCCTGGCCATAGCTGGAGGCTACTAGAGTACACACAGACAGTGGAGCTTGTTGCGTGGTGGCGATGTCTCGCAGATAATACAAGTACAAGTCTAATTATATAATATATATATTTTATAAAAAAACTAAAAAAACATTATATAAAATAAATTTTAATTTCTTTTAATCAAAAACGATCGGTATCGGATCGGTATCGGCCGATATGGCTCATGACGATCGGTGATCGGTATCGGTGGCAAAAAACGTGATCGGGGCATCCCTACTGATAACATAAGTCTAAGTGAATCTGTGGCACATGTGGGGGAATCTTTCGGTAACTCTTGAATATTCAGCTCTTCAAAACCTCTGGCAACCAGTCGGGCTTTAGGCACTATACCCTTGGGAGTGTCCTTAAGACTACAAACCCATCTGGTGGAAATGCATTTCTGCCCTGCATCTTCAACTTCCTCAAATACATTATTATTGTGCCAGTTCTTTATTTCTTCCTGTTTAGCTGCCTCAAATGAGATGTCTTTGGTTACAAGTACATCAGCTTCTCTGTCTTCTGTTTCAACGTTGAGATTATCAACCTGTGAGATATCAATTGATTCCTTTTGCCCATCACTACCATCATTCTCTAGATGTTGCAGGTTATACCAGGTTTTATATTTCCCTGTAGCCTTGCCTGATCTCCCTAAGACTCTTGCTTTAAGTAGAGTATTGTCACCTCTGTTCATATATGTTACAGTCTGTCCTGTTTTTAAACTCACACCTGCAGAAGGGGCAGGATTATTATGGGCATTAGGCCTATGTGCCATTTCAGTTTGAGTTACGCTACTCAAAGTGTTTGGTGGATCGATCGCTTCACTTGTATTGGCTTCCCTGTCACTGAATTGTTGTTCATGTTCATTCTCTGTATTTTGCTCACTGTCTAAACTACCAGTTGCATTGTTTATACCTTGCTCACTTCCTGCTTCTGTGTCAGCATCAGTTTGTACCATGTGCTCTTCACTAACCTTTGTGTTCACCTTAGAAAGCCTAGAGTGATGCACTCTCACTAGGCAACCACCATGCCTCACAAAAACAACAGCCCCATCCTGACCAATAACTATCCCTGGTCCTTTCCACTCAGTGCATTCAGCTCGTTTGTAATACACCTTGTCACCCATCTCATATTTCTCATCTGTGGGTCTGAGCTGCTTACGTAGTGCTCGTCTTATCCTTTCTGAGCACTCTGCTTCAGTAAATGCTTTTCTAGAGGCATGCAAGGCTGAAATGTGTTCTCCTACTCTAGCACTCATCGTGGTACCTTCTAGCGCAGGGGGTTTATCAACCAGTACAGAAGGTAGGTTGGGGTTCTGGCCAAACACCAGTTGATGAGGACTGTAGCCGTGCACATTGAGCATACTGTTCTTAGCCATGAGAGCCCAGTCTAGGGCTGTTTGCCAGTCACATCCATTTTCCCGTCTGACCTTCTGGATGATGTCAGTGAGGGTCTGATTGTGTCTCTCCAGTAGCCCATTGCTCCAGGGGCTGTATCCTGCCGTGGTTTTTGTCTCAATGTTAAAGTTCTCTGCCATGTCACGGAACTCTGCATTGTTGAATTCTCCTCCATTGTCACTGTAAAGTCTCCGTGGTGGGCCGTGGACGCTGATCGATGTATGAAGAAAAGAGTTCACTATCACAGAGGAGTTCTTTGTTTTCACAATGCTTCCAGCGCTGAAACGTGTAAATTGGTCAATGATGTGGAGGTACCATAAACTTGGTTCCAACTCGTGCAGGTCCACTGCCACAGTTTCATTGTACTCTGAAGCCAGAGGCAAGCCCACAGAAGGCTTCGGCTTGGTCTTGCTGTACCTCTGGCATATGTCACATTCCTGTACTATTTGTTGTAAAATAGTGTCACAATCTTTGTCTTTATTTCCCGAACTGCGGAGGAGTCGCTGTAGTCTTTCTGCGGAGGCGTGGCCAAACTGTTTGTGTAGTTTCAGGAGAGCTTTGTGTTTCTCACTTGAGGTCATATTTTCTGTGACTGTAAGGACCTCATCTTCATCCTGGCTGTTTTCTGTGACTGTGGACCTCATCCTTAATCTCAATTTGGTTCATTCCTGTGTCCTTGTCTCTAATGTCTACACAGTAGTGTCCTGAACTGGTGAGTTCAAGAGGGATATTCTGTTTAAACATCACAGCGCTATCATTCTCCATGTCCAAGATGGTTCCTGCCCTTTTCAGTGATGTCTTACTCAGAAGTAGTGGGATATCAGCTTTGACTACTTCAGTTTCCACTCGACATTTTGTCAGTCCTATTTTTGGCAGGCAGTTTCAGTATTCTGGAGGAATGCACTATATTTCCATCTCCAAACCGGAACGGTCTGGAGCTTGGGGTTTCACTTTTTACCATCTGGTTCACTTGACTTTGACTGAGATCAGCGACGAAGCCTGTCCAACCATTTTTCTCCACACACTGTGCGGGTACATGCAGTGTCAATGATAGCCGTCCCTAAGGACTCAGTTAGGAATACCTCTGTCTCAGACAGTGCGGCAGTAAGCAGTGTGATGTCACATTCCTCTACCCTTGTTCGATCTTCAGTTAGCTTTACTTGCTCACTACTCTTGTGAGGACAGTCTTTAGCCCAATGGAACGTGCTCTGACATATAGCACATTTTGATCTCTTACCGAACCTATCCAGTGGGTTGGTACCCTGTGACGGTTGCCTTTGTTGTCCAACTTGTCCAAACTGCTGCGTTGTTGGACCTCTGAATCTTCCTTGTGAACGTTGCTCTGTGAATAACGCTTCATCGTTAACGTGTATTCCGTTTGATGTGCCGCCGTGCACTCTCCCCCCAAAGATCCTCTTCAGCGCGGACTTCATTGCAGCAAACGTTAAATCTGTACACGCAGTCGGCGCCATTTGTCTATTTTTCTCGTCTAGACAAGCCGTGTCTAAAAGTTTAAAAGCTAACACGGCGTCAGGAAGAGTCATGTCGTACTTTTTCATTCGGTTGTATCGCTGATCAAAGTCAATCACATACAGTAGTCCGCCATGGACACGGCGCTCTCCTTTTTGATACAGTCAAAAAAAGAGTAAGTGTCGTATGCGCGGTCTCTCTCTTCTTTGAGAAACATGCCATCTAGTTTTGCTAGCAGCGTGTCCATACCGTTGTTGTTCAAATCCAAAGCGGGTATTTCCATAGCGATGTCCCTTGCCCTTCCTTCCAGCCCCAGGACAACGGCGAGGGCTTGTTTCTTCTTATCAAGTTCAGTAATCAGCTTCCAAATGGCGATCTCATTTTTCCAACACTCGTATGGTCGAGATTCGTCGAACTTCGGTGGAACTTTGTAGTTAGCAGTAGCCATCTTCTGCTAACCATCCTCTGCTACCAATGTTAGTCTCCTATAAATAAACACGACGTTTATCTTCTTTTAACTTGGTTTATTCAATCAACTTGCATAACACCAATACAGAGCCATACACGAACAGTGGACCTCTTCCTGTTAACAAACCTTTCACTACCACACTACAGAAGGTTAACCCTTTCACTACCACACTACAGAAGGTTAACCTTTCACTACCACACTACAGACGGTTAAGCTTTCACTACCACACTACAGACGGTTAACCCTTTCACTACCACACTACAGAAGGTGAACCCTTTCACTACCACACTACAGAAGGTTAACCATTCACTACCACACTACAGAAGGTTAACCTTTCACTACCACACTACAGAAGGTTAACCTTTCACTACCACAGAAGGTTAACCTTTCACTACCACAGAAGGTTAACCTTTCACTACCACACTACAGATGGTTAACCCTTTCACTACCACACTACAGAAGGTGAACCCTTTCACTACCACACTACAGAAGGTTAACCATTCACTACCACACTACAGAAGGTTAACCTTTCACTACCACACTACAGAAGGTTAACCTTTCACTACCACACTACAGAAGGTTAACCTTTCACTACCACACTACAGAAGGTTAACCTTTCACTACCACACTACAGATGGTTAACCTTTCACTACCACACTACATAAGGTTAACCCTTTCACTACCACACTACAGAAGGTTAACCCTTTCACTGCCACACTACAGAAGGTTAACAATTCACTACCACACTACAGAAGGTTAACCTTTCACTACCACACTACAGAAGGTTAACCCTTTCACTACCACACTACAGAAGGTTAACCTTTCACTACCACACTACAGAAGGTTAACCTTTCACTACCACACTACAGACGGTTAACCCTTTCACTACCACACTACAGAAGGTGAACCCTTTCACTACCACAGAAGGTTAACCTTACACTACCACAGAAGGTTAACCTTTCACTACCACACTACAGAAGGTTAACCCTTTCACTACCACATTACAGAAGGTTAACCTTTCACTACGACACTACAGATGGTTAACGCTTTCACTACCACAGAAGGTTAACCTTTCACTACTACACTACAGACGGTTAACCTTTCACTGCCACACTACAGAAGGTTAACCTTTCACTACCACACTACAGAATGTTAACCCTTTCACTACCACACTACAGAAGGTTAACCTTTCACTACCACACTACAGAAGGTTAACCCTTTCACTACCACAGTACAGAAAATTAACCCTTTCACTACCACACTACAGAAGGTTAACCCTTTCACTACCACACTACAGAAGGTTAACCATTCACTACCACACTACAGAAGGTTAACCTTTCACTACCACACTACAGAAGGTTAACCCTTTCACTACCACACTACAGAAGGTTAACCTTTCACTACCACACTACAGAAGGTTAACCTGTTGAGAGAGTCAACAGCTTTAAGTACCTTGGAGCCTACATATCCGAGGACTTGACATGGACCACACACATTGACAGTGTTGTGAAGAAGGCACGACAACGCCTCTACTTCCTCAGGCGCCTAAGGAAGTTCCAAGTCAGTCAGAAGATCCTTAAGAACTTCTACTCATGTACAATAGAGAGCATCTTGACCGGCAACATCACCTCCTGGTTTGGGAATAGCACTGCACAAGACCGAAGCAGACTACAAAGAGTGACACGTTCAGCCGAACGCACAATTGGAGGGGGGCTCCCCACCCTCCAGAACATTTACAACAAGCGTTGCAAGGGCAAGGCTAAGAGAATCATTAAAGACTCCAGTCACCCGAACAACTGCCTCTTTGAACTGCTGCGGTCAGGCAAGCGATACCGGAGTCTCAAGGCGAGCACAGAAAGACTCAGAAGAAGCTTATATCCCCAGGCCATCAGGCTGCTAAACGAACAATGAATGAACACTACACAACAACAACCACCATAGATCAAGTTCAAGTTCTTTAATAGTTGTCATACAGAAGTACAGAATACTTTCATACAAAATGCTTCTTACTGTTACGCTCCAGAGACTGTGCTAGACAAGATAGTATCAAATAACATAATAACATAATATAGCATGAATTTAGAAGAAGAAAATGAGGTCACAGTTGTTCGGTATAGACATATGTACAATGTTCTGAGTTACCATATAATATACAATACACAATACTATGCAGTGTACTAATGTACAGTACTATCTAGTGCAAAGCAGAAATGGGATGAGGTGCAATTTTAGGTACAATTTACAGTAAGGTGTACGAGTTGTAGTGCAATCCTTCATCCATAAATATAAAGTGTGGGGAGTGGGTGCTACAGTGTGTTTGTTTAAAGTGGGTGTGTGCTATAAAGTGTGTGTAGTGGGTGCTACAGTGTGTTTGTTTAAAGTGAGTGTGTGCGTGTGGATGTGTGTGCTATGTGTGTTTGGTGGTTGTTGTTGTGTAGTGTTCATTCATTGTTCGTTTAGCAGCCTGATGGCCTGGGGATAGAAGCTACTTCTGAGTCTTTCTGTGCTCGCCTTGAGACTCCTGTATCGCTTGCCTGACGGCAGCAGTTCAAAGAGGCAGTTGTTCGGGTGGCTCGAGTCCTTAATAATTCTCTTAGCCTTCCCCCTTAGATCCTCCCCTACACAACAACAACAACCACCAAACGCACATAGCACACACATCCACACGCACACACTCACTTTAAACAAACACACTGTAGCACCCACTCCACACACTTTATAGCACACACCCACTTTAAACAAACACACTGTAGCACCCACTCCCCACACTTTATATTTATTGATGAAGGATTGCACTACAACTCGTACACCTTACTGTAAATTGTACCTAAATTGTACCTCATCCCATTTCTGCTTTGCACTATATAGTACTGTACATTAGTACACTGCATAGTATTGTATATTATATGGTAACTCAGAACATTGTACATATGTCTATACCGAACACTGTGACCTCATTTTCTTCTTCTAAACTACATGCTATACTATGTTATTTGATACTATCTTGTCTAGCACAGTCTCTGGAGCGTAACAGTACGAAGCATTTTGTATGAAAGTATTCTGTACTTCTGTATGACAACTATTAAAGAAACTTGAAACACACTACAGACGGTTAACCCTTTCACTACCACACTACAGAAGGTGAACCCTTTCACTACCACACTACAGAAGGTTAACCATTCACTACCACACTACAGAAAGTTAACCTTTCACTACCACACTACAGAAGGTGAACCCTTTCACTACCACACTACAGAAGGTTAACCATTCACTACCACACTACAGAAGGTTAACCTTTCACTACCACACTACAGAAGGTTAACCTTTCACTACCAAATAAGGTTAACCTTTCACTACTACACTACAGACGGTTAACCTTTCACTACCACACTACAGAAGGTTAACCTTTCACTACCACACTACATAAGGTTAACCCTTTCACTACCACACTACAGAAGGTTAACCATTCACTACCACACTACAGAAAGTTAACCTTTCACTACCACACTACAGAAGGTGAACCCTTTCACTACCACACTACAGAAGGTTAACCATTCACTACCACACTACAGAAGGTTAACCTTTCACTACCACACTACAGAAGGTTAACCTTTCACTACCAAATAAGGTTAACCTTTCACTACTACACTACAGACGGTTAACCTTTCACTACCACACTACAGAAGGTTAACCTTTCACTACCACACTACATAAGGTTAACCCTTTCACTACCACACTACAGAAGGTTAACCATTCACTACCACACTACAGAAGGTTAACCTTTCACTACCACACTACAGAAGGTTAACCTTTCACTACCACAGAAGGTTAACCTTTCACTACTACACTACAGACGGTTAACCTTTCACTACCACACTACAGAAGGTTAACCCGTTCACTACCACACTACAGAAGGTTAACCTTTCACTACCACACTACAGAAGGTTAACCCTTTCACTACCACACTACAGAAAATGAACACTTTCACTACCACACTACAGAAGGTTAACCATTCACTACCACAGAAGGTTAACCTTTCACTACCACAGAAGGTTAACCTTTCACTACCACACTACAGACGGTTAACCCTTTCACTACCACACTACAGAAGGTGAACCCTTTCACTACCACACTACAGAAGGTTAACCATTCACTACCACACTACAGAAGGTTAACCTTTCACTACCACACTACAGAAGGTTAACCTTTCACTACCACACTACAGACGGTTAACCCTTTCACTACCACACTACAGAAGGTGAACCCTTTCACTACCACACTACAGAAGGTTAACCATTCACTACCACACTACAGAAGGTTAACCTTTCACTACCACACTACAGAAGGTTAACCTTTCACTACCACAGAAGGTTAACCTTTCACTACCACAGAAGGTTAACCTTTCACTACCACACTACAGATGGTTAACCCTTTCACTACCACACTACAGAAGTTGAACCCTTTCACTACCACACTACAGAAGGTTAACCATTCACTACCACACTACAGAAGGTTAACCTTTCACTACCACACTACAGAAGGTTAACCTTTCACTACCACACTACAGAAGGTTAACCTTTCACTACCACACTACAGAAGGTTAACCTTTCACTACCACACTACAGAAGGTTAACCTTTCACTACCACACTACAGATGGTTAACCTTTCACTACCACACTACATAAGGTTAACCCTTTCACTACCACACTACAGAAGGTTAACCTTTCACTACCACACTACAGAAGGTTAACCTTTCACTACCACACTACAGAAGGTTAACCTTTCACTACCACACTACAGATGGTTAACCTTTCACTACCACACTACATAAGGTTAACCCTTTCACTACCACACTACAGAAGGTTAACCTTTCACTACCACACTACAGAAGGTTAACCCTTTCACTACCACACTACAGAAAATGAACACTTTCACTACCACACTACAGAAGGTTAACCATTCACTACCACAGAAGGTTAACCTTTCACTACCACAGAAGGTTAACCTTTCACTACCACACTACAGACGGTTAACCCTTTCACTACCACACTACAGAAGGTGAACCCTTTCACTACCACACTACAGAAGGTTAACCATTCACTACCACACTACAGAAGGTTAACCTTTCACTACCACACTACAGAAGGTTAACCTTTCACTACCACACTACAGACGGTTAACCCTTTCACTACCACACTACAGAAGGTGAACCCTTTCACTACCACACTACAGAAGGTTAACCATTCACTACCACACTACAGAAGGTTAACCTTTCACTACCACACTACAGAAGGTTAACCTTTCACTACCACAGAAGGTTAACCTTTCACTACCACAGAAGGTTAACCTTTCACTACCACACTACAGATGGTTAACCCTTTCACTACCACACTACAGAAGTTGAACCCTTTCACTACCACACTACAGAAGGTTAACCATTCACTACCACACTACAGAAGGTTAACCTTTCACTACCACACTACAGAAGGTTAACCTTTCACTACCACACTACAGAAGGTTAACCTTTCACTACCACACTACAGAAGGTTAACATTTCACTACCACACTACAGACGGTTAACCTTTCACTACCACACTACAGATGGTTAACCTTTCACTACCACACTACATAAGGTTAACCCTTTCACTACCACACTACAGAAGGTTAACCTTTCACTACCACACTACAGAAGGTTAACCTTTCACTACCACACTACAGAAGGTTAACCTTTCACTACCACACTACAGATGGTTAACCTTTCACTACCACACTACATAAGGTTAACCCTTTCACTACCACACTACAGAAGGTTAACCCTTTCACTACCACACTACAGAAGGTTAACCATTCACTACCACACTACAGAAGGTTAACCTTTCACTACCACACTACAGAAGGTTAACCCTTTCACTACCACACTACAGAAGGTTAACCTTTCACTACCACACTACAGAAGGTTAACCTTTCACTACCACACTACATAAGGTTAACCCTTTCACTACCACACTACAGAAGGTTAACCATTCACTACCACACTACAGAAGGTTAACCTTTCACTACCACACTACAGAAGGTTAACCTTTCACTACCACAGAAGGTTAACCTTTCACTACTACACTACAGACGGTTAACCTTTCACTACCACACTACAGAAGGTTAACCCGTTCACTACCACACTACAGAAGGTTAACCTTTCACTACCACACTACAGAAGGTTAACCCTTTCACTACCACACTACAGAAAATGAACACTTTCACTACCACACTACAGAAGGTTAACCATTCACTACCACAGAAGGTTAACCTTTCACTACCACAGAAGGTTAACCTTTCACTACCACACTACAGACGGTTAACCCTTTCACTACCACACTACAGAAGGTGAACCCTTTCACTACCACACTACAGAAGGTTAACCATTCACTACCACACTACAGAAGGTTAACCTTTCACTACCACACTACAGAAGGTTAACCTTTCACTACCACACTACAGACGGTTAACCCTTTCACTACCACACTACAGAAGGTGAACCCTTTCACTACCACACTACAGAAGGTTAACCATTCACTACCACACTACAGAAGGTTAACCTTTCACTACCACACTACAGAAGGTTAACCTTTCACTACCACAGAAGGTTAACCTTTCACTACCACAGAAGGTTAACCTTTCACTACCACACTACAGATGGTTAACCCTTTCACTACCACACTACAGAAGTTGAACCCTTTCACTACCACACTACAGAAGGTTAACCATTCACTACCACACTACAGAAGGTTAACCTTTCACTACCACACTACAGAAGGTTAACCTTTCACTACCACACTACAGAAGGTTAACCTTTCACTACCACACTACAGAAGGTTAACCTTTCACTACCACACTACAGAAGGTTAACCTTTCACTACCACACTACAGATGGTTAACCTTTCACTACCACACTACATAAGGTTAACCCTTTCACTACCACACTACAGAAGGTTAACCTTTCACTACCACACTACAGAAGGTTAACCTTTCACTACCACACTACAGAAGGTTAACCTTTCACTACCACACTACAGATGGTTAACCTTTCACTACCACACTACATAAGGTTAACCCTTTCACTACCACACTACAGAAGGTTAACCTTTCACTACCACACTACAGAAGGTTAACCCTTTCACTACCACACTACAGAAAATGAACACTTTCACTACCACACTACAGAAGGTTAACCATTCACTACCACAGAAGGTTAACCTTTCACTACCACAGAAGGTTAACCTTTCACTACCACACTACAGACGGTTAACCCTTTCACTACCACACTACAGAAGGTGAACCCTTTCACTACCACACTACAGAAGGTTAACCATTCACTACCACACTACAGAAGGTTAACCTTTCACTACCACACTACAGAAGGTTAACCTTTCACTACCACACTACAGACGGTTAACCCTTTCACTACCACACTACAGAAGGTGAACCCTTTCACTACCACACTACAGAAGGTTAACCATTCACTACCACACTACAGAAGGTTAACCTTTCACTACCACACTACAGAAGGTTAACCTTTCACTACCACAGAAGGTTAACCTTTCACTACCACAGAAGGTTAACCTTTCACTACCACACTACAGATGGTTAACCCTTTCACTACCACACTACAGAAGTTGAACCCTTTCACTACCACACTACAGAAGGTTAACCATTCACTACCACACTACAGAAGGTTAACCTTTCACTACCACACTACAGAAGGTTAACCTTTCACTACCACACTACAGAAGGTTAACCTTTCACTACCACACTACAGAAGGTTAACATTTCACTACCACACTACAGACGGTTAACCTTTCACTACCACACTACAGATGGTTAACCTTTCACTACCACACTACATAAGGTTAACCCTTTCACTACCACACTACAGAAGGTTAACCTTTCACTACCACACTACAGAAGGTTAACCTTTCACTACCACACTACAGAAGGTTAACCTTTCACTACCACACTACAGATGGTTAACCTTTCACTACCACACTACATAAGGTTAACCCTTTCACTACCACACTACAGAAGGTTAACCCTTTCACTACCACACTACAGAAGGTTAACCATTCACTACCACACTACAGAAGGTTAACCTTTCACTACCACACTACAGAAGGTTAACCCTTTCACTACCACACTACAGAAGGTTAACCTTTCACTACCACACTACAGAAGGTTAACCTTTCACTACCACACTACAGACGGTTAACCCTTTCACTACCACACTACAGAAGGTGAACCCTTTCACTACCACAGAAGGTTAACCTTACACTACCACAGAAGGTTAACCTTTCACTACCACACTACAGAAGGTTAACCCTTTCACTACCACATTACAGAAGGTTAACCTTTCACTACGACACTACAGATGGTTAACGCTTTCACTACCACAGAAGGTTAACCTTTCACTACTACACTACAGACGGTTAACCTTTCACTGCCACACTACAGAAGGTTAACCTTTCACTACCACACTACAGAATGTTAACCCTTTCACTACCACACTACAGAAGGTTAACCTTTCACTACCACACTACAGAAGGTTAACCCTTTCACTACCACAGTACAGAAAATTAACCCTTTCACTACCACACTACAGAAGGTTAACCATTCACTACCACACTACAGAAGGTTAACCTTTCACTACCACACTACAGAAGGTTAACCCTTTCACTACCACACTACAGAAGGTTAACCTTTCACTACCACACTACAGAAGGTTAACCTTTCACTACCACACTACAGACGGTTAACCCTTTCACTACCACACTACAGAAGGTGAACCCTTTCACTACCACACTACAGAAGGTTAACCATTCACTACCACACTACAGAAGGTTAACCTTTCACTACCACACTACAGAAGGTGAACCCTTTCACTACCACACTACAGAAGGTTAACCATTCACTACCACACTACAGAAGGTTAACCTTTCACTACCAAATAAGGTTAACCTTTCACTACTACACTACAGACGGTTAACCTTTCACTACCACACTACAGAAGGTTAACCTTTCACTACCACACTACATAAGGTTAACCCTTTCACTACCACACTACAGAAGGTTAACCATTCACTACCACACTACAGAAGGTTAACCTTTCACTACCACACTACAGAAGGTTAACCTTTCACTACCACAGAAGGTTAACCTTTCACTACTACACTACAGACGGTTAACCCGTTCACTACCACACTACAGAAGGTTAACCTTTCACTACCACACTACAGAAGGTTAACCCTTTCACTACCACACTACAGAAAATGAACACTTTCACTACCACACTACAGAAGGTTAACCATTCACTACCACAGAAGGTTAACCTTTCACTACCACAGAAGGTTAACCTTTCACTACCACACTACAGACGGTTAACCCTTTCACTACCACACTACAGAAGGTTAACCTTTCACTACCACACTACAGAAGGTTAACCTTTCACTACCACAGAAGGTTAACCGTTCACTACTACACTACAGACGGTTAACCTTTCACTACCACACTACAGAAGGTTAACCCTTTCACTACCACACTACAGAAGGTTAACCTTTCACTACCACAGAAGGTTAACTTTTCACTACCACAGAAGGTTAACCTTTCACTACCACACTACAGACGGTTAACCCTTTCACTACCACACTACATAAGGTGAACCCTTTCACTACCACACTACAGAAGGTTAACCATTCACTACCACACTACAGAAGGTTAACCTTTCACTACCACACTACAGAAGGTTAACCTTTCACTACCACACTACAGAAGGTTAACCCTTTCACTACCAACTACAGATGGTTAACCCTTTCACTACCACAGAAGGTTAACCTTTCACTACTACACTACAGACGGTTAACCTTTCACTACCGCACTACAGAAGGTTAACCTTTCACAACCACACTACAGAAGGTTAACCTTTCACTACAACACTACAGAAGGTTAACCCTTTCACTACCACACTACAGAAGGTTAACCTTTCACTACCACACTACAGAAGGTTCACCCTTTCACTACCACACTACAGAAGGTTAACCTTTCACTACCACAGAAGGTTAACTTCACTACCACAGAAGGTTAACCTTTCACTACCACACTACAGAAGGTTAACCTTTCACTACCACACTACAGAAGGTTCACCCTTTCACTACCACACTACAGAAGGTTAACCTTTCACTACCACAGAAGGTTAACTTCACTACCACAGAAGGTTAACCTTTCACTACCACACTACAGAAGGTTAACCATTCACTACCACACTACAGAAGGTTAACCTTTCACTACCACACTACAGAAGGTTAACCTTTCACTACCACACTACAGAAGGTTAACCCTTTCACTACCAACTACAGATGGTTAACCCTTTCACTACCACAGAAGGTTAACCTTTCACTACTACACTACAGACGGTTAACCTTTCACTACCGCACTACAGAAGGTTAACCTTTCACAACCACACTACAGAAGGTTAACCTTTCACTACCACACTACAGAAGGTTAACCCTTTCACTACCACACTACAGAAGGTTAACCTTTCACTACCACACTACAGAAGGTTAACCCTTTCACTACCACACTACAGAAGGTTAACCTTTCACTACCACACTACAGACGGTTAACCCTTTCACTACCACACTACAGGAGGTGAACCCTTTCACTACCACACTACAGAAGGTTAACCATTCACTACCACACTACAGAAGGTTAACCTTTCACTACCACACTACAGAAGGTTAACCTTTCACTACCACAGAAGGTTAACTTTTCACTACCACAGAAGGTTAACCTTTCACTACCACACTACAGAAGGTTAACCTTTCACTACCACACTACAGAAGGTTAACCTTTCACTACCACAGAAGGTTAACCTTTCACTACTACACTATAGACGGTTAACCTTTCACTACCACACTACAGAAGGTTAACCTTTCACTACCACACTACATAAGGTTAACCCTTTCACTACCACACTACAGAAGGTTAACCATTCACTACCACACTACAGAAGGTTAACCTTTCACTACCACACTACAGAAGGTTAATCTTTCACTACCACAGAAGGTTAACCTTTCACTACCACACTACAGATCATTAACCCTTTCACTACCACACTACAGAAGGTTAACCCTTTCACTACCACACTACAGAACGTGAACCCTTTCACTACCACACTACAGAAGGTTAACCTTTCACTATCACACTACAGAAGGTTAACCTTTCACTACCACACTACAGAAGGTGAACCCTTTCACTACCACACTACAGAAGGTTAACCTTTCACTACCACACTACAGACGGTTAACCCTTTCACTACCACACTACAGACGGTTAACCCTTTCACTACCACACTACAGAAGCTTAACATTCACTACCACACTACAGAAGGTTGTATGTACCTTGTCAGCCACTGGTTGAATCCCTTTGTGGTTAATTCGATAACCCAGGTAAACCACCTCTGGTACCATGAACACACATTTGTCTCTCTTCAGACGCAGTCCTGCAGCTGAGAGTCTCTTCAGCACTACCTCTAAGTTGTGTAGATGGCTGGCATCGTCGTCACCGGTCACCAGAATATCATCTATTCTCACCACCACCTGGGGAAGGCCTTGTAGTAGGTTATCCATGGTGCGCTGGAATATGCCTGGTGCTGATGACACCCCATAGGGTAGCCTGGTGTACTGATACAGACCCCGGTGGGCGTTTATTGTTGTGAATTTCTTAGATTCTTCATTCAGTGGGAACTGTTGATAGGCCTGTGACATGTCCAATTTTGTGAATTTCTGTCCCCCCCCCTAATACCACCAGCAAGTCCTCTGTTTTGGGAATAGGGTAGTTGTCCAACTTGGACACTGGATTCACTGTCACTTTATAGTCCCCACATATTCGGGTTGTCTTGTCTGGTTTTAGTATGGGCACTATGGGAGCTGCCCACTCTGAAAAATCCACAGGCTCAATTATGCCTGCCCTCTCCAATCTGACCAACTCTGTCTCCACTTTCTCCTTGAGAGCATAGGGTAATGGCCTGGCTTTAAAATACCGTGGCTTGGCTTCTGGGTCCACATATATCTTGGCTGTAGCCCCTACTAAAGTGCCCAGCTCGCCTTTAAAAACATCCTCATGTTGTGCTAGCAGAGCATTTAACTCCTGCTGCTGACCTATCTGTAGTCTGAAAATGGCTCTCCAGTCTAGCCGCATAGCTTTGAGCCAATTTCTCCCCATCAGATTAGGCCCCTCCCCTTTTACCACCAGCAATGCTAATTTCTTGGTCTGCCCTTTGTAGGTGACTTGTGCGTGCATCTTGCCTAACACTCCTACTCGGTCTCTGGTGTATGTGTACAGTTTTATTTTTGTTTGATGGAGTGGCCCCCCTCCCATCTTAGTGTAGGTTTCCTCACTCATAATAGTCATACCTGCACCAGTGTCTACGTCAAAGTCAATGTCATGTCCATTCACCGACACTTGCTCTCTGTATGGCTCCACTCTCTCTCCATCATCCAGATTATACAGATTGTGTGTATAATCCTCCTCTTCATACTCCATTGTGTGGGTTGCACCCAGTCCATTTCCCCGGTTCAGTCGGGGCTGTCTGACCTGCCTGGGGCTGCGGCATTTTCTAGCCAAATGTCCTCGTCTTTGGCAGTTGTGGCAAACTGCATCTATGAATCGGCAATCCGCCGGCCCGTGATTCCCTCCACATCTGTAACATCCGATTCCTGCCGACGGTGGTCTGCGCTCCGGTGCTGCAGGTTGTAGTTGTAATTTATGAATGGGTCCCTCCACTCCCGTTTGCTGCAGCTCCGCTATATCTTTAGCCGCTGTTTCCATAGTGATTGCCAACTCAATAGCCCTGGCCAACGTGAGTCTGTCATCCGGTTCTGTTAACAGACGCCTTTGAATGCGATCGTCATTTATCCCGCACACCAGTCTGTCTCGAATCATGTCATTTAACGTAGCGCCAAACCCACAATGTTCAGTGATTCTCTTCAGCTCGGCTACAAATGATGACACAGACTGTCCTTGCTGTCTCGTTTTCGAATGAAATTTAAAACGCTCCACAATGGCACTGGGTTTAGGCGTGAAGTGATCACTCAACAGTTTCAATAGCCCCGTCAAGTCCGAATCTCCTGGCTTAACCGGCAGACACAAATCGCGCAGCATAGCGTATACTTTTCCTCCACATGCACTCAGGAATATGGCTCGCTTTTGTCCTGCATCTGTGATCTTGTTAGCCACAAAGTAGAATTCCAGACGTTCCACGTACTGCTGCCAATCATCTGTTTCTTGATCAAACTCCTGGATTTTCCCATATGTCGTCATTTTTCTAACGTTCGGCTAAAACTCCAAGCTGTTTAGTTTATCCTCGTCGCCAATGTAATAATGTAAAGGTCCAGTCCAAATGTTCTTTTGTGATGTTTATTTCACGCTGTCAAAAGCAATACAGGTCCAGTGCAACACACAGCTGTTACTCATTATACTACCTAAGTAGGTGTGTCTCATAGGACACTGCAGGTGAAGGTCTGACTGATGTAACCCGGTGAACCCACATTATAACAATTAACCCTTTCACTACCACACTACAGAAGGTTAACCTTTCACTACCTCACTACAGAAGGTTAACGTCCTTGTCTGTTAGGGGTATCATGTCTGTTAGGGGTATCATGTGAGCCTAAGTGAGTAATTATAGAAATTAATGTTATTTTATGTATTTTTAACATGTGGAGGGTGTGTCTGCTTGTTCTACATGGTATTAACATGTGGAGGTGTGTGTCTGCTTGTTCTACAGGGCAGCATGAGAGTCTACCATGACGCGCACCCAGAGTCCAACGCAGACGAGCACATCAAGTCCGTCCTCACGAAGGCAGAGCGGCAGCTCAAAGACAAGTTCGACGGCAGGCCGACCAAACCGCCACCGTAAGTCTTCGGTCAAACGGAAAATGTTTTAAATGTGAAAATGTTTATTTTCTTTCCAGTGGAAATGGACTTAACACACAGGTTGTAATATAAGTAAAGCACTGTGTGAATGTGTCAGCAAACACACATATTATCTTGAAGACTAAAAAAAACTCAATGTGGCGGCTGGGTGGCGCAGCGGAAATTGCGCTCGTCACCAATGCGAGAGACTCCGGTCTCGAATCCAGGTGTCAGCATTGCCTCCGGCTTGGGCCAGCCGTCATACTAACTCGTTTGGCTGAGTTAGCAGGAGGGAAGTCGTGGGTGGTAATCTGGCGTTGTGGACAGCGACACCTACAGGTCTGGGCGCCTGCACAGCAAAAAGACAGGAAGTGGTGAAGGCAGCGTGACCTCCCACGCGTTACACTTCACCAATGAGAGTCCGCGCTGTCAGGTGAAAAGAGAGCCGCTGGCTGTCTCCGCATGTGTCGGAGGAACCTCGGGGCTCCCTTGACCGACCAGTAGGGGGCACATGCGCACAACGACCAGGTAGGGGAGGGGGGGAATTGACATAACGACTAAATTGGGATGGGAGGAAAAAAGCACAGAAAAATCAGGCGGAGAAAAAGAGAATAAAAAAAAAACTTAAAAAAGATATAATAATAAATTCAATGAGGTTCCACTCAATATCACAATGAGTTATGACTAGGGTTGGGTACCGTTCACATTTGAATCGATACCGGTACCCAACGGTACTTTTTTTTTGCAGTACCGAAATGTGGCACCGGTGGATCTCACGTGAATCGGTACTCTGTAGTACCGACGTGATTCGGTCGATACCCTTAAAAGTACCGGATTCGGTACCCATCCCTAGGTATGACAGAGTTCCACTCAATATCACATATAAGTCCTTTCAAGTAGGGATGTTCGATATTGTTTTTTTTACCTATACCGATATTGTCCAACTCTTCATTTCCGATACCGATATCAACCGATACCGATATATGCAGGGTTTCCCCCCCCAAAAAACGGAATAATTTCAGGTAATTAACATTACATATCTCTTGTCGTGGAATTAACACAACATTATGCATACTTTTCACAATAAATAAAATCAGAATTTGTTCTTACTTGCTTGCCTGGGTAAATAAAGGTTAAATAAATGTAAAAAATATATATATATATATTTATATATTTTTTGAAAACCGATACAGATAATTTCCGATATCACATTTTAATGCCAATATCGGCCGATAATATCTGACATCCCTACTTTCAAGCCATTCTGTGAGTGGCCGAATCATATCGGTCGTATCGTTTGTGGGTCGATTTGTTTTGGAATTGAAACCTAACCTAATTATTTGTATGAATGATAACCTTGTTACTTAACATCTCTAGATGACGAATGATCACAGCTAACGTTTTTGCCAAAAAGAAGTTCAACCTGTTTTGAACGTTCCTTTCGTCAAAATAGATACAAATCTGGCTGAGACAGTTGCGTCATTGTCCATTTCTAAAAACTCCTTGTTGAAAAATAGTTCGAAATATATGTAGACTGACAGATGGAGACAACGGATCAATCCTTTATTCTTAATCAACAAACAGTTCTGCATGTGATGCTGAGAGAAATGGTTTTAATTGTCTAATTGCTAACAAATGCTAATTGCCATTGCCCCGACAGTGCGTGAACGTGCGGCACACTTCATACGTTTAATTTTGCGGTAAACGGAAAACGTTGACGTCATCGGACTTAAAAAAAGTTGTAATTTTTTATTTTTTTGCACTACCGAAATGTGCCACCGGTGGATCTCACGTGAATCAGAAGTGTGTGTGAGACATGGAGCACATCACTTTTAGGGATCCAGCTGGTGCCAAACAACAGGCCTGATAACCTCCTGAGAGAGGAACTGTTTGTAGAGAAGCCTTTAAGTCTCCTCATCACTAGTGGAGGAAGGAGGAAGGTCGTCTTGTAGTGGGAGGTCGTTGAGCTGAATCCTGTGTTGTGTTTACTGAAGGAACACGGTTACGTAAGGCTCACTCCCATTCTGGTATCTCTGCACTGGCTCCTGGTACACTATAGAATTCACTTCAAAGTCCTCACTTTCACTTTCGGAGCACTCCACGGTCAGGCCCCTATCTACATCACTGAACTCATCCATCCATCCCTACACCCGCTCACTCAGATCTGCCGATCAGCACCCCCTGGTGGTCCTCAGGTCCAGGCTAAAAACAAGGGGTGATCGAGCCTTCGAGGTGACGGCACCAAGGCTCTGGAACGCTCTCCCCCTGGACCTGCGAACTGCCCCCTCTGAAAACTCTTTTAAAAACACATTTGTTTAGACAGGCCTTTGGTCATACATAGGCACTCTTTCTTGTCCTCACTGTTCCTATTGTTTTTTATTTTTTTTATTCGTGACTATTAGACTTTATCTAAATTATTTTATTCTACTTTTTTGTATCTGGTTTCACTGTTTTTTAACTGCTGTCTGTTGTTGTCATTTATTTCTGATTTTGTTTTTGTTTTTATATACTAAGCTGTGGTGTAAAGCACCCTGTGCATTCGTGCTGTGAAGGGTGCTATATAAATAAAAGGCATTCATTCAAGGCTGAGACCACTTATCGATTTATCCATAACTGCGTGAAATTGATAAGTGGCATCATTTGTGTTTTTATTTAAATTTTTTATACTTTATACTATACTAAAATACTAGGTCTTGTGGCATGTTTTAGTTAAAACATCCCCATTTCATGTAAATTCAGTTGAATCGCAACTCTGCACTGTGCATTCAATATGCAGTGCACTCTTCCATCACATCCAGAGACCACCGACTATAACATGAGAAGGATCACTGTGGTCGTTTTGAATGGGGGAAATCGGTAACACTAAAGATGGCGGCAACGACAAAGAATAGCTGGAAAAAAAACATTATTATTTTAATAATTTGTTTGTATAATAAAAATATCGATATTTATCGATAATCTTTTCCCGATTTATCGATTCTTCCAAATGGCATATGGTCTCAGCCTTACTCTCTGTACCGTGCAGAGCTGAATAATGAATGAATGAAAACGTTTATTTAAAATGACGCCACAGTGGACAGACCAGATGCGCTGTTTTGCGTGTTTATAGCACAAGTGCTAGTTTTCAACACTAGTCCATTGAGGCTTTTCTAAAAGATATAATAAAATTAACAGTAAAATACAGAATTAAAATCACACATCAGAACAAATAGTTACCAGAGCAAGAGTCCACGATCAAAACAACAAAATCAGTCCACGTCTACATATGTGAGCACTGCTACTTTGATTTCAGCCATACCTTGAGTCCTCTGCTGAAGACGTTGGCATTGGACTCCAGTTTTAAGCCAGTAGGCAGAGAGTTCCATAAGTTTGCCCCGTTAACAGAGAAGGCAGACTGTCCAAACGAACTCTTGCACATGGGAACAGTACAGTCACCATTATTGGAAGCTTGTGTGATGGATGTTGTGTTTTCCTGAAGGAACGGCTACTCTCTGTACTGAGCTGATCATGTTGTGTTTTCCTGAAGGAACGGCTACTCTCTGTACTGCGCGGAGCTCATGGTGAACATGAAGGACGTGCCCAGCACCGAGCGCATGGTGCTCTGCAGCAAGCAGTGGAAGATGATGACGCAGAAAGAGAAGGACATGTTTCAGAAGCGCTGTGAGCAGGTCAGTCTCTCCATGTCTCAAATAGGGATGTTGTACCAAATACTGGGCTGGTGTCAGATATCCGGCTAATACATGGGTATCCATGTCAGAGAACCCCCCCCCCCCCCCCCGCATTCGCATTTGCCTCTCTGCCCTGAAGCACTGTGCTGACCAGCTCGCACCGGTGTTTACCACCATTTTTAATGCCTCGCTGGAGCTGTGTCACGTCCCAGCATGCTTCAAGGCCTCAACCATCATCCCCGTCCCCAAGAAGGCCAAGGTCACGGGCCTTAATGACTACAGACCTGTCGCCCTGACCTCTGTGGTCATGAAGGTCCTGGAGCGCTTTGTCCTGGCCCACCTGAAGCTCATCACTGATCCTGTGCTGGACCCGCTGCAGTTCGCGTACAGAGCCAACAGATCCACAGAGGATGCTGTGAACATGGCTCTGCACTACACGCTGGAACATCTGGACTGCACGGGCAACTATGTCAGGATCCTGTATGTGGACTTCAGCTCGGCCTTCAACACCATCCTTCCACCCATCCTGGAGCACCAGCTATCCCTGCTGCAGGTGCCGGCCTCCACTCGCAGGTGGATTACCGACTTCCTGTCCAACAGGTCTCAGCGGGTGAGGCTGGGGAAGAGCATTTCCAGCTCTAGGTCCACCAGCACCGGTTCCTCGCAGGGCTGTGTCCTGTCCCCACTACTGTTCTCCCTGTACACCAACAGCTGTGCCTCTCTCCACCCCTCGGTCAAACTCCTGAAATTCGCTGACGACACCACCCTGGTGGGTCTCATCTCCAGGGGGGACGAGTCGGCCTACAGGAGGGAGATCGAGAGGCTGCAGAGCTGGTGCAGCTGCAACAACCTGGAGCTCAATGCTCAAAAGACAGTGGAGATGGTAGTGGACTTCAGGAGGAAAGCAGCCCTGCCCCCTCCCATCATACTGGGAGGCACTCAGGTGGCCTCCGTGGAGTCATGCCGATTCCTTGGCATGACCATCTCCCGGGATTTGAAGTGGGAGCTCAACATCACGGGCCTGCTCAAGAAGGCCCAGGGGAGGATGTTCTTCCTCCGGCAGTTGAAGAAATACAAACTGCCGAGGACCATGATGGCCCAATTCTACACGGCCATCATTGAGTCCATCCTCACCCACTCCATCATCTCCTGGTTCCCCGCTGCAGCGGCAAAAGATCTCGCCAAGCTGCAGCGGGTGATTCGCTCCGCGGAGAGGGTGATCGGCTGTCCTCTGCCCTCCCTCAGGTCCCTGCACGACTCCAGGGCGCTGAAGAGGGCGAGGAAGATCATGGCCGACCCCTCCCACCCCGGTCACAGCCTCTTCACCCTGCTCCCCTCTGGGAGAAGGCTGAGGATCCCAAAGGCTGTGAAAGCTCGTCACAGACTGAGCTTCTTCCCCTCAGCTGATCAATGACTCAGGCCCCCCCCCCCCTCATTACGTGCAGCCCTAGTGTGAAGGCATCTGAAATAAACCAACGCAGCATAGTTTTCTGCCTTGTTGGTGCATGGCCGTTTGCCAATCTCGCCTAATGGGGAAAATGGATTATATCTGAGTCTTATTTGGCCAATAACCCCAAATGAATGGTTTAAAGGAACACTGCAACATGGGGAAACGTGCTTACCGTCTTCTCCAGAGTCAGACAACAAGATGGATACCAATTTCCTCTCTGCATTCAATAGAAAGCTAATTCGGCTACAAGCTAGCCTAGCTTAGCACAAATAAATGGAAGCACAAATAAACTATACTAGCTTAAAACTGCAGGAGGTTGGTATCCGCTTCCATTAAGCTAGGCTAGCTTGCAGGCGGATAGCTTTCTACTGAACGCACAGAGAGGAAATGAGTATTTATCTTCGTGTCTGACTCTGGAGATCCTTTAACCCTTTCACTACCACACTACAGAGGTTAACCTTTTCTCTCTCTCTCTCTCTCTCTCTCTCTCTCTCTCTCTCTCTCTCTCTCTCTCTCTCTATCTCTCTCTCTCTCTCCCCCCCCCCTCCCCCCCCTGTATGACGACTCGTCAGAAAAAGAAGCAATACGACATTGACCTGCAGAGGTTCCTGGAGGTGAGTTATACAACTGAATAATTACCACGTTGTTTTTTAAACCTTGGGGACGTTTCTTAATGATCTCGTAGAACTTGTTCCCAAACTTGTTTCTGTTTCTCTTCACCAGAGTCTGCCGGAGGAGGAGCGGGACCGCGTCCTGACGGAGGAGAAGCTGGGGGGGTCCCGGCTGGGCATGGGGGCCGCGGGCAGCCCCCACAGAGCCAAGGCCCCCTGCGTCAAGGTACCGTGTTAACCCTGTGTGACCCGTAGAGCCAAGGTACTAGGGGTAGGGGAAAAAATCGATACGTAGTAGTATCGCGATACTTTGCGTGGCAATACTGTATCGATACAGGGACGACAAGTATCGATGTTTTTAATTTTTAATTTTATCTACTTTTCCTCCCCATTTTCAATTTTTCTCCCATCCCAATTTCATATTATCCAATTCTACCCTCTCCTGTCTCGAACGTTGTTAGACCATGCCTCCCACTGGTCGGCTGCAATGTGGACGAAACCTTGCATCACGTGTCTCCTCCGGTATACGAGGAGGCAGCCGTCGCATCTTTTCACCTGCACAGCGCGATCTCTCAGTGGCGAGGAGTAACGCGTGGGAGGCTCACGCTGCCCCCGATACTTCCTGATTCTGCTGTACAGGCGCACCAACCGACCTGTAGGAGTCGCTGTCCACAACGTCCGATCCCCACCCACCGGCTTTCCCACCCCCTAATACTGCCAATTGTATTAGTATGAACGACCAGCCAAGCCGGAAGCAACGCCGAGAGCTGGGCTCGAACCCAGCATCTCCTGTGTTAGTGGCGAGCGCCTTGCCACTTAGCCGCCCAAGTATCGATATTTAATCATTCATAAATATTTTTTTTTATACGGAAGTTGCATTGTTCATTTCAATACCTGTAATAGTACAGTAGTCGACGCACACATGTGCATTCAGTTAAGTTGGAATATGACTGTAATATAAACAGTTCAGTTTGTCAGGTACATGCAACACAGATTACAGTGTTGACATCTGTCTGCTTGAGAAAATACCATGTTCTGCAATAAAAATGATTGAAGTGAGATGAACACACTGAACTTTATTTTATTAGATAAAACATGTTGACAAAGTTTTACTTTGCAGTTGAAAAAAGGTAATAAATCGCAATATATCACAATATTAATATCGCAATACTCAGCATATCGCAATATATTTAGTATCGCAATACTATCGTATCGTGACTCGGGTATCGTGATAGTATCGTATCGCGAGGCCTCTGGTGATTCCCACCCCTATAAGGTACCGTGTTAACCCTGTGTGACCCGTAGAGCCAAGGCCCCCTGTGTCAAGGTAGCTATTCACAGGGATCGCACAAGGTCCTCGAAGTGCTTATCGATTTATCTATTCTTCCAAATGGCATATCGTCTCTCAGCCGTAGCTTTATTTGATGATGATGTCACACTGATGGGTGGGTCAACAGCACGTTCTCAGTGTGTGTCTTCTCGCCCCTTCGCACCGCAGGGCCGCGAGCCCGAGCTGGAGCGATGGACGCTCACCGGCACGGCCAAAGAGACGCGACCGAACAGGAAGAGGACGAAGCTCCCGGAAACGCCCCGAACGGCAGAGGAGATGTGGCAGCAGAGCGTGATCGGGGACTACCTCGTGAAGTACAGGGTGAGTTCTGCCGTCTCTACCTGGTCCAGTACAGGGTCAGTACCTGCTGTCTCTACCTGGTCCAGTACAGGGTCAGTACCTGCCGTCTCTACCTGGTCCAGTACAGGGTCAGTACCTGCTGTCTCTACCTGGTCCAGTACAGGGTGAGTTCTGCTGTCTCTACCTGGTCCAGTACAGGGTCAGTACCTGCCGTCTCTACCTGGTCTAGTACAGGGTGAGTTCTGCTGTCTCTACCTGGTCCAGTACAGGGTCAGTACCTGCTGTCTCTACCTGGTCCAGTACAGGGTCAGTACCTGCCGTCTCTACCTGGTCCAGTACAGGGTCAGTACCTGCCGTCTCTACCTGGTCCAGTACAGGGTGAGTTCTGCTGTCTCTTAACATGTTGACCTCTCTCCACAGAACGACCACAGGAAGGCTCAGTGACCTCATGTTGACCTTTCTCCGCAGAACAACCTCATGTTGACCTCATGTTGACCTCTCTCCGCAGAACGACCGCAGGAAGGTGCAGAGTGACCTCATGTTGACCTCATGTTGACCTCACGTTGACCTCTCTCCGCAGAACGACCGCAGGAAGGCCCACAGTGACCTCATGTTGACCTCACGTTGACCTCTCTCCGCAGAACGACCGCAGGAAGGCCCACAGTGACCTCATGTTGACCTCACGTTGACCTCTCTCCGCAGAACGACCGCAGGAAGGCCCACAGTGACCTCATGTTGACCTCACATTGACCTCTCTCCGCAGAACAACCGCAGGAAGGCCCACAGTGACCTCATGTTGACCTCACGTTGACCTCTCTCCGCAGAACGACCGCAGGAAGGCCCACAGTGACCTCATGTTGACCTCACGTTGACCTCTCTCCACAGAACGACCGCAGGAAGGTGCAGAGTGACCTCATGTTGACCTCACGTTGACCTCTCCGCAGAACGACCGCAGGAAGGTGCAGAGTGACCTCATGTTGACCTCATGTTGACCTCACGTTGACCTCTCTCCGCAGAACGACCGCAGGAAGGCGCAGAGCGCCCTGGAGGCGGCCTGGAAGGCGACAGAGAAGAAGGAGAAGATCCCGTGGATCAAGAAGGCGGCGGAGGACCAGAAGCGATACGAGGTTCAGTACCGGCCCGTGGTCAGTGACCAGACGCTCTGACCGCGGTCTTCTCCCGTGTGCTGAAGAAATGTCAAAATGTTGGTTGCCTGCATGGCTCAGTTGGACCCTACAGTAACAGTTAAACCTCTTAACAGGCGGGGGCCCACATGTGGGCCTTTGTGAGGACGATTTGCCCACCGGCACTTTGGCGACCTCTAGTGGCTCGGGTGTGCATATCTTTTAATACAATATATAGATAGAATTAAAACCCCATTTGTTGTTACATGCCGATATGTGAGGTGTGCGCGAAGTACATGCTATTGCGCAAATACCACTCCTGACTCTTGGGGCTCTAGTTCCGTCAATTATTTGGCTATCTCGAAAACTATTGGACGGGGTTGTAGCCAATGAGTGTGGCTTTCCAATGATACCCAATGGACCGTTGGACCCTACAGTACCAGTTAACCTTCTGTGTATTGTCGCAGTGAAAGGTTTAACTGTTTGGTAGTGCGGCAGTGAAAGGGTCCGTTGGACCCCACAGTAACAGTTATTTATATGTATTATTTATTTTTTTGATCCACTTTTTCTCCCATTTTCTATTTTCTCCCATCACAATTTCGTATCATCCAATTCAACCCTCCCCTGTCACGAACGCTGTTTCTTGCCTCCCACAAGCCGGCTGCAATGTGGACTAAGTCATACATAGCACGAGTCCCCTCCGGTACTTGAGGTAACAGCAGTCGCATCTTTTCACCTGCGCGGCGCGATCTCAGTGTAGAGGAGTAACGCGTGGGAGGCTCACGCTGCCCCCGACACTTCCTGATTCTACTGCGCAGGCGCACCAACCGACCTGTAGGAGTCGCTGTCCACAACGCCTGATCCCCACCCATCAGTTTCCCACCCCCTAATACGGCCAATGTGTATTAGTATGAATGACCAGCTAAACTGAAAGCAATGTGGAGCGCTGGGCTCGAACAGGCAAGCCCAGCGTCTCCGTCATTCGTGGCGAGCGCCTTGCCCACTACGCCACGTAGCCGCCTAGTTATTTATATGTATTATATAAATACATCTTCTGCCGATAAAGACTAATTCTCTTAAATGTTGTTCAGTTCAAAATAACTATTTCCCCCCCAAAGAGTGAGCGCTGCGTTCTCTCACCTGAATAAATGAAGACATTAGAATTTGCGTGTATGGCAAATACAAATAAATCATATAAATAATAATTAGTTGATCTGATGGTTTTAAGTAGAATTCTCAATGCCAAGAATGTGTCGGTCACTATGGTAAAGTGATGGGGTGTTTGAACCAGGGTGCGAGGCTGATGTCTCCTTGTTCCTCCCTTCTGTAATACCGTTTGATGTTTGATGATCCTTGTTCTGAAGATAACTTTTTGTGTGTTGTTGACTTTCATCAATCTCATGTATTTGAACCCTTTCACTGCCACACGACAGCCGGTTAACCCTTTCACTGTGACAATACAGAAGGTTAGCCCTTTACTATCACACAGCCGACGGCGATGCTCCATCATTAGCATCATTAGCTCTGCATCGCTGTCGGTTGTGTGATAGTAAAGGGTTAACCTTCTGTCGTGTGGCAGTGAAAGGGTTAAAGTGTGTTTGGTTGATTGTTGTTGTAATGACTCTGCTCACCCTCTAGAGGGAGCTGTTGGAGACGAGGACACCCACACCGGGACAGAGGAAACCCAAGTTTGAGGGAGAACCAAAGAAGCCGCCCGTGTGAGTACTGAAGGTTAACCCTTTCACTACCACACTACAGAAGGTTAACCCCTTCACTACCACACTACTGAAGGTTAACCCTTTCACTACCACACTACATAAGGTTAACCCTTTCACTACCACACTACATAAGGTTAACCCTTTCACTACCACACTACTGAAGGTTAACCCTTTCACTACCACACTACAGAAGGTTAACCCTTTCAATGCCTCACTACAGAAGGTTAACCCTTTCACTACCACACTACTGAAGGTTAACCCTTTCACTACCACACTACTGAATGTTAACCTTTCACTACCACACTACAGAAGGTTAACCCTTTCACTACTACACTACAGACGGTTAACCTTTCACTACTACACTACAGAAGGTTAACCCTTTCACTACTACACTACAGAAGGTTAACCCTTTCACTGCCACACTACAGAAGGTTAACCTTTCACTACCACACTACTGACGGTTAACCTTTCACTACCACACTATAGAAGGTTAACCCTTTCACTACCACACTACTGAAGGTTAACCCTTTCACTACCACACTACTGAAGGTTAACCCTTTCACTACCACACTACATAAGGTTAACCCTTTCACTACCACACTACTGAAGGTTAACCCTTTCACTACCACACTACAGAAGGTTAACCCTTTCAATGCCACACTACAGAAGGTTAACCCTTTCACTACCACACTACTGAAGGTTAACCCTTTCACTACCACACTACTGAATGTTAACCTTTCACTACCACACTACATAAGGTTAACCCTTTCACTACTACACTACAGACGGTTAACCTTTCACTACTACACTACAGACGGTTAACCCTTTCACTGCCACACTACAGAAGGTTAACCTTTCACTACCACACTACTGAAGGTTAACCCTTTCATTACCACACTACTGACGGTTAACCTTTCACTACCACACTACAGAAGGTTAACCTTTCACTACCACACTACAGAAGGTTAACCTTTCACTACCACACTACAGAAGGTTAACCTTTCACTACCACACTACAGAAGGTTAACCCTTTCACTACCATACTACAGAAGTTTAACCCTTTCACTACCACACTACAGAAGGTTAACCTTTCATTACCACACTACAGAAGGTTAACCCTTTCACTACCACACTACAGAAGGTTAACATTTCACTACCACACTACAGAAGGTTAACCTTTCACTACCACATTACTGAAGGTTAACCCTTTCATTACCACACTACTGAAGGTTAACCTTTCACTACCACACTGCAGAAGGTTAACCCTTTCACTACCACACTACTGAAGGTTAACCCTTTCACTACCACACTACAGAAGGTTAACCCTTTCAATGCCTCACTACAGAAGGTTAACCCTTTCACTACCACACTACTGAAGGTTAACCCTTTCACTACCACACTACTGAATGTTAACCTTTCACTACCACACTACAGAAGGTTAACCCTTTCACTACTACACTACAGACGGTTAACCTTTCACTACTACACTACAGAAGGTTAACCCTTTCACTGCCACACTACAGAAGGTTAACCTTTCACTACCACACTACTGACGGTTAACCTTTCACTACCACACTATAGAAGGTTAACCATTTCACTACCACACTACTGAAGGTTAACCCTTTCACTACCACACTACTGAAGGTTAACCCTTTCACTACCACACTACATAAGGTTAACCCTTTCACTACCACACTACTGAAGGTTAACCCTTTCACTACCACACTACAGAAGGTTAACCCTTTCAATGCCACACTACAGAAGGTTAACCCTTTCACTACCACACTACTGAAGGTTAACCCTTTCACTACCACACTACTGAATGTTAACCTTTCACTACCACACTACATAAGGTTAACCCTTTCACTACTACACTACAGACGGTTAACCTTTCACTACTACACTACAGACGGTTAACCCTTTCACTGCCACACTACAGAAGGTTAACCTTTCACTACCACAATACTGAAGGTTAACCCTTTCATTACCACACTACTGACGGTTAACCTTTCACTACCACACTACAGAAGGTTAACCTTTCACTACCACACTACAGAAGGTTAACCTTTCACTACCCCTACAGAAGGTTAACCATTCACTACCACACTACAGAAGGTTAACCCTTTCACTACCATACTACAGAAGTTTAACCCTTTCACTACCACACTACAGAAGGTTAACCTTTCATTACCACACTACAGAAGGTTAACCCTTTCACTACCACACTACAGAAGGTTAACCTTTCACTACCACACTACAGACGGTTAACCTTTCACTACCCCTACAGAAGGTTAACCTTTCACTACCACACTACAGAAGGTTAACCTTTCACTACCACACTACAGAAGGTTAACCTTTCACTACCACACTACAGAAGGTTAACCTTTCACTACCCCTACAGAAGGTTAACCTTTCACTACCACACTACAGAAGGTTAACCCTTTCACTACCATACTACAGAAGTTTAACCCTTTCACTACCACACTACAGAAGGTTAACCTTTCATTACCACACTACAGAAGGTTAACCCTTTCACTACCACACTACAGAAGGTTAACCTTTCACTACCACACTACAGAAGGTTAACCTTTCACTACCACATTACTGAAGGTTAACCTTTCACTACCACACTGCAGAAGGTTAACCCGTTCACTGCCACACTACAGAAGGTTAACCTTTCACTACCACACTGCAGAAGGTTAACCCGTTCACTGCCACACTACAGAAGGTTAACCTTTCATTACCACACTACAGAAGGTTAACCTTTCACTACCACACTACAGAAGGTTAACCCTTTCACTACCACACTACAGAAGGTTAACCTTTCACTACCACACTACCAAAGGGTTAACCCTTTCACTACCACACTACAGAAGGTTAACCCTTTCACTACCACACTACAGAAGGTTAACCTTTCACTACTACACTTCAGAAGGTTAACCCTTTCACTACTACACTATATAGACGGTTAACCGTCTATATTAACCCTTTGTCGTGTGGTAGTGAAAGGTTAACTTTCTGTAGTGTGGTAGTGAAAGGGTTAACCTTCTGTATCATTGCAGTGAAAGGGTTAACCCTTTGGTACTGTGGTAGTGAAAGGGTTAAGGTCAACATTCAATTAACACACAAATAACACCCCCCCCCCCCCCCCCCTAATATCCTCCCTATCTTTGCTGTGGCCAATAGGAGCGGCTACCAGATGTTCTCCCAGGAGCTGTTGACCAATGGTGAGCTCAGCCACTTCAGCCTGAAGGAGCGCATGGTGGAGATCGGGAAGCGCTGGCACACGCTGACGCAGAGCCAGAAGGACCAGTACAAGAAGCTGGTGGAGGAGCAGCAGACAGAGTACAAGGCCGAGCTGGAGGCCTGGGTCAAGGTAGGGCTGGAGGCCTGGGTCGAGATAGGGCTGGAGGCCTGGGTCGAGGTAGGGCTGGAGGCCTGGGTCAAGGTAGGGCCGGAGGCCTGGATCAAGGTAGGGCTGGAGGCCTGGGTCGAGGTAGGGCTGGAGGCCTGGGTCAAGGTAGGGCTGGAGGCCTGGGTCGAGGTAGGGCTGGAGGCCTGGGTCGAGGTAGGGCTGGAGGCCTGGGTCAAGGTAGGGCTGGAGGCCTGGGTCGAGGTAGGGCTGGAGGCCTGGCTGGAGGCCTGCGACTTCAAGGGTGACCATATTGTGATTTTTTTTTAAAGAGGACACTCTGCCTTCAGCCTCAAGATACTTAATCAAAGTTTACTCAAAGATGCCTTATCATTATAATATATTTAAAGTATACCTCCTCTGTATGGATATAAAATTATTGTTTATATTATTTTATATAACAAAATAATATCTCTCTATAACCAAAGTTACTCAACATGCTGTATTATGCCTAAAGTAATCTATCTGACAAATCTCAAGAAAATAACTAAATCAACCTATGACAAAATAATATATATTTTCAAGTCTTACTGGACAAAATAAATAACAAGAAAAATATGATGTATAATACCTCTTCTGTATTAGAAAATCCAGCTTTAAAAAATATATCTTTATCTTTTCAATGTAATGTAAATTATAAAACAGTAACCTCACAAAGTTACTAATTTAAAAGTGCACTATGCAGTTTCAGATTTGTTGCAATTAGTGTACTAAACTAATTTATTACACACATAATCCTTATGATTGTATCATAAGCATCTTATCAAACCAAAACATCATTTTGAGGCATCAAAATAGTTTTCAATTATTTTCTTTCTCTCTCTGTATAGCTGCATTCTTCAATCAATTCAATCAGTCAACTTTGCCATCAAACTCTCGCCTCGCACTGCTTTGTTTGTTATGTTTTGCTGTGTCCATGTGAGCTTTGAGATCGCCAGCACCTTTATTAGACACATAAACATATGGTCAAGCTTTGCACGCGTTGCACTCCGCTTCCAATTAGTCTCGACCGGGATGATAAATTGGAAATTTTCTCTGCAGTTCATCTGTAATGTACATTTTCGCGTTTGTATTGTGAGGAGCCAGCAATGCTGGTCGGATCTGTCCACTTCCTCATCTGTTGTGTGTGTCTGTGTGAGTGTGCAGTAGCGCTGCCCACAAAGCACTGAAAGCGGGGCTTCTCTTGGTAACGTCACACGCAACAGGTTACCGTTAGGGATGTCCCGATCAAATTTTTTTGCTCCCGATCCGATCCCGATCATGTGATTTTGAGTATCTACCGATACCGATCTTTCCCGATCCGATCAAAATTTTTTAATAAATAAAAATAATATATATATATATTTCTTTTTTATCCCAATTTCTCACATTACATTCACCCTGAATGTTAATGTTATCCAGGTGAAAAGTTAACTTCATTCAAGCGAGGCATTGCAATCCTTGACATAAATCATTTGATGTATAATTAAATCAAAGGAAATGCGTTTGGGTCTGAGAGTGTGGCTGGTCAGCCGTTCTGCAGCTGGATACTATTGGTTTGTTTTGGCAAAATTCTTCTGCTCTGTGTGACAATAAATAAATTAATGATGATATGTAATTTAAAACCAAAACGAAGGCCTCAGTATGAGTTTAAGACGTGAACATGGTCATGTTTGTTGAATAAAAAAAATAGTAAAAAAAAAAAAAAAAAAAAATCTTTTTTGTGCAACCGATTTCAGATGTGGGCGGGAGCGTTTTGCCATGTGCGCGCGCGCGCACGGGCTCACCTTAGGGGGAACATTGGAGGAGTATATTATAGTAAACTGAGGATTACTGAGGATGGACAGATAATGTTGATATTCAAATATAAAAAAGTTTCGAGAGGAGTGGAAGTTTGAAGACAGACTAGACTACAATATGATGCGGGGGTGGTGAGTTGAAACAGTGTGAATGAATGAAAACTTTATTTAACAGATTGCAGAATGGGTACAATACAGTACGGCTCAATACACACAATTGTTAACACTTTCAGTGCCACGAGGTGGCGCCAGAGTTAGCGCTTCAATGCCACCATCGGCGCCAATGTTACTCTTAATATCGCCTAATCTATGTTTTAAATTATGGCTATGTGTCTAATCTGCCCGTCGCTTATCAAAGAATCCTTTTCCAGTCAGTGCTGTCAAGGCAGATTGGTTTTTTATCGCTTCATTTCCGTTTGAGAGCATTTTGAAAAGCACCCGTTTTGAGGTAAAAAAAACAGTCCATTCTGGACCATTCTATGATAATCGTCTTTTACTGGAATATTCAAGAACGTTGATATTTGTCGGCCTATTTATGAATCGTTTTCAAATAAACGCTAGATGATCAATATTATACGTGCACGCACGCACATTCGAGCCACGCACGGATAATCGCTGTGTTCATTTCCTCTTGGATTTTTACAGTGAAACCGAAAGAGCCCATTTCACAAAACAGCTTATATCTTCATCAAAATGAGTCTGATTATCCTAACACTGATAACATAGATTCCTTACCTGACATCAGATGGTATCCAACTGGTATATTCCAATTCCTGATCACCATTCGAAAAAATGTATGGATCCAACGTGTGTACAGTGCAGTACATGATTCCGCAGGTCTCAGACATGAAAAGAAAAAAGGAAAAAAAAAATTATTATCATGTAATCTTTCGCGGGCCGGTCAGAATCATCCCGCGGGCCGTATCCGGGCCGTACAATGCCCAGGTCTGATCTAGGGAGAGATAGTGCGGCCTCCCACACGCTACACTCTCCCCGGTGAGAATCTGCGTGGCCAGGCTGGCCTGCCGGCTGGCTGCACATGCGTGGGAGGAAAGCATGTGACAGTCTCCGGTCTCTCGGACCAACAGTAGGGGAAAGTGCGCAACAACCAGGAAGGGTGGGATGGGAGAAAAATCGGAAAAAAGGAGGAAGGAAAAGATAATATAAAAAAAAAATTACATAGGCCTACACACATCTTGCCATAGTGTTATCAGTTTGTACAACACGACGCACGTTTTAACTATAGTAGCCCGCTAGCTAATAGAGTCAATGAAATGTTACCGTAGCTACTAGCTAGCAGAGGAGGAAATGGGAGTCTGAGAGGCGGAGTGTTTAAAGACAATGATAGGCGTTTATTCAACATCCAAGAAGGCTAACATACAACTGTGTTTTACTAACTCCAATCGGGACTATTGCCGCTTTCCCACTGCATGCCATCACCTCCTAACGTTGACGGAGCACGTTGATAACATTGCCTGAGCTGGCGGTCCGTGACACTAACCCATAGATAGTTCCAACTCACCGAATTACGTAATCCACCACAGTTGCACTCAATATTTGAATAATGTTAGTCTAAATAAATGTAGACAGATACATAATAATTTCAAGCAGAAAACGAATCTTTCCATTAAGAACTGACAATCAGGGAATTTAAACATGGTTGACAGTTTTTTTGTGTTTATATTAAAGAAAGGAAAGTCTAGTGCTGGCTGAGCATATTGTTTGTTTGCACTAAGTTAATACTTTGACAAATGTAGCCTATATTTTTCAGTCAGTTCGGTCTTTGTGTGCCAAACATTATTTAAGGCTGTAAACACTAACACTGTAAACCTATATATGTTTTTTATAAATGAAAAGCATGTTTAGATTTTTGAGTGTTAAATTTTTTTTAAATAAAAAACAATATATCGAACCAAACCGAAAACCGTGACCACAAAACCGAGGTACGTACCGAACCGTGGGTTATATTTCGTATTGCATCGCGTCCCGCTCTGAGCCTTACGAGATACTCCTATCTCCTGTGATACCTAATGTATCTCCCACGAACAAAAACACATGCACCCCACCTGTATGGGGCCCCGCCCCTTATGGTGGTACCGCCCATATAACCATGACCCTGGTCATGAAACACCCTTCCTCTATTTTCGTCCCAGCGTATTGGATGCGTGCACCATACGAGCTAGCGGAATGAAAAGATTAAGGAAGATTAATAATGTTGGAAGCTTACCGGAGGTTGCTGGCCCCTGGCATCTTCGACGCATGTTTTCGGCGACACGACGGGCCTGTGATGTTCCTCGTTTGATGACTGCACATCGAGGTTCAGCTGTACAAGGCTGGCTGTCGGGCCAGCTTGTACTCAGGTAGGCCCTGTGTCTTCAGGCATGGGTATTAGTGTTAGTAATGCTGGTTTGTGTTGTTAACACAACCTTGTTGTGTGTTGGCGCCAGGGGCAAGATGGTTTGGTGAACGTTCTCTGCAGGGAACGGTTTCCAAGCTGTCTTGGGCGTGCTGCTAAAACATCTAAAGCTATGCTAACATGCTATCGCTACTGCCGCATGCTATCACTACTGCTAATTGCTATGCTGTTTTAATGTCTCCGCCGTGAGATGTTGTCACTCTCCCGCCTCTTGCCCGGTTCATCAATGAAGGTCAGTCGGTAGCTGTTGTGGGGTTTTGAGTTCTATTTACCTTTTTCGGGTAAATGGGTTGACAACGGGGTAGGTCGTGGCTAGGTTCTAGCCAGGTATTACCTTGTGTTCCGGCGGGGTTTGTTGAACGGTGTTCCCATCTGGGTTGGCGTCGGGTAGTGGGGCTATGGGTCCAGCCGACATGGTAAACATGTTGCGTGTCTGTGCACAGGCAATTGTTGTCTTGGGTTCCACATTGCCTGGCGTTAGGCTGCAGTAGTATAAGGGCAGGGCCGCTTGGGAGAAATGTGAGGCCCTGTGCGTTTTTGGACGCGAGGGCCCCCATCTCCTGGGGCGGCCCTGTGTAGGGGGCTATTGTTTCATTTTGTCACTCTGCTATGAGAAGGTCTGTCTTGCTACAGCTTTCTCTCCTCTCAAACCATTCATACTGACGGTCAATCGGTATACTGGGGGAGTAGTGCGGGGGGGGGGGCTTTGTTTACCTTTTTTGGTAAATGGGCTAAACTAGGGCTGGTGTTCTGTTGTGAATATTTTGAATGAAGACGGGTCTGGTCCGTCTCCCCTTAAACTTTGTGTGTATGGGTTTGCTCATTCTACAGTTTTTGTGGTTTAGCTCTTTTATTCATTTAACCTTTTCATGGTCCACACCACAGTGGAGGGTGCTGTTTGCAATCACCACTGGTGCTCCATGTTAACGTCAGTCCTTTGTTTTTGATATATTGAAACAATGCCCCGCCCGGCCGACACCATGGGTCGGCCTGGCGAGTGGCTGGTGGGCTGTTAAGGCTTGTACCGCCACGGTATGGAATTGGCAACGATTAGAACTGTGTTCGAATTGGTGTTTTTTCTATTAAAGAAATGGTGTCTGGTGGAGGGGCCTTGAGGGCCGGCCGACGTCGACACATCGCGCGAGGTTGTTGACGTTATTAGCTTTGACCCAGCCGCAAGCTATAACCGCTCAGGGTTCCCCTCTCCGCAGGGGATTTTGGTCTTCTGCTGGAGCGCGGGCGGTATTGTCCTAGGCCCTACACCGCCTCACACCGCGCAGCCAGAAGAAGAGAGAGCACGGCCTCGTCAGCGGCGATGACGGGGCCCTCGACAGGCGGCCATGTTTCCCCCGCCAGTGGTGCCCTGGTTGGAGAATCGACAGGGTATCGCGAGGCCGACAGTCTTGGCGGCCGAGGGATCGGCCATTTTGGGTGATTTCGGTGTTGGTAAACCACTCCGTCGTCATTTTGCCGCGAGCAGCCCGCTCCCCGCTCAGTCCGCTTTCTGTTACCCTCAGAAGCGGGGCTCTAGGTGTGTTCCTTTGGCTGCGGGCCGCGAACCTTCTTGAAGCGTATGCGGCCCCATTCTTCGCTTCTCATGGAGACAGGGGCTGACACCCAGTTGATGGCTGAGCCTGGGTCTGTCCGTGAGAATGTTGTGCTGTCAAGCGGCTCCCACACCTTGAACTGTGTTGGTTGAGCCTGGTGTTACGTCTGTCAACTTAAGTGTTGTCAGCAGGGGGGCTCGAAACCTTTTGAGGCACACAGTGCGGGCTTCCCCGGCCTCGCCTTCGCCAGGCCAGGTATCATGTTGGTGCTCCCACTCCTGGAATATTGGCAAGTGGTCGCAGCTCACATGGTTTGGGGTGGTAGTGATATCACTGCAGGGCTACGGTGTGTAGGAACCCATGGGGGCCTTACACCTTGCATGTCCGGCTGCAGAACAACTCCTTCAGCATGTTCTGGAGGGGTGTTCAGTGGGGGGGCTTTTTTGATCGGAAGCCCCCCGTATCAGACAGGCCCTTTTTCTGTCGGGGTTCCCCCTTGGGTGCGATTGCCTCGTGGGTGGTGTCAGGGTCAGGTGTTCCGACACGGAACGCGCTCCTCGCACGATTCCAGGGTTGTCTTCGCATAGCGGGGGGGACCGGGCCAACTATCTACAGTTCCTGGCGGACCTGCGCCACGTGACGGCGGGTGCGTTGGGAGTGTCGTCACATATGACTACGGCAGTACCATATGTCGAGGTAGATGGAGAGAATGGTGAGGCGGGGACTTGTGTTTACACAACCCCACCCGTTTTCAGGTTTGGTACAGACCCTGTTGTCGGGGTCTCCAGCAGGGACAGCTCTGGTCGACGAGATCCAATCTCTGTGGACGAAGCAAGCCATCGTCGTGGCGTTCTCCTCCCGGTGTTCTCTGCCCGAGAAGTCGGGAGGGAGGGGTGTAAGACCCAGGCTGGACCTGTCCCATGGGAAGGTTCAGCATTTTTTGGATCGTCTCCTACCTGTTGAACACTGTCAGGTGGGGGTCTGGTTCTCCTCCATAGACCTGTAGGATGCGTATGCGCATCCCCGATCTTCCATCCTAGGGCTTACCTACGCTTCCTTTGCAGGGTTAGCATATGAGTACCAGAGGCTGCCGTTCGGTTTTCTCTGGCTCCCCGCATCTTCACCAAGTGCGTGGAGGCCGCACTGGGGCCTCTGCGTCATCCGGGGTTACGGAGTGTTCTGCCCTGATGACGTTCTGGTCCTTCGCGGTCAAGGTGGATCGTCAGGTCTCGTACCAGGCAGGTCTCTACCAGCCTGGGGTTGCTGTAGACTGGATGTAGAGTATTCCTCTTCCCAGTCAACGGTTGGAGGGCTATGGGCATCCATCTCAGAGCGTGTTGTCAACACGCTCGGGAGGTTCCGTCCTAGGACGGTTACGGCGCTGTCTCACGTCGCGTTTTCACCGACGCCTCCCTCGCTGGTGATGCGTCGGGCCAACGCAGTAGGGGGCAGCTGGCAAACCATGCTGCCCGGTCTGCGCTACGTTCAATGTGTTGGTGTTGAAAGCGGTCCTTCTGGTCCACAAATGGTGTTGATCAGGACGGACGATACGACGTCAGTGTCGTGTATCGACAGACAGGGAGGAGTACGCTCCCCCTGTCTGCACCAGGCGGCGGGCGGCTGGCTATGGGCGTCCTCCATCTGCGCGGCCTAAGGGCTCCCCACATCCCCGGCAGGGAGAATGTGGGTGCAGGTGTACTGTCGCGGGGCGGCCCTCATCCTGACGGGTGAGGATTGCGTCTGGACATGGCCAGGCAGGTCTGGGACCGATGCCGTGCCGCCAGGGGTTCTTCCCCATACATCTGTTAGGTCAGTTGTTGGGACGGGTACGTTGAGGGGCGCAGGTTCTTGATCCTGATGGTGTTACCATCTGGAATGCGCATGCTCCCTCCACTGTCGCGCTTACGCGGGCAGATGACGTATGTTCCAAGTGTGGTGTAAGGCGGGGGGCCAGGACTCAGTCTCCTGCCCCCTGGTTGCTGTCCTTAGTTACCTCCAGTCTCTCCTTGATGGACTGTCGGCTTCGACGGTGAGGGTATATGCAGCAGCTATATCCTCCTATCATGAGGGGTTTGAGGGGATGTCTTGTTCAGCCACCCTCTTGTGAAGCGTTTCCTGCTTGGCGCTCGACGCGTTAAGCCGGTGCAACGCTCCTTGGCTCCGGCTTGGGATCTTCAATTGGTCCTCGGTCGGTTGTCCTTGGCCCCGTTTGAGCCGCTCGAGCGGGCGCCGTTGGGACAGCTGTCCTTCAGGACCGCGTTCCTTCTGGCTGTCACTTCCGCTAAACGCGTAGGTGAGCTCTGTGCTCTCTCGGTACATCCAGAGTGCCTGTCTTTTCGGACCGATTGCGGTGTCACTCTGCGACCTAATCCTGCTTTCGTGCCTAAGAATATCCGGAGTTCCTTCCGCTCCCGGGATATTGTGGTTCAGGCGTTTCGTCCTCCTCCTCACACTGGTGAGTTAGATGCGGGCCTTCACCTGTCATGTCCAGTCCGTGCTTGGGGATTTACCTCAGCCGTACTCAGGATTTCAGGGTTACCGACCAGCTTTTTGTCTGTTACGGTGGGGCTCGTGCTGGTAAGGCACTGTTGGAGCAGCGCCTGTCCCATTGGTTGTGCGAGGGTGTTACCCTCTGCTACACGCTGGCTGGGCAGGATCCTCCTGGGGGCGTCAGGGCGCACTCCACTCGTGGGGTGGCTGCCTCTGCCGCTCTCCTGGGTGGGGCCTCGGTGGAGGCCATCTGTGCTGCAGCTTCATGGTCCTCCCCGGGCTCCTTTGTAAGGTTTTTCCTCTTGGACATGACCGGGGGTTCTGTCTCCCAGGCGGTTCTGGGGTCTGTGGCCTTTCCTGCTTCCCGTCCTTTGGTCGGGTAGCAGGAGTGTATGGGTATGGGCCGCAGTGTGTTGAGTCACACGTGGTTCCGCCTGTACGGTGTGTTCAAGGGGTTCTGGCTCCCTCTTGTTCGCATTCAGGTGGAGTTGACTGCGCCCCCCCTTCGTTAGGAAGGATGGGGTGACAGGGCTCCCCGCACCCCTTGATGTGGGCTTACGGGTCCTCAGGGGGTACATCTGTCGGGTCTCGCGCCCGCTCTTCCCCATTATCTCGTAAGGCTCAGAGCGGGACGCGATGCAATACGAAATATAACGATAGGTTATGTAGATAACCTAGTTATATTAGTATTGGCTAAGCGTCCCGCTCTGCGCGCCCTGAGTTCCCTCTTGAGGGATCTTTTCCTGGGACGGGTTTTGGCGAGGAAGGGTGTTTCATGACCAGGGTCATGGTTATATGGGCGGTACCACCATAAGGGGCGGGGCCCCATACAGGTGGGGTGCATGTGTTTTTGTTCGTGGGAGATACATTAGGTATCACAGGAGATAGGAGTATCTCGTAAGGCTCAGAGCGGGACGCTTAGCCAATACTAATATAACTAGGTTATCTACATAACCTATCGTTTTGTGAACGTCCCACCCCTAGTAGGTGCATTGTGGCGCATTGTCAATTTATTAGTTAATGACAAGCGGCCACTATAGCTTCTCCAACTAACGTTATTTATTAAAATTGTTCCTGTTAAGGCGGTCGGGTGGCGTAGCGGAGATTGCGCTCGTCACCAATGCAAGAGGCTGCGGTCTCGACTCCCGGAGTCAGCATTGCCCTTGTACCGACCAGTAGGGGGAACATGCGCACAACGACCAGGTTGGGGAGGGGGGGAATTGGCATAACGACTAAATTGGGATGGGGAGAAAAAAGAGAAAAAATCGGGTAATAATAATTAACATAAGTAGCATGGTAATAATACGTAGGTTATTGATCAATGAATGTATTGATACATTAATTTATATTACAAATGATACACCAGTAGAAGTCATGTTATTTGCTCATTGTCCTTGCTGTGTCGCCTGCCGTCTCCTCAAAAAATAGGATTGAGGCGATATTTAGCCAGGCGACATAAGTTGCTGCGCGATCGTCGCTCGAAAATCTGTCTCATTCATAACAATGGACGCAATACAATTCTGTCGGTCGCCTTGCTTAAAAAATCGGTCGCCTGGCAAAAATCGCCCGCCGTGTGCATTGGACTTTAGTGTTACAGATTCCCCCGTTCAAAACTACCACAGTGATCCTTCTCATGTTACAGTCGCTGGTCTCTGGATGTGATGGAGGAGTGCACTCACTGCATATTGAATGCACAGTGCAGAGTTGCAATTCAACTGAATTTACATGTAATGGGGATGTTTTAACTAAACCATGCCACAGACCTAGTATTTTAGTATAGTATAAACAAAAAAGATGTCACATGCAAAAATCGATAAGTGGTCTCAGCCTTAGCCGATATTAGTCTTTTTAGTGATATATTGTTATTATAGATCCACATGTTTGTTCTATTAGAACATGCCTTGACATGTTGATACACTGTATCTGACATGTTTTGAGGTTGACGCGATTAACAATAACTAATTTAGCTCCAATGAAAAAATGCTTCTAAATAAAAAGAATGAGGGATATTTACAAGGAAATATCTATATTCATACAGTCAGTTATTGGAAATTGTAAGCAGCTACGAGGAGAATCTTCAACAAAATATACCATTGTCATATTGGTTGTGATACCTTCGTATATATATAAAGCAAATACATGAGACCATTGCTGAAACAATTGGCAACAGACTAATTCTCATAAGACCACAAACATAGATTCTGGAATGGTTTTGCCTTGTAGTAAATACGTTTTGAGAATGAAGATAAATATTGGGCCTCATTCACCAATACTCTTATATATTTTTTTATATGTTTTCTTAGCTGTCTGTTAAGATAAAAAATAAGAAAAGCCACCGCCGCATTCATCAACCCATTCTTAACGTCCAAATCCGTTCTTACCCAGGTGTGTTGAATGATTAATCACACTCATTCTAAACTGAAATGCACGTTCTCGCTAAAGTAATTTGCATACAGAGCTCATTATAGCCGTGTGCACAACATGGTCTGCATTGCATGAGCGGATCCCTGGAGTGCTTTGCGACGGATCAAAATTTGATCAGATTCAAATGTATTGTCATCATACAGCACCTATAGCTATATAGTGGAATAGACTGTATTAATATTCCATATTTATACCATCTAGTTGCACGCTCCTGGCACCTGCCACAGCGCACACACACACACACTGTATACGTGCCAAATTAATCGTTCCAGCAAAGTAGGCGTTGTCAATACTGAACAACGCTTGTCAAGAGCCAATCGCGCAGTAGGTTGGGAAATACGTCATCTATCTCTTTGAAAGGTCCCTGTGGCTAAAACCCTGAGTGCGCTCTGAATGTGTAGGTGTGGAGGCACAGGGTTTGACCGGTCCATACTTGTGTCTGAGTTAAGGCAAAAGGACCACCCTTGGCAATCTGAAACGGGTTAAGCAGCCACTCATCTGGCAGTGCGCATAGATTCACATTCTCTCTCTCTCTCTCTCTCTCTCTCTCTCTCTCTCTCTCTCTCTCTCTCTCTCTCTCTCACTCTCACTCTCACTCTCACTCTTTCTCTCTCTGTTTCTCTCTCTCTCTTTCTTTCTCTCTCTTTCTCTCTCTTTCTCTCTCTTTCTCTCTCTCTCTTTCTCTCTCTTTCTCTGTCTCTCTCTCATTCACTCTCCCTCTCTCTCTCTGTCTCTCTCTCTCTCTGTCTCTCTCTCTCTCTGTCTCTCTCTCTCTCTTTCTCTCTTTCTCTCTCTTTCTCTCTCTCTCTCTCTCTTTCTCTCTCTTTCTCTCTCTTTCTCTCTCTTTCTCTGTCTCTCTCTCATTCACTCTCCCTCTCTCTCTCTGTCTCTCTCTCTCTCTCTCTGTCTCTCTCTCTCTCTCTCTGTCTCTGTCTCTCTCTCTCTCTCTCTTTCTGTTTCTCTTTCTCTCTCTCTCTCTCTCTCTCTCTCAAACCATTCTGAGAACGGAACGCAGTGCACGCGACGCTGGTCAAAGTCAGTTGTTTATTTATTTATACTGTTCGCATACGAGGAGGTCCACAAATGTTCTTAATAACAATCTAGTGGTCCGCATAAACAAGAAGTTTGGGAACCACTGATATAGACAATCTCCAAATATGTGTACGGCCTGGGCGGCCAGAGCATCTAACTGTTCTAACGGCAATATATAATCCATTTCAGACAGAACGCAGAAGTTATAATAATAATTATTGAAAAGTTCTGGATTTTTTTAAGTCGTATTTGGGGGCAATTGACCAATGGTTTGCTTTTTATTTCTTCTCATCTGGGTAAGAGTTTCTTATCTGGGTAAGAGTGCTCTCGACCACTCTTAGAATTTGGTCTTGCCTGAGAGAAAAGCAACAATAAGAAAACATTACTGAATCCCGGGTAAGAACAAAATAAGAAAAAATGGAACAAAATAAGAGGAAATCTGTTCTTATATCACTTTGTGAATGAGGCCTGTTGTTCTTAACTTATTCTGTCCTCCTCCCCCTCTCCCCTCCTCCTCCTCCCCCCTCTCAGTCTCTGTCCCCTCAGGAGCGTGCAGTCTATAAAGAGTTCTCCACCACTGTGAGTACCCCCTTTGTCGTGTTGCAGTGAAAGGGTTAACCTTCTGTAGTGTGGTAGTGAAGGGGTTAACCTTCTGTATTGTCGCAGTGAAGGGGTTAACCATTTGGTAGTGTGGTAGTGAAAGGGTTAATGTTGCCATGGTAGTTATTAATTGGGCAGTCAGTACAGGAAGTCTGCGACAGAGACTAGAACTGTGATTATCTTCACACTAGAAGGGGTCCCAGTAAGTAGTATGCATGTAGGTGCCTGAAGAGAATATTGCCCCAAATTCCATCAAAGGAAAATGTGCTCGAACGTTTCTGAGAAAGAGGTTGAATCTTCGCTCCCTTCTCCCAGTTCCCCTCGAGGTCCAGTGGTTAACCCTTTCACTGCCACATGACAGAAGGTTAACCCTTTACTATCACACAACCGACGGCGATGCTCCATCATTGTCACAGTGAAAGGGTTAACCGGCTGTCGTGTGGCAGTGAAATGGTTAATGCTAGTGATTGTTTGCGTGACGAGTGTTACTTTACCAACCATCGAATGGAACAAGCTAACAGCTAGAAGCACTGTGCAGGGTTCGCACAGGGTCCTTGAAGTGCTTAAAGTGCTTGATTTTTTACATTAAAAAGTCAAGGCCTGAAAACGGCAAATCTTTTAACAAGGTGCTTAAAAAGTCCTTCAAATCAACCATTCGCATTGAAAGTTTTGTTCATCCAATGATAAAATTGTTCTGAATCAATAATTTTTCCATTTAAAGTGTAACTAATTGTCGGAAATTGGTTTTCCCCTCCCCTCTCTCCTCCACATCAGATTTTTTTTTCAATAAAAAAAGGCATTTAAAAGAAAAATGGTGCTTGGAAAAGTACTTGAAAGTCCTTTAATTTCATTTTGCAATGTCTGTGGGATCCCTGCTAGAAGCTTCCACTGCCCTGCTGATATATCTGAGCCTGAACTACGTCTGTGTGCTGCTCCCCTCTCTCCTCCACCTCCTCGTCCCCACCTCCCCTCTCTCCTCCACCTCCTCTCCCCACCTCCCCTCTCTCCTCCACCTCCTCTCCCCACCTCCCCTCTCTCCTCCACCTCCTCTCCCCTCTCTCCTCCACCTCCCCTCTCTCCTCCCCTCTCTCCTCCACCTCCCCTCTCTCCTCCACCTCCTCTCTCTCCTCCCCTCTCTCCTCCACCTCCCCTCTCTCCTCCACCTCCTCTCTCTCCTCCCCTCTCTCCTCCACCTCCCCTCTCTCCTCCACCTTCTCTCCACCTCCTCTCTCTCCTCCACCTCCTCTCCCCACCTCCCCTCTCTCCTCCCCTCTCTCCTCCACCTCCCCTCTCTCCTCCACCTCCCCTCTTTCCTCCTCTCCTCCACCTCCCCTCTTTCCTCCTCCTCTCCTCCACCTCCCCTCTCTCCGCCACCTCCCCTCTCCTCCACCTCCACTCTCTCCTCCACCTCCCCTCTCCTCCACCTCCTCTCTCCTCCACCTCCTCTCTCTCCTCCACTTCCTCTCTCCTCCACCTCCCCTCTCTCCTCCACCTCCCCTCTTTCCTCCTCCTCTCCTCCACCTCCCCTCTCTCCTCCCCTCTCCTCCACCTCTCCGCCACCTCCCCTCCACTCTCTCCTCCACCTCCCCTCTCTCCTCCACCTCCTCTCTCCTCCTCCTCCCCTCTCTCCTCCTCCTCCCCTCTCTCCTCCACCTCCTCTCCTCCACCTCCCCTCTCTCCACCTCCCTCTCTCCACCTCTCCTCCCCCCCCTCCTCCACCTACTCTCTCCTCCACCTCCTCTCTCCTCCACCTCCCCTCTCTCCTCCACCTCCCCTCTCTCCTCCACCTCCTCTCTCCTCCTCCTCCCCTCTCTCCTCCACCTCCTCTCCTCCACCTCCCCTCTCTCCACCTCCCCTCTCTCCACCTCCCCTCTCTCCTCCACCTCCTCTCTCCTCCTCCTCCCCTCTCTCCTCCACCTCCTCTCCTCCACCTCCCCTCTCTCCACCTCCCCTCTCTCCACCTCCCCTCTCTCCACCTCCCCTCTCTCCACCTCTCCTCCCCCCTCTCCTCCACCTACTCTCTCCTCCACCTCCCCTCCTCTCCTCTCTCCTCCACCTCCCCTCTCTCCTCCACCTCCTCTCTCTCCACCTCTCTCCTCCACCTCCTCTCCTCCACCTCTCCTCCTCCCCTCTGTCCTCCACCTCCCCTCTCTCCTCCACCTCCTCTCTCTCCTCCCCTCTCTCCTCCACCTCCCCCTCTCTCCTCCACCTCCTCTCTCTCCTCCCCTCTCTCCTCCACCTCCCCTCTCTCCTCCACCTCCTCTCCCCACCCCCTCTCCTCCCCTCTCTCCTCCACCTCCCCTCTCTCCTCCACCTCCCCTCTTTCCTCCTCTCCTCCACCTCCCCTCTTTCCTCCTCTCCTCCACCTCCCCTCTCTCCTCCACCTCTCCGCCACCTCCCCTCTCCTCCACCTCCACTCTCTCCTCCACCTCCTCTCTCCTCCACCTCCTCTCTCTCCTCCACTTCCTCTCTCCTCCACCTCCCCTCTCTCCTCCACCTCCCCTCTTTCCTCCTCCTCTCCTCCACCTCCCCTCTCTCCTCCCCTCTCCTCCACCTCTCCGCCACCTCCCCTCCACTCTCTCCTCCACCTCCCCTCTCCTCCACCTCCTCTCTCCTCCACCTCCCCTCTCTCCTCCTCCCCTCTCCCCTCCACCTCCTCTCCTCCACCTCCCCTCTCTCCACCTCCCCTCTCTCCACCTCTCCTCCCCCCTCTCCTCCACCTACTCTCTCCTCCACCTCCTCTCTCCTCCACCTCCCCTCCTCTCCTCCTCTCTCCTCCACCTCCCCTCTCCTCCACCTCCTCTCTCTCCTCCACCTCTCTCCTCCACCTCCTCTCCTCCACCTCTCCTCCTCCCCTCTGTCCTCCTCCTCCCCTCTCCTCCACCTCCTCTCTCCTCCACCTCCTCTCCTCCACCTCCCCTCTCTCCTCCACCTCCCCTCTCTCCTCCACCTCTCCTCCTCCCCTCTCTCCTCCACCTCCCCTCTCTCCTCCACCTCCTCTCCTCCACCTCCTCTCCACCTACCCTCTCTCCTCCACCTCCTCTCTCCTCCACCTCCCCTCTCTCCTCCACCTCCTCTCTCCTCCACCTCTCCTCCACCTCCTCTCTCCTCCACCTCTCCTCCTCCCCTCTCTCCTCCACCTCCCCTCTCTCCTCCACCTCCTCTCCTCCACCTCCTCTCTCCTCCACATCCTCTCCTCCACCTCCTCTCTCCTCCATCTCTCCTCTACCTCCTCTCTCTCCTCCACCTCCCCTCTCTCCTCCACCTCCCGTCTCCTCCACCTCCTCTCCTCCACCTCCCCTCTCCTCCACCTCCTCTCTCCTCCACCTCCCCTCTCCTCCACCTCTCTCTCCTCCACCTCCTCTCTCCTCCACCTCCCGTCTCTCCTCCACCTCCTCTCTCTGCTCCACCTCCTCTCCTCCACCTCCTCTCCTCCCCTCTCTCCTCCCCTCTCTCCTCCACCTCCTCTCTCTCCTCCACCTCCCCTCTCTCCTCCACCTCCTCTCCTCCACCTGCTCTCTCCTCCACCTCATCTCTCCTCTCCTCCCCTCTCTTTTCCACCTCTCCTCCGACTCCTCTCCTCCACCTCCCCCCTCTCCTCCCCTCTCCTCCGTCTCTCCTCCACCTCCTCTCCTTCCCTCTCTCCTCCACCTCCTCTCCTCCTCCTCCACCTCCCCTCTCTCCTCCACCTCCTCTCTCCTCCACCTCCTCTCTCCACCTCCTTTCTCCTCCACCTCCTCTACCTCCCCCCTTTCCTCCACCTCCTCTCCTCCACCTCCTCTCTCCTCCACCTCCTCTCCTCCACCTCCCCTCTCTCCACCTCCCCTCCTCCACCTCCTCTCCTCCACCTCCTCTCTCCTCCACCTCCTCTCTCCTCCACATCATCTCTCTTCCACCTCCTCTCCTCCACCCCTCCTTCCTCCCCCTCTCTCCTCCACCTCCTCTCTCCTCCACCTCCTCTCTCCTCCACCTCCCCTCTCCTCCACCTCCTCTCTCCACCTCTCCTCCTCCCCTCTCTCCACCTCCTCTCCTCCACCTGCTCTCTCCCTCCCCCCTCCTCCACCTCTTCTCTCTCCTCCACCTCCCCTCTCTCCTCCACCTCCTCTCTCCTCCACCTCCTCTCTCCTCCCCTCTCTCCTCCACCTCCTCTCTCCTCCACATCCTCTCCTCCTCCTCCACCTCTCTCCTCCACCTCCTCTCTCCTCTCTCCTCCACCTCCTCTCTCCTCCACCTCCCCTCTCTCCTCCACCTCCTCTCTCTCCTCCCCTCTCTCCTCCACCTCCCCTCTCTCCTCCACCTTCTCTCCACCTCCTCTCTCTCCTCCACCTCCTCTCCCCACCTCCCCTCTCTCCTCCCCTCTCTCCTCCACCTCCCCTCTCTCCTCCACCTCCCCTCTTTCCTCTTCTCCTCCACCTCCCCTCTTTCCTCCTCCTCTCCTCCACCTCCCCTCTCTCCGCCACCTCCCCTCTCCTCCACCTCCACTCTCTCCTCCACCTCCCCTCTCCTCCACCTCCTCTCTCCTCCACCTCCTCTCTCTCCTCCACTTCCTCTCTCCTCCACCTCCCCTCTCTCCTCCACCTCCCCTCTTTCCTCCTCCTCTCCTCCACCTCCCCTCTCTCCTCCCCTCTCCTCCACCTCTCCGCCACCTCCCCTCCACTCTCTCCTCCACCTCCCCTCTCTCCTCCACCTCCTCTCTCCTCCTCCTCCCCTCTCTCCTCCTCCTCCCCTCTCTCCTCCACCTCCTCTCCTCCACCTCCCCTCTCTCCACCTCCCCCTCTCTCCACCTCTCCTCCCCCCTCTCCTCCACCTACTCTCTCCTCCACCTCCTCTCTCCTCCACCTCCCCTCTCTCCTCCACCTCCCCTCTCTCCTCCACCTCCTCTCTCCTCCTCCTCCCCTCTCTCCTCCACCTCCTCTCCTCCACCTCCCCTCTCTCCACCTCCCCTCTCTCCACCTCCCCTCTCTCCTCCACCTCCTCTCTCCTCCTCCTCCCCTCTCTCCTCCACCTCCTCTCCTCCACCTCCCCTCTCTCCACCTCCCCTCTCTCCACCTCCCCTCTCTCCACCTCTCCTCCCCCCTCTCCTCCACCTACTCTCTCCTCCACCTCCCCTCCTCTCCTCTCTCCTCCACCTCCCCTCTCTCCTCCACCTCCTCTCTCTCCACCTCTCTCCTCCACCTCCTCTCCTCCACCTCTCCTCCTCCCCTCTGTCCTCCACCTCCCCTCTCTCCTCCACCTCCTCTCTCTCCTCCCCTCTCTCCTCCACCTCCCCTCTCTCCTCCACCTCCTCTCTCTCCTCCCCTCTCTCCTCCACCTCCCCTCTCTCCTCCACCTCCTCTCCCCACCCCCTCTCCTCCCCTCTCTCCTCCACCTCCCCTCTCTCCTCCACCTCCCCTCTTTCCTCCTCTCCTCCACCTCCCCTCTTTCCTCCTCTCCTCCACCTCCCCTCTCTCCTCCACCTCTCCGCCACCTCCCCTCTCCTCCACCTCCACTCTCTCCTCCACCTCCTCTCTCCTCCACCTCCTCTCTCTCCTCCACTTCCTCTCTCCTCCACCTCCCCTCTCTCCTCCACCTCCCCTCTTTCCTCCTCCTCTCCTCCACCTCCCCTCTCTCCTCCCCTCTCCTCCACCTCTCCGCCACCTCCCCTCCACTCTCTCCTCCACCTCCCCTCTCCTCCACCTCCTCTCTCCTCCACCTCCCCTCTCTCCTCCTCCCCTCTCCCCTCCACCTCCTCTCCTCCACCTCCCCTCTCTCCACCTCCCCTCTCTCCACCTCTCCTCCCCCCTCTCCTCCACCTACTCTCTCCTCCACCTCCTCTCTCCTCCACCTCCCCTCCTCTCCTCCTCTCTCCTCCACCTCCCCTCTCCTCCACCTCCTCTCTCTCCTCCACCTCTCTCCTCCACCTCCTCTCCTCCACCTCTCCTCCTCCCCTCTGTCCTCCTCCTCCCCTCTCCTCCACCTCCTCTCTCCTCCACCTCCTCTCCTCCACCTCCCCTCTCTCCTCCACCTCCCCTCTCTCCTCCACCTCTCCTCCTCCCCTCTCTCCTCCACCTCCCCTCTCTCCTCCACCTCCTCTCCTCCACCTCCTCTCCACCTACCCTCTCTCCTCCACCTCCTCTCTCCTCCACCTCCCCTCTCTCCTCCACCTCCTCTCTCCTCCACCTCTCCTCCACCTCCTCTCTCCTCCACCTCTCCTCCTCCCCTCTCTCCTCCACCTCCCCTCTCTCCTCCACCTCCTCTCCTCCACCTCCTCTCTCCTCCACATCCTCTCCTCCACCTCCTCTCTCCTCCATCTCTCCTCTACCTCCTCTCTCTCCTCCACCTCCCCTCTCTCCTCCACCTCCCGTCTCCTCCACCTCCTCTCCTCCACCTCCCCTCTCCTCCACCTCCTCTCTCCTCCACCTCCCCTCTCCTCCACCTCTCTCTCCTCCACCTCCTCTCTCCTCCACCTCCCGTCTCTCCTCCACCTCCTCTCTCTGCTCCACCTCCTCTCCTCCACCTCCTCTCCTCCCCTCTCTCCTCCCCTCTCTCCTCCACCTCCTCTCTCTCCTCCACCTCCCCTCTCTCCTCCACCTCCTCTCCTCCACCTGCTCTCTCCTCCACCTCATCTCTCCTCTCCTCCCCTCTCTTTTCCACCTCTCCTCCGACTCCTCTCCTCCACCTCCCCCCTCTCCTCCCCTCTCCTCCGTCTCTCCTCCACCTCCTCTCCTTCCCTCTCTCCTCCACCTCCTCTCCTCCTCCTCCACCTCCCCTCTCTCCTCCACCTCCTCTCTCCTCCACCTCCTCTCTCCACCTCCTTTCTCCTCCACCTCCTCTACCTCCCCCCTTTCCTCCACCTCCTCTCCTCCACCTCCTCTCTCCTCCACCTCCTCTCCTCCACCTCCCCTCTCTCCACCTCCCCTCCTCCACCTCCTCTCCTCCACCTCCTCTCTCCTCCACCTCCTCTCTCCTCCACATCATCTCTCTTCCACCTCCTCTCCTCCACCCCTCCTTCCTCCCCCTCTCTCCTCCACCTCCTCTCTCCTCCACCTCCTCTCTCCTCCACCTCCCCTCTCCTCCACCTCCTCTCTCCACCTCTCCTCCTCCCCTCTCTCCTCCACCTGCTCTCTCCTCCCCCCTCCTCCACCTCTTCTCTCTCCTCCACCTCCCCTCTCTCCTCCACCTCCTCTCTCCTCCACCTCCTCTCTCCTCCCCTCTCTCCTCCACCTCCTCTCTCCTCCACATCCTCTCCTCCTCCTCCACCTCTCTCCTCCACCTCCTCTCTCCTCTCTCCTCCACCTCCTCTCTCCTCCACCTCCCCTCTCCTCCACCTCCCCTCTCCTCCACCTCCTCTCTCCTCCACCTCCCCTCCACCTCCTCCTCCACCTCCCCTCTCCTCCACCTCCTCTCTCCTCCACCTCCCCTCTCTCCTCCACCTCCCCTCTCCTCAACCTCCTCTCTCTCCACCTCCCCTCTCCTCCACCTCCTCTCCTCCACCTCCCCTCCTGTAGAAGCGGCGGAGCAGTACCAAAGCGCGGGGGCCCGGGGCGAAGGTCCGCGTCACGGCGAAGGGGAAGGCGGCAGGCGTCAGAGCTACGACACCGGGGGTGGCGGTGGGCAAGCGGGCCATGGCCTACCGAGCCAAGGTAACACTCTTTAATACTCTCATCCATATGGCGTACCGAGCCAAGGTAACACTCTTTAATACTCCCATCCATATGGCCTACCGAGCCAAGATAACACTCTTTAATACTCTCATCCATATGGCGTACCAAGCCAAGGTAACACTCTTTAATACTCTCATCCATATGGCGTACCAAGCCAAGGTAACACTCTTTAATACTCTCATCCATATGGCGTACCAAGCCAAGATAACACTCTTTAATACTCTCATCCATATGGCGTACCAAGCCAAGATAACACTCTTTAATACTCTCATCCATATGGCCTACCGAGCCAAGGTAACACTCTTTAATACTCTCATCCATATGGCGTACCAAGCCAAGATAACACTCTTTAATACTCTCATCCATATGGCGTACCAAGCCAAGGTAACACTCTTTAATACTCTCATCCATATGGCGTACCAAGCCAAGATAACACTCTTTAATACTCTCATCCATATGGCCTACCGAGCCAAGGTAACACTCTTTAATACTCCCATCCATATGGCCTACCGAGCCAAGGTAACACTCTTTAATACTCTCATCCATATGGCGTACCAAGCCAAGATAACACTCTTTAATACTCTCATCCATATGGCGTACCAAGCCAAGGTAACACTCTTTAATACTCTCATCCATATGGCCTACCGAGCCAAGGTAACACTCTTTAATACTCTCATCCATATGGCCTACAGAGCCAAGGTAACACTCTTTAATACTCTCATCCATATGGCCTACCGAGCCAAGGTAACACTCTTTAATACTCTCATCCATATGGCGTACCAAGCCAAGATAACACTCTTTAATACTCTCATCCATATGGCGTACCAAGCCAAGGTAACACTCTTTAATACTCTCATCCATATGGCGTACCAAGCCAAGATAACACTCTTTAATACTCTCATCCATATGGCCTACCGAGCCAAGGTAACACTCTTTAATACTCTCATCCATATGGCCTACAGAGCCAAGGTAACACTCTTTAATACTCTCATCCATATGGCCTACAGAGCCAAGGTAACACTCTTTAATACTCTCATCCATATGGCCTACAGAGCCAAGGTAACACTCTTTAATACTCTCATCCATATGGCGTACCGAGCCAAGGTAACACTCTTTAATACTCCCATCCATATGGCCTACAGAGCCAAGGTAACTCTTTAATACTCTCATCCATATGGCGTACCGAGCCAAGGTAACACTCTTTAATACTCCCATCCATATGGCCTACAGAGCGAAGGTAACACTCTTTAATACTCTCATCCATATGGCCTACAGAGCCAAGGTAACACTCTTTAATACACCCATCCATATGGCCTACAGAGCCAAGGTAACACTCTTTAATACTCTCATCCATATGGCCTACAGAGCCAAGGTAACACTCTTTAATACTCCCATCCATATGGCGTACCGAGCCAAGGTAACACTCTTTAACTCTTCCAGAGCTTTCTTGTATTTAGGAAATCCCTGAACATGATATTGCATTGGTTTGTGATAGATTATTAGTTACTGGGTATTTCAAAGTACCTCATATTTGGTGCCATTTTAAAGCTAACAACTAGGGCTTTCCAATGATATAAAATAAGTGTATGATTATCATCATCATTTTTATTATTATGGTTCATATGTAGTTGCACTTGAACTTGTTGAAATTAAACTTGGAAGATAAAAATGTATTAAATTACACTTTCCTTGCTTAAATCAGATTTATGTATCTTGAATGGAATGTAGACAATCTTGTTGGTAATATAGAACAGCTGACAGATTAGAAATAGCATCTATTGTTCAAAAGTTATTAATTAATTAATGAAACTAGATTTGATAAAAAAATTAATATTTTTTTTTTATTTACATATTGTGATGATAATTATAAAACGTTCATGTGTGTGTTAAAATTTTTCTTCAAACTTACCCCATTATCTTCATAGAGCCTTGTCTTCCTTCTAGAACCTCGCCCTTCTTGAGCGTTTTGTCCTGGGTAGGGGAATGACGGCGCTGTTCCTGGATCTCAGCCGGTGCTGTTAGCATGGGAGCTAGTTCCAGCATCTAGACACTGCCGTCAATTCTAAGTTGATAAAATGAGATATGTTACATATAGGAATATGACCCACTAATGAATACACTAAATACAGCAATGTGGCTTATTTGAAAACACTGCATTTGCGAAATAAATACGACAACTGTGTTGCCGTTAGCCTGCAGCTAGCGCTGAATGTTAGCCAACTCACAGGTAACTCTCCCTGGGGGGAAATTGCTAGTCGCACACGGTAGATTTCAAAACAAGATTTTTGATGGAAAATATGACCAGAATCTCTGTAAAAACATCTCACAAACACTATAGACGGTCATAAAAGTTAACGAATGCTATAAGAAGTCCAACAGATTAGTAAACACAGTACTTACATGGTCGTTTCGAAATGTACAGGCAGGCGCAGAATCCCCGGAGAAAATTCATTGTGCGACCGCTCGCTCTGGGGGAAAGTTTGGAAAACGGGAGCTGCGGTTGACGTTTTTTTTTATAGACTTCTGGTCAGAGCTGCGGATTGATACTTGCTGTGTGTGTGGGGGCCGGTGTTCGTAATATGGCCACAAAAAATGGTGTCCCTCCGCCAAAAAATGAGAAAATAGTGCTGAAAATAAAAAACAGTGCGCCATTGGACGGTACCGCGTCGGGTGCTTTAGATTAATACTCCCATCCATATGGCCTACAGAGCCAAGGTAACTCTTTAATACTCCCATCCATATGGCCTACAGAGCCAAGGTAACACTCTTTAATACACCCATCCATATGGCGTACCGAGCCAAGGTAACACTCTTTAATACTCCCATCCATATGGCCTACAGAGCCAAGGTAACTCTTTAATACTCCCATCCATATGGCCTACAGAGCCAAGGTAACACTCTTTAATACTCCCATCCATATGGCCTACAGAGCCACGGTAACACTCTTTAATACTCCCATCCATATGGCCTACAGAGCCAAGGTAACACTCTTTAATACTCCCATCCATATGGCCTACAGAGCCAAGGTAACACTCTTTAATACTCCCATCCATATGGCCTACAGAGCCAAGGTAACACTCTTTAATACTCCCATCCATATGGCCTACAGAGCCAAGGTAACACTCTTTAACACTTTGCCGCCCGACCACGAGTTAATACGGGTTTCGAATCCATGCGTTGTGGACAGAATCACGTATAAAGCTGTGGCAAGTTGTTATTGCTTTTATATCATTTTAATAACCGGGTCAAGGTCGCGGAGCGGCACTGCATATATTCCCTAGTCTGTGAATTCGAGGATGTGCAATACCGGCCAGATCCTCTTAGGGGCGCCATCGCTCCACTGCAGTATGCCCTGTGGGCGAATGGATCACTTTTTTTTCCCCCTTTCAATGGAGATTTTTAGTACCCGGATTCTGAACCAGCATCATGTACCGTGGATTACGTTTCGAATCGCAGATTTCACCATGGAATAAGGGGATTTATCATCAGCCAATGGACATATCGATCTACCAGATGCCGATCGATAACGGGGAAATGCTCTGGGGTATCCCACCGGCTTATGGTAAGATCTTTTTCACATAAATTACAGCCGGATCAGAGCTTGCTATGATACGCAACCAGCCGAGCAGCGTATGTGGCTAGTAAGGCTGAGCCCGAACGTTCAAACGTTCGTTCGTTACGCTGACATTCGGACTTTAATTAATAGGTTCGAACGTTCGGTGAAAAAAAAAATAAAGGATGCGCACGGGGTTGAGGTGATGTGAATGCGAGGCGCTCGGCTCAACCAGTATGGTCTGCCGGGCTGCAGCGGGATACTATTTCTCAACCAGAGCTCTATTTTGATTGACAGGCGATTCTGCCAATTACGTCACACCGCTTGCACCCGCCTCTGCTGTTACCACCAATCGGCAAGCCTCAACAGACTTACCGTAGCTACCGGGGAGCCGTAGTTAGCTCCCCGCCGAGGAAGTAATCGGTAACAAGGTTTCCGTAGGTGAACCTGCAGAAGGTTCATTAATGAATACCATCCTTTTTCGGCCACGGAGCGCGAGCTTCATGGCGGGAGGTGGTTGCGTTGGAAACAACAGCAGGCGCACGGTGGACAGACCCGTCCACCGTCTACCTCGGAACGGTGGTAGGGCGGACGGGCGGCAGGCGTGTTGGGAGCCCGGCCGTTCCGAGCTAGACGGTGGACGGGTCTGTTGAGCCGAGGCGTGCGCCTCTCCTCCCGGCTCCCCTCCCCGTCGACCAAGAGTGAATACCTGTTATTGAACGTGTAACACTAACTATATAACGTTCGGTTAATGCCACAAAACGAATGCATTTGTTTATCTAGCCCCTTACGTGACTGCAAGGGCTATTGTTTATCATACTTTGATTCAGTAGCTTGTTTATTTTCTTCTGAGTGCTTTGTTTAATTACATGTTTACATGAACAGCCACCACTGTAAACAACATGTTTTTCACCAATAGACTATGCAATGCCGCCCTCCGTAGGATCTATAATAATACAATAAAAAAAATATATTTTATTAAAAAATTTAAAAAAACAAACGTTCGAACGTTCGTTCGATAAACCCTGGCGAACGTTCGAACCCTAAAAACAGGGTTCGGGCTCAGCCTTAGTGGCTAGTTACACAACCACTGTTATTGGTAATCAATCATAATAAACGACGTCCCCCGCCCCCCACTCTTTAATACTCCCATCCATATGGCCTACAGAGCCACGGTAACACTCTTTAATACTCCCATCCATATGGCGTACCGAGCCAAGGTAACACTCTTTAATACTCCCATCCATATGGCGTACCGAGCCAAGGTAACACTCTGCTCTTTAATACTAACATTCTCTTTCACACACACACATATATACTAATAATAATAACTTTATTTGTATAGCACCTTTCATACAGGGGATTGCAGTTCAAAGTGCTTTACATCAGTAAGAAATAAGACTGTGTAAAATCTGTGTAAAACAAGCAGCAAGAGCAAAGCATAAAGTGGGATAAAATAATGCAGATATATTAATCAAATCATATCAGAACCATCATATGCGCCCAGCGGATAGTGGGGCATAGAAATAAAGGTACAAATAAGTAAAATAATAGCAAGGGTAAAATGAGCAGACATATAAAATCACAGTTTTTCACATTATGAGCTAACATCCCAACAGGCCACTTTGTTTATGGTTTGATTCAGTTTTAGTAAAAAGAACAAGACATGAATGATGAAATGAGCACATATAAAGTGCAGACATACTATAAAATCACAGATTTTTACAGTGCAATAAAATAGTTCTGGATTACTGTTCAGAACAGCTCAAAGTCGTCTTTACCTTCTGTTTGGTATCCACAGTTTAAAACCTGACTGTCTTCCCTTTTGTTTGATACCCACTTTAGTCCCTTAGTCGGTGTGCAGTATTCTGTTTTCATCCACTTTTTCTCCTTATTTTTCTATTTTTCTCCCATCCCAATTTTGCCTCGCCAATTCTCCCCTGTCTCGAACGTTGCTAGACTATGCCTCCCACTGGTCGGCTGCAATGTGGACCAAGCCTTGCATCACGTGTCCCCTCTGCATAAAGATTTTTCCCAACCCACTTTCAGTTCCGCGTTCGGGTTCCGCAATCTGATTGGCCACTGACGTTTCTCAGCGCCAATCGCGTTACGCCTAGTTCTGCCTCTAACAGCCTGCTAGTATACTGGTTAAGCTTGGCGACTCTTTCGAAGTCGCTCTCTTTCGAAGTTGGTTAAGGTTAGAGTTTGTCTTTAGAGCAGGGCTATAGACCACCGACAAACTCTAACCTTAACCAACTTCGAAAGAGAGCGACTTCGAAAGAGTCGCCAAGCTTAACCAGTGATCTAGGCGTAACGCGATTGGCGAGAGAAACGTCAGTGGCCAATCAGATCGCGGAACCCGAACGCGGAACTGAAAGTGGGTTGGGGAAAATCTTTACGCGTCCCCTCCGGTACACGAGGAGGCAGCTGTCGGATCTTTTCACCTGAACAGTGCGATCTCTCAGTGGCAAGGAGTAACGCGTGGGAGGCTCACTCTGCCCCCGTTACTTCCTGATTCTGCTGTACAGGCGCACCAACCGACCTGTAGGAGTCGCTGTCCACAACGTCCAATCCCCATCCACCGGCTTTCCCACCCGTAACACAGCCAATTGTGTTAGTATGAACGACCAGCCAAGCTGGTAGCAACGCCGAGAGCTGGGCTCGAACCCAGCATCTCCTGCGTTAGTGGCGAGCGCCTTGCCCACTGCGCCACTTAGCCGCCCTGGTGTGCAGTATTTTGTGTGTGTTTCTGGAGAGAAGTGACCCTGTGTATTGTTGTTGTTTTTATCGTGGACTCTTGCTCTGGAAAATATTTGTTCTGATTTGTGATTTTAATTCTGTATTTTAATGTTAATTTTATTATATCTTTTAGAAAAGCCTCAATGGACTAGTGTTGAAAACTAGCACTTGTGCTATAAACACGCAAAACAACGCATCTGGTCTGTCCACTGTGGGTGGTCCAATGTAGCTGTGGTGTCCATTTTAAATAAACGTTTTCATTAATTCATTCCAGCAGGACACGTCGGACTCTGAAGACGACAAGACGGACTCATCGGACTCTTCAGACGACGACGAGACATCTGGCTCCAGCTCCAGCGAAGACGATGACGAGGTGCCGACGTGTAGTTTGTCAGCTGACATGTAGACGTGTAGTTTGTCATCTGACGTGTAGACGTGTAGTTTGTCATCTGACGTGTAGACGTGTAGTTTGTCAGCTGACATGTAGACGTGTAGTTTGTCATCTGACGTGTAGACGTGTAGTTTGTCATCTGACGTGTAGACGTGTAGTTTGTCAGCTGACATGTAGACGTGTAGTTTGTCAGCTGGCGTGTAGACGTGTAGTTTGTCAGCTGACGTGTAGACGTGTAGTTTGTCATCAGTCTTCACCGTCTTCATCCAACGTGCCTCACAAATAATTTATCTTCGAACTAGAGCTGTGAATCTTCACTGGCCTCCCGATTAGATTCTACTGCATCGATGCAGAATCGTCCACGTCCGCATCGCGATGCATCTTAGAATCGAGAAATGTCCACACCTCTACTTCGAACACGTGTCTCACCAGTCATTTGTCTTCGAACACGTGTCTCACAAGTCATGATTCCATCCAATTATCATATGAATGTTAAGCCGACTTTTGGTATGTTGTCAATATTATACCTGAACTCAAAAAAAAGAAAAAGAAAAAGATTTTCAAGAATTCACTACTACTATAAGTTCAACTCATATTAGGCCATATTTCAGGCAAGATAAAGACGGAAGTACAATGACCAATATTGTGATGCACAAATCACTGACCGTACAACTACAGATCACTGACCATACAACTACAGATCACTGACCACACAACTACAGATCACTGACCACACAACTACAGATCACTGACCACACAACTACAGACCACTGACCATTCAACTACAGATCACTGACCGTTCAACTACAGATCACTGACCGTACAACTACAGATCACTGACCACACAACTACAGATCACTGTGGCCACACAACTACAGATCACTGACCACACAACTACAGATCACTGACCATACAACTACAGATCACTGACCATTCAACTACAGATCACTGACCATTCAACTACAGATCACTGACCATTCAACTACAGATCACTGACCATACAACTACATATCACTGACCATACAACTACAGATCACTGACCGTTCAACTACAGATCACTGGCCGTACAACTACAGATCACTGACCATACAACTACAGATCACTGACCGTTCAACTACAGATCACTGACCACACAACTACAGATCACTGACCACACAACTACAGATCACTGACCATTCAACTACAGATCACTGACCGTTCAACTACAGATCACTGACCGTACAACTACAGATCACTGACCACACAACTACAGATCACTGTGGCCACACAACTACAGATCACTGACCACACAACTACAGATCACTGACCATACAACTACAGATCACTGACCATTCAACTACAGATCACTGACCATTCAACTACAGATCACTGACCATTCAACTACAGATCACTGACCATACAACTACAGATCACTGACCACACAACTACAGATCACTGACCATACAACTACAGATCACTGACCGTTCAACTACAGATCACTGGCCGTACAACTACAGATCACTGACCATACAACTACAGATCACTGACCGTTCAACTACAGATCACTGACCACACAACTACAGATCACTGACCACACAACTACAGATCACTGACCACACAACTACAGATCACTGACCACACAACTAAGATCACTGACCACACAACTACAGATCACTGTCCATTCAACTACAGATCACTGACCATACAACTACAGATCACTGACCATACAACTACAGATCACTGTGGCCGCACAACTACAGATCACTGTCCATTCAACTACAGATCACTGACCATACAACTACAGATCACTGACCATTCAGCTACAGATCACTGACCGTACAACTACAGATCACTGACCGTACAACTACATATCACTGACCGTACAACTACATATCACTGACCATTCAGCTACAGATCACTGACCACACAACTACAGATCACTGACCACACAACTACAAAGGTGCAGCAACATGTTCGACAAAGCTGGGGAGGTTACGGTAGACTTTAAAGTTTTACTTCATACTATCTTTTAAAATAACGATTTGTGTCTTGTGACCACTCATCAAAAGCTAGCTTTTTTTTTTTTTTTTTACTCTTAGTGTATTTTGACAAACTTGTCCTACTTGTGTCCACAGAACGAGGAGGACGACGACGACCAATCAGGAGACAGCAGCTCATCCTCAGAGGACAGTAGTGACTCTGACTCTGACTAACACCCCCCCAGTAGAGGAGGGGCCGTGCAGGACACGCCTCCTCGCAGGACACGCCTCCTCGCAGGACACGCCTCCTCACAGAAGGTTCCGGCGTGGACAGCGCTCGCGTGGCGGGTCCCTTCTGCCTCTTTCTCAGCGGGACAGCGAAAGAGCGAGCTGAAGAGCCAGGGGGAGGTGAAGATTCAGGGGGAGCTGAAGAGGGAGGAGGAGGTGAAGAGGGAGGAGGAGGTGAAGAGGGAGGAGGAGGTGAAGACCCAGTTGGATGTATTCAACGGAACAAGTTCTCTATTTTACAGGGGCTTTGTTACTTGTGTGTTTAAAACGCATTCTTTTTAACAATCGCCTTTTATATAGGTGTGTTACTTCAAAACTGTTGCCGATTTTGTTGTTTTTTATCTTTGAGAAGGAAAATTTCAAACGAAAGAGAGAGTTGAGGCTTTTTAGAATTTTTTGACAATGTGGGAGTTTGTACAGAGCTGGAAGGAGGAACCGAGTGGTCCTTCGTTCTGGCTGAGTGGAAGGGGGGGGGGGGCGCCTTCCCTCCATTGAACTATCTGGATAAACCATCAATAATTAAAATGCACTTTTTCTCACGAGTTCTTCTTGCGTGATTTCAAGTATTGTGTTGTCACCAGATACTCCATTAGCTTCTCATTCACTGACTTGAATGAATGAATGAATGTAACTTTGTTTGGAAAAGCGCTATACAAATAAAATTCAATGTGCTTTACAGACATGTTAAAAACAGCAAACATCAGCAAAGGGGCAAAAATTCAATTGAAAATAAAACAAGAGAAAAAGAGACAAAAAACTTTTCAAACAGGATTTGTAGGCAGATTGATAAAACAGTTTAAGCAATCACAGCTGACCTAAACCCATAACCTTAGGAAAAACATTTAAAAAACATGTGTTTTTAAAAGTGACTTAAAAGAGGACACTGACTCTGCTAGCCTAAGATCCAAGGGCAAGGGGTTCCAGAGCATGGGTGCCCGGGCCGCAAAAGCCCGGTCCGCCCGGGTGACCAGGCTAGTTTTATAAGGAACCAGGAGGGCCTTATCCACTGATCTGATGCAGCGTTCCAGAACATGGGGTTCCAACAAGTCCACAATGTAGCTGGGGGCCAGTCCATGTAGGGCTTTAAAAGTAATCAATAACATCTTAAAATCAATTCTGTCGCTCACAGGCAGCCAGTGTAAAGCAGCCAGGATGGGTGTTTTTATATATTATTATATGGTCACGTTTCCTTGTGTTGGTGAGAAGTCGTGCCGCAGAGGGAGTTACAATAATCGAATTGCGAAGAAATCGCGGATTGCGGGCTGAGCGTGAGACGTTTGAGGCTAAGCTGCCATGTTCTGAAAGGAAGGAGTGGCTGGAATTTGGGGGGCCAAATATGATTATTTCAGATTTAGCTTCGTTCAGTTGCAGGAAATTCTGTGACATCCATTCCTTGATGTCCGAGACGAGCTAGTAGGGGTACATTTCCTGCGACACCAGGTTTTAAGGTGATATATAGCTGCGTGTCGTCAGCATAACTGGAACTGGATGCCATGGTTCCGAATAATGTTGCCAATTGGCAACATATCAGTAGGGGACCCAGAATCAATCCTTGAGGAACTCCGCACTTGAAAGGAGCCCGTGATGAAGAGGCCTCCCCAATTACCACAGAGAAACTTCGGTCTGTTAAATATGAGCGAAGCCACTCTAAAGCTACCTCGTTTATGCCAACCAGGTTTTTCAACCTTTCAATTAAAATAAAATGATCGACAGCATCAAATGCCGAGCTGAGATCTAAAAGGAATAAAATTGAGCAGTCACCAGAGTCCGCATTTAATAAAAGATCATTAGTGACTTTTAAAAGTGATGTTTCAGTGCTGTGCAAAGCCCTGAAACCAGACTGAAATTTTTCAAAAACGGAATATAAATTCAGAAAAGTAATCAATTGGCTTGACACGATTCATTTTTTTTTAATTCTATAAGAACGGTAGTTTGGAAATGGGTCTAAAATTATTTAAAACTAGGGGGTCCAGAGATGTTTTTTTTTTTTTTTCTTTAAATAGGTTGGACCAGGGCATTTTTTATTTGATATATGCTTTGGGAATATGCCGGTGGACAGTGAGCAGTTTATAATAGATACAATAGTGGGGGCAACAGTCATTATGTTCTCCTTCAGAAATGCGGTGGGAATGATATCAAGAGGGCATGATTTCATGTGTGTGACCTTCATTTCCAGAAGTGCTGGTATTGTGATTGGGTTGAAAGAGGTGAGTTGGGAGGGTGGCACCGGACAATCATCAGGACCTGTCGGGACGGCAGACAACTGCTGTCACTCTAATCCCCTCCATTTTACCTGTCGGGACGGCAGACAACTGCTGTCTAATTCCCTCTATCTTACTTTATCTTGTTTATTTAAAAACAGCCAATCAAATCCCCTCAATGGAAAATGAACCTGCCCATACCCATTGTAAGATTCTGATCAAACTGGCCAGTATCACGTCTTCGTCTGTTTGGCTCTCCATCCAATTCCTCTGCGTTGTGTACTTTTAATGGTCCTGACGTCTCCGATACTGGTAGATAAGATCCTTATCTTCCCCCGTTAGTGCAATCCATAAACCATAATACTTCTCCACTTCCGTAAGAATTCGACACTTCGACACTGTGAGATACCTTATGAGGAGAAGCGTTGTTTTATTGCTATAAACAGAACCTCATAATCAGATGTTATCAGATGTTATCAAATTGTATCGTCCTTGAAGAGTCTATTCTAATGATCTCTCGGTGTGTTCAGAATTGTCCTTTTGTTATTCAGTCCAATAGTGGTCAGGCCTAGTCGTTAGCCTGAACCCTCCTCGTGTTAGCCGAAGCTAATGATGTCGTGGCATTCTTCCTCCTTCCCCCCCCCCCCCCTCTCTCGTGATAAGAGGAGAGAGAGAGTCCTCTGTGTGATCTCAGTCCTACTCGCTCTCGGTCAGATTATCGTCTGAGTCAGATTCTAGTCTGCTCAACACCCGGAAACACCGTTCGACTTATAGATGTTCGTCGTCACAACGACGGCCCCGCCTTCTGGTTGTCATGCGACGTGTTGTCATGACAACTGCATAACCTTTAACACTAATAAACTCACGTTTCATTAAGATGAACCTCTCTCCCTCCTGTCCTGGGAGACGGTACACTCTAATCTCAGATGTTCTTCTAAGGAATTCATAACAAAACCCTCGCTGACGCGGCCTGTGCCTGTGAAACCACTGGTTCCACCACCGTTCTATCACCGTCTCCTGCTTCCATGCACATTTCGATCTACCATTTTAGCTGTGGTCATCTCTCCCCAATCTATACATCACATACATTGAAAAAGCACCGTTTTCTCTCAATCCCCCCTTGATTCTTATCACCCCTCAGAATCATAAGACTACTTGGTTTTTCAATTAATTATACACAAAAATAGACTCATAACAATTAGGGCCCCGCCGTCTGCTGTTTTCCTTTTGTTTTCCATTACCCGCATCACACCCAAACCAGAAAGGATAAACAACGGTCATGGAGGAGAGAGAGAGAGAGAGACAGAGAAAAACACAGATTGCAACTTTTCAGACGACACACCTAAACCCTTCGGCCCCCCTATTCGGTACCCCACGTCCAAATCAGAGCGCTCCCTTCCCTCTCTTACAGTACACCTCCCATCTCGGGCCGGTCCCATCTTCTAGGGCAAGGGCCCCTTTCAGTGACGGCTCCTTTCCTGAGCTGGTCCCCCTTCCAGGGCGCGGTCCCCTAGGCAAAAATGTCCCCCCTGGTCTGCTACTGCTCAGTGTCTCTGGCTGTCCTCTCCACATCTGCTCCTCCACCGCCGCCGTCTCCTCCCTCTCGTCGTGGATCATCTGTGTACCAGGCTGCGGTGCCTGGCCCCTGCGGCTTCCTCCTCCTCCAGTCTGTCTCCTGGTCATCTCCATGGCTGTCTGTGTCATTCCCCCCTTGAAAGCAGAAACACAACACCGGCAGTCGTCTGTACATCGATTTCCCTTGTTTTGCTATTAGTCTACCGTGGCTTTGGGCCTGCAGCTCGTTCTCTATATATTTTTTTCCTCTGCAAGCCCCTATTTGTTCTCTATTAGTCCCCCACCTTCTCAACACCCATATCTAATCCTACAGGGCTGTTCCCTGTTTTGTTGTCTTCCGGCGTGACACCAGCAGCTAAACGATACCCACTCGGCGCTCTACGTTTGTCCCACGGTTGACCCCCAGCGCGCGCCAGTTCTTTCTGGTGACGTGTCCCCTCAAGACTCTGCCTATTTATTAGGTGTGAGAAGGCCCCACTGGAATTCAAACTCCCTCTTTATTCAATTATTAACCCATTCAAATAACTGCACCATCTTTCTGTGCAATTCTTATTTAATCTCATTAGATTCACTATTGAATCACTCCCCCACTCCGCCACTAGATGGTAGTACAGGCCTCTATCTAAATATTCCCCTATGGGTAATGAAAACTCCCCAGCACTACCCCCCCTCCGCCACTAGGTGGCGACCTACTCCTCCTCCATGGTGTTTTAGTTGACGTGTCACTTCCTGGTTCTTTATCTGTTGTTATCTCCTCGTGGTGCTCACGGCCATTTTGACTCGCTCATAATGGCTACTCTCTCACAAACAAACGCTGCCCTTCCTTCCACGGCCTAAAAACACAGCTGTTTTTCCTCTCTTTCCTATCCATTATCAGGGGACGCTTTCTCAGACTAATACTCTTGCCTGATCGGACATAATACACACTGGTACAATCTCCTTTCGACTTTCCTTCTGTTATGAAAACAGTCCCGCCATAACAATTTTTCGATCTGATTCAAGCGCCCCCCCCCCCCTTTCCTCATCTCGCATTTACCCTCCTTAAACCAAAACTGTGCAGCCTGCCTCGTTTGCTTTTCATTCTCTGTAGATAACACCCTCGATTTTCACCATGGCTCTCTGCTCATATTATTACAGCTGGCATTCTCTCTCTGTGTCAAACTAGAAATGTTTACGTTTACGGATTCACTATCTGTTCGTTTTTATTTGGCTATAAAAAATCAAAACAACCGTGTGCACAGTGAACTCACATTTTTGATCGGAGCGCTGTTTCCCCTACAGCGCTGGTTCGCCTCCTGACCGCTCGACTCGCCGCTCTCTCCCAGGGCTGGCCGGCCTTGCTTCGATCATGATTCTCCCACACATTGATGACTGTTGTCCACTGTCGCCCCATTATTGAAAAAGTCTTTATCCGTTGTTCTTATCTCTTGCAAATCCGGCTGTCATCAACAACCAACTGTTCCCGTTGTTTTAATCTCTTGCAAATCCGGGTCCCAACGGCATCAACTGTAAGATTCTGATCAAACTGGCCAGTATCACGTCTTCGTCTGTTTGGCTCTCCATCCAATTCCTCTGCGTTGTGTACTTTTAATGGTCCTGACGTCTCCGATACTGGTAGATAAGATCCTTATCTTCCCCCGTTAGTGCAATCCATAAACCATAATACTTCTCCACTTCCGTAAGAATTCGACACTTCGACACTGTGAGATACCTTATGAGGAGAAGCGTTGTTTTATTGCTATAAACAGAACCTCATAATCAGATGTTATCAGATGTTATCAAATTGTATCGTCCTTGAAGAGTCTATTCTAATGATCTCTCGGTGTGTTCAGAATTGTCCTTTTGTTATTCAGTCCAATAGTGGTCAGGCCTAGTCGTTAGCCTGAACCCTCCTCGTGTTAGCCGAAGCTAATGATGTCGTGGCATTCTTCCTCCTTCCCCCCCCCCCCCCTCTCTCGTGATAAGAGGAGAGAGAGAGTCCTCTGTGTGATCTCAGTCCTACTCGCTCTCGGTCAGATTATCGTCTGAGTCAGATTCTAGTCTGCTCAACACCCGGAAACACCGTTCGACTTATAGATGTTCGTCGTCACAACGACGGCCCCGCCTTCTGGTTGTCATGCGACGTGTTGTCATGACAACTGCATAACCTTTAACACTAATAAACTCACGTTTCATTAAGATGAACCTCTCTCCCTCCTGTCCTGGGAGACGGTACACTCTAATCTCAGATGTTCTTCTAAGGAATTCATAACAAAACCCTCGCTGACGCGGCCTGTGCCTGTGAAACCACTGGTTCCACCACCGTTCTATCACCGTCTCCTGCTTCCATGCACATTTCGATCTACCATTTTAGCTGTGGTCATCTCTCCCCAATCTATACATCACATACATTGAAAAAGCACCGTTTTCTCTCACCATGCTGATTGGTCCTTGTGCAAGACTAGAAAGCGGGGATCTTTGATTAAACACCTGCTATCAGAAGAGTAGACAGTCATAAAAACAATTTTTACTTTAACTTTAGTACTTAAGTACATTTAAAAGTAGAAACTTTTTTACTTTTACTCGTGTGTTTTTAGCCAGATACTCTGACTTTTACTTGAGTAAGATCTTGATATGGTACCCATACTTTCACTTAAGTATAATTTCTGGGTACTTTTTACACCCCTGGTGGTGGGTTTATTACTGATTGAATAGCTTGAAACATCCTAGAGTTATGGGAGTGGGAGGCAATTAACTTAGAAAAGTAATCACTTCTAGCATCCTTGACAGCTGACTGATATTTGTGCATCAGATCTCTGAGGTTGTTGTGTGAGGTCAGGAGCTTATCTTTTTTCCATTTTCGTTCTGCCTTTCTGCACTGTTTTTATTTTTATTTCCCTGGTCTGTTCGTTTTGCCAGAGCAGAGTCTTTGGCTTTGCGTATTTGGTTTTAAAAGGAGCAATGGAATCAAGGATTTGAGTACAGGTACTGTTAAAAATAAATCATTGGGGTGGCCAACCAGTCAGAGACTTAGAGCCACAAAAATGACTGTGGTACCACACAATAACCCCAAGGAGATCGAGACGACCCCACAGACCTGGATTACGTGGACGACATCAGCCTGCTCTCTGACCACGTAGAGCAACCACAGGATCTCCTGTGCAGAGTGGAGACGGAGCCTTAGGCTAAATGCCAAGAAAACCGAGGTCATAATGTATAACATCCTCCCGGATCATCCACCTCTAACGACAACAGGAGGCACTGCTCTAAAGGAAGTCAGTGATTTCAAATACCTGGGGTCGTGGGTCAACTGTCTGAGCAAGACCTTAAAGTGAGGAAGGCGCTTGCGTGGAGGGCTCTGAACGGCCTGACCAGTGTGTGGAAATCCATTTCATGCAACAGTTGAGTCTGTCCTTTTGTATGGCAGTGAATGCTGGACCCTGAAGCCCACACTGCAGAAGTCCCTGGATGGGTGCTACACCAGAATGATGCGTGTGGTGCTCAACATCAACAGGGATGAGCATGTCACTAATGCAAACTTGTATGGGGGGGTGCTAAGGGTGAGCGAGAAAGTGGCAGTCAGGAGAATGAGGCTGGCAGGTCACTGCCAGAGACACCATGAGCTGCCAACCAGCAAACTTGTGCCGTGGGAGCCAACACACAGGCATCGATCACGAGGACATCCCACACTAACCTACGTGGACGTACTCAGGAGAGATGCGGGAGCAGAAAGCACCAGCGAGCTAGCCAGATGCATGGAGGATCGGGATGACTGGAAGCACCGATGGACGACCTAGATAGATGGACCACAAAGAGCCACACCATATATACCAGCGTTTCTCAACCTTTTTTTCCAGTCACGGCACCCTTCATGTGTTTATAGGTCTCACCCTCTGGCCTCTGAAGTTGCTATTGTCTTTTTTTTATTTTTTATTATTTGGGTCTCACAGGGTTAAAAGTACCCTGTGAGACCCACGGTTGCAAAATTACAAAATAACTTTTAGCCGGGGGCGGCTACGTGGTTCAGTGGGCAAGGCGCTCACCACAAATACTGGAGACTGGGCTCAAACAGATCATCTCCCTGTTCGAGCCCAGCGCTCCACATTGCTTTCAGTTTAGCTGGTCGTCCGCACTAATACACATTGGCAGTATTAGGGGGAGGGAAACTGATGGGTGGGGATCGGGCGTTGTGGACAGCGACTCCTACAGGTCGGTTTGTGCGCCTGCGCAGTAGAATCAGGAAGCGACGGGGGCGGGGCCCCTCCAAAGCAAAGCCCAGACCCCTGACGCTGAAAGATCGAGCCGCGCAGGTGGAAAGATGCGACTGCTGTTACCTCGAGTATCGGAGGGGACTCGTGCTATGTATGACTTAGTCCACATTGCAGCCGGCTTGTGGGAGGCATGAAACAGCGTTCAAAGACAGGGGAGGGTTGAATTGGACGATACGAAAATTGGGATGGGAGAAAAATAGAAAATGGGAGAAAAAGTGGATAAAAAAAATTACTTTTAGCCATAAAAAAAAGGAAATGTTTATTAAAAAAAAAATGTAAGCACATGTACATAGTCAATGGGTCCTGTTCAGCCTCACAATGCTATTGGATAGTAAATGTGCTTATAGGTCCCACCCTCTGGCCTCTGAAGTTGCTAATGTCTTTTTTATTTGGGCCTCACAGGGTTAATCTCTTAAGCCTGAGCGGTCCGGTACTGGACCGCAAATGACATCACGCCATAAATCCATCTCCACAGAATGTTTGATTGATTGATTGAAAATTGTATTAACAGATTGCAGAATGGGTACAATACAGTACAGCTCAATACACACAATTGTTAACACATTGATCGCCAGCAGCAGGGGGCGCTGATCCCCCTTCAGCGCCAGGTCTTTATTCAATGGATATCGTTTTAGACTGCGACATTTGCAAGTGCTTAAAATATATCTTATATTATATCTATGGGTCTAATAACGCCGTCGACTGTCAGTGAGTTGCTTCCCGTCAACATGCCCAAAACAGATTGTTTTTTCATCTGTACATTTCCGTTTTATACCGTTTTGAATAGAGTATGGTTTGGGTGCTTTTGAGTAATTCCAGGAGAAAGACGAGAAAAAGGCATTTTAGTGTAATCCAGTCATCACGTTGTAATTTTTCGGCTGATTATCTAATCATCCTGAAATCAACGCTAGATTATCATTATTATATCTCGTCGTGCACACATGAAATGACCGTCGTAGCGGGGCGCTCCCCCCCCCCCCCACTGCAGTCAACGGTAATAAGCACATACACCTACACACAGATAGCTTTGATCGCGGTAGAAATAAATATCAGATCAACGATCAAATTTATATAGAGGGTTCTTACCTTGTATCTGATGTAATGCAAAAGAAATAATCCAATTATCTGATCGCCATTCCAAATACTGCTTGTGGAGGTCCATACCACATTACCGACTGTTGCATATGGGCGGGCGGGGTTACTGTTGCATGCCATCGTTGTATAGACCTGGCTCGCCTAAGTATTTAAACCCCGCCCGCCCGGCTCAGATCGGCTCCTAAAACACACCAGCCCATTTTCAATGGGATGCAATAGCTCCGCATGGCAGTAGAGGGCGGTGTTGACCGTCTGCCAGCTCAGACAGGGTCTGAAGGGTATACCAGAGGCTGCAGCTATGAATTGTGAATAGATATAGCGAATAAATGAAATAACGATCCCAAAAACGAGTTAACTCGTTTCTGGCGCTGAACGCATGCAGACCAGAGAAAGACTTTCGTCTTGTTTACATCAGGGTCCCCCATTTTCAATTCATCATAACATATGACATACATAACATAACATACAGATAGAAAATACTGCTACATCTATACATTTATGACGTACCAGATTTACAAATACAGTATTGTTTGTGATACAAAAAGAGTCTAAAAAAGAGTACAGTATATACATTTGACGAAGAAACTACATTGGAGGAGGTTGGGTAGGTGGGGTGGAGGGAAACTGTACATTGGAGGTGGTTGGGGGGGGGGGGGGGGTAACTACATTGGATTATCGACGAAACCTTACTTGGTCCCAAGAAGAGGGTCTTGTGTATTATTGGGTTAGGACATTTACTGTACATTGGAGGGGGTTGGGTTAGAACATTTACAGGGGCCAGTTTCGAATTGCAGTCTCCCGTAGGTGCTCTTTGAAAGCGGTTTTGAAGGAGGGTAGTGATTCACATTCCATTACAGCTGTGGGTAGGGCGTTCCACATTGTTGTGGCATAATTGCAAAACGTGTTTAGTCCCTTGTTTGAGCCGAATTTGGGTTTGACATGATTTGTGGAGCTCCCTCTGGTGTTGTGGTTGTGGTATTCACTGACCTTTGGGAAGTATTTCGACATGTACATGGGTATCTTGTAGGCTATCAACCAGCTTGGCAACGCAAACGAATGACGTATTAATCTAATTTAACATACCCGTTAACTATAAACGTGGATAGATAGAGGACGGGCCTACATCTGACGGTATTCATAAAAACAGCATTATTAGACGTGTCAATCCAACAAAAGATGAGCTGGACGCGCTGGAGAAAATGCTTCAACACCTCCAAGTCGACGGCCTGGGGGGCATTGAACTGGAACCGTCTGAGGTGCTGATGAGATTACTATTTCCGACTTTCGCTTGCATTAGACTCCTCTATATATATTCTTGTCTGACTGCTCACAGGTACCCAGATAAGAGCTCACATCACCCCTGTACTTGCCTCCCTCCACTGGCTCCCGGTGCGCTTTAGAATAGACTTCAAGGTCGTCCTATTGGTCTACAAAGCCCTTAATGGTAAGGCCCCTGCTTACCTAGCAGACCTCCTCACCCCCTATCCTATACCAACGTCAGGGCCCTCAGATCGGCTGACAAGGGTCTCTTAACCACCCATAGGTCTAATTTCAAGTCTAGGGGGGGGGGGGGGGGGGGGGGGCGTGCTTTTGCTGTCGCAGCCCCTAACCTCTGGAACAGCATCCCCATGTCCATTAAATCTGCCCCCTCCATCGAGTCTTTTAAATCGAAACTCAAAACCCACCTATATCGCCTGGCCTTCCCTGACTCACTTTGACTCTTGCCTTGCTTGTTGACGTGTTGTTTTGTTTCCTTGTCTATCAGTTTTTTTTTTTTTTCTGTTTATTCTATACTTTTCTTTGTTCTTAGCTATGTGAAGCACTTTGGTTGACAAGCGTCATGTCTAAATGTAAATCAATTTGATTGATTGTTTATAGTTAGCGGGTATATACATAAATTCAAACGTAACGTCCACGGAGTAGGTCATGTTCAGTTTCCGTTTGATGAATGGCAGTTGAAACGTTCTATAACATTCTAAAGCCAGTGCAGTGGTATATTCATGGTGATTTAACCGTGAGTGTATAACATTATTAGAATGCTCTCGACCAATCACAATGCGTGGTCGGACCAACCTGTTGTATAAAGATGCATCTTATACAAAGACTAGACAAAACCTTCTCCATATGCCCCCCATTAATACTTACTTACTGGTACTCTTAGCAGTGGGGACTTTTCATAGTATAGAATAGATCAATAAACCCGTTATACACATTTAACCCTTGTACTGAAGAATCTGAAACACTGAAGTGTTTTGAAATTCTTTGGACAGCCCATGTGCAGTTTTTAAATCAATCCAAATCACTGGGAATGCGAAATATCACAAACTACTCAATCTCTACTGTAACTATGAATGAACACAATACTCTTAACTTACCATCTTTACATAATAAAGTTTTAAAACATTCTTCTGAAAACGTCAGACTTATATGGTTCTTCGTCTGAGGTACTCAGGTTATTCTCTCAGAAATAATGGTTATGTATAATATAAACTGGACTTTTGAAGTCTTTATCATGCAGTGACACACACATGAACACACACATGCAATAAAAAAAAAAAATTGGGTCACCGCTGAAATTGAGTCTCTGCGCTTAACCCATCCCGTCGTCCGGGAGCAGATAGGGGCTGCGGCGTGGGGTCGCGCCCCGGGGACCAATCAAAGTGCTCCTGTCGGTCTTCCGTCAACAGCGTTAGCGATCTGTTGTGCATGTTTTTCCATTGGGTTTATCTTATCAAGGGAGAACATGCAAACTCCACACAGAAAGGCCTGGGAGATACCCCAGGTCCCCAAGTGGGAATCGAACCCAGGACTTTCTAGCTGTGAGGCGACAGTGTTAACCACTACACCACCATGCCGCTAGTGTGTAGCGATGTCTGCACCAGGTGATGTAGTGTGCACTTGTCTCCACTAGGTGATGTAGTGTGCACTTGTCTCCACTAGGTGATGTAGTGTGCACTCGTCTCCACTAGGTGATGTAGTGTGCACTCGTTTCCACTAGGTGATGTAGTCAGTAGTGTGCACTTGTCTCCACTAGGTGATGTAGTGTGCACTTGTCTCCACTAGGTGATGTAGTGTGCACTTGTCTCCACTAGGTGATGTAGTGTGCACTGGTCTCCACTAGGTGATGTAGTGTGCACCTGTCTCCACTAGGTGCACCGGTCTGCAGGTGATTTGACAGCTAAACACAAACTCATTTGGTTTGAGAGTTGCGTGACATCACGTCACATATCCCAGTAAACATGTATGTAAAGGAACACGCCAACATTATGGGAAACACACTTACCGTCTTATCCAGTCAGACCAGAAGATGGATACCAATTCTGGGCTTCCAGCGAGCCTAGCACCTCCGTGGATTTTAAACTTTAAACTAGGCTAGCTGTCCTTTAAACTAGGCTAGCGGTCCTTTAAACTAGGCTAGCGGTCCTTTAAGCTAGTGGTCCTTTAAACTAGGCTAGTGGTCTTTTAAACTAGGCTAGCAGTCCTTTAAACTAGGCTAGTGGTCCTTTAAGCTAGTGGTCCTTTAAACTAGGCTAGCAGTCCTTTAAACTAGGCTAGTGGTCCTTTAAGCTAGTGGTCCTTTAAACTATGCTAGTGGTCCTTTAAACTAGGCTAGTGGTCCTTTAAACTAGGCTAGTGGTCCTCGGTCCTTTAAACTAAGCTAGTGGTCCTTTAAACTAGGCTAGTGGTCCTCGGTCCTTTAAACTAGGCTAGTGGTCATTTAAACTAGGCTAGCGGTCCTTTAAACTAGGCTAGTGGTCCTTTAAGCTAGTGGTCCTTTAAACTAGGCTAGTGGTCTTTTAAACTAGGCTAGTGGTCCGCATCTGCTTCCATTAGTTTGTCTATCTCCATCTAGTCTATCTTGTGTCCATGGTTACCAAACATCTTAATGTCAAGTCTACAAGTACAACTGAATTGTTCATAGGAAGCTATTAGATTCAGTGTGTTGGACAAACATATTAAATATTCCTGTACGCTGCCGATCTCACCCTGACCCAGGGTTCACACAATTCCTTGAAATGCTGAATCTGCTTGATTGTACCAAAAAAAGTCCTTGAACAAGGTCCTTAAAAAGTCCTTGAAATTCAAATCAACCATTCGCATTGAAAGTTGTTCATCCATGATAAAATTGTTCTGAATCAAGAAATATAATTGTTTTTATTTTAAAGTGTAACTCGGAAATTGGTTTTAAGCCATAAATATTGGATCAGAGCGGAGCGAACACAGAGCGAACCCTAACCCACACAACCCAGAAGAACGACAGGGAAACAGATTACTCTCCTTTTTTATATTTTATATAGACATTGTAATTTGTATATTTATATATAATATAAACAAGCTCTCCCACCCCTCTTTCCCATTCCCCAAACATCCCACACACACACGCCCTCAGCCTCTGCACAAGAGGCCGGTAACCAATAATAATAAATAATCTCAGCACATGAACCCCTCGTGTGCATCAGCTCCTCCTACAAGCTCACATTCATAATGCCTTTGGCACACAGGTGGTTCATGGGGAGGGGATTCAAAAATATATGTTTCATAATCATAACATTCATCTCTTTTCCCTCTCGATGAACAGATGCTACACGAATCCTGCCAGTGCAGAGGGAGGGAGACTGTTGCGACGGGTCTTCCAGTGAGACAGGTCTTCCAGTGCACACGTAGAGACAGTGAGACAGGTCTTCCAGTGAGACAGGTCTTCCACTACAGAGGGAAGGAGACAGTCACGTCTCAAGGTCCACTTCCACATGCTTGTGCATTGCTCGGGAACACAGCTAGCTAAGGCTGTGAAGGGACACCCTTTTAAAACATTTACCATAACTCACCTATCCGCCTCCCTGCCCACCTATATTCTGCCCCACATCCAGTGCACCAATATTTAGAAAACACGTCAATTTAAACCCCATCATAATCTGCCCATCGTCCCAACACCCAGTTCAACATGGGATGAAAATCCGCTGGATAGAAACGGTTGTGGTTTCATTGACTGTTGACAGTAAAAGCCTGATTCCCACTCCTCTACCTTACAGCAGTCCCCACACATGCATTATTTACCACTGTTAAAATATATATATATAAAAAACAAAAGGACTCTCCTACCCCAGCCACCTAACAAAACTGACACACCCCTCCCCCACACACAGGGGTGTAAAAAGTACCCAGAAATTATACTTAAGTGAAAGTATGGGTACCGCCTCAAAATCGTACTCAAGTAAAAGTCAGAGTATCTGGCTAAAAACACACTTGAGTAAAAGTCAAAAGTTTCTACTTTTAAATGTACTTAAGTACTAAAAAGTTAAAGTTAAAACCTATTTTCCGACTGTCTATTCTTCTGACAGCAGGTGTTTAATCAAAGATCCCTGCGTCTTGCACAAAGACCAATCAGCATGGGTATGGGCGGGTTCATTTTCCATTGATTTGATTGCTGTTTTTTTTTATTTATTTTTTTCTCCCTTTTCCTCCGATTTTCTCCCATCCCAATGTTAGTCGGTATGCCAATTCCCAATCCACTTCCTGGTCGCTGCGCACTTAGCCTCCACTCTCCCAGACCGACTGTGGGGGGTATCACATGCTTCCTCCGACACACGTCCAGCCAATCAACCGCTTCTTTTCACCTGGCAGCGCGGACTCTCACTGAGAGGGTGTAACGTGTGGAAGGATCACACTACCCCCCTTAGATCCTATCCGCGCTGAGCAGGCGCCCCGACCGAACTGTAGGAGTCGCTGTTTACAACGACCCGGACCCACCCCGCCAGCTTTCCCACCCTCTAATACTGCCAATTGTATTAGTGTGAACGGCCAGCCAAGCTGGTGACAACGCCGGAGCTGTGAGCTGGATTTTAACAGGCGAATCCAGCGTCTCCGGCGTTTGGTGACGAACGCAATCTCCGCTACGCCACCTGACCGCCCCCTGATTGGCTGTTTTTAAATAAAGAGCGGCCGCAGGATTAATAACATTAACGTTAATTCGGCCAGAGAAACTAATTAAAATAGTTGGACCTGCAAGATTTGTACTTTGTAAGTCTGTATTTTAAATGTAAGGAGTAAAAAGTATGTTTTTTTTCTCTGAAATGTAATTGAGTAAAATTACAAGTATACAAACCTAATAATACTCAAGTACTTTACACCCCTGCCCACACACACAACTTGGATACTCAACATATCATCCCCCCACTCTTCCACAACAAACCATGATTTGATTCAAAACAAAAAAGAAAATTTTAATCTTTCTGCCATGCTTTGGTGATTGTAACCCCGGCTGTGGTGACACCAAGGTGAACCGGTTCCCAAAACAAGCAGGACGACACTAAAAAGATGATGGAATCAGTTTTTTTTTTAAACATACTGTGCTCCGACATCGTAGGAGTACCGATGCTTTATTATTATTTAGTATTCGTCCCCCGGACCGGACATGTGACCACGGTGCTCCAGGTGGCGTCATGACGAGGTCGTTTTCCTTATCAAATGACAACCGAGTACAAGACGTTTTTCTTTTCTTTTAAACAACAAGTGCCATTTTGTAACATCTGGGTACCAGTCTGATAAACATGTGACCGGGATTCATATTGAAACAACAAAACAACCCTCATCGAATAACGAGCATCCCATCCAACCAAGCGGCACGACAGCCAAGTCTCTGCCGTTATAACGGGACCTCCAGCAGCCGTTATAACGGGACCTGCAGCAGCCGTTATAACGGGACCTGCAGCAGCTTGTTGTGGAGGTACTGCTTCACTTCCTCGATGCCGTTCAGCTTCTCCAGCTCCTGATAGGGCAGCTGTGAATGAATGAGGAGAGAGGCTGTGAGGGACGCAGACTTACAACAGAGAAATACAAACACAGGCACAGACTCTCCCTCAGGCCAGGGCTCTACGCTAACCTTTTTCCCAAGGAGCACATGTGTTCCTAAATGAAAAAATTTAGGAGCACACACAAATATTTAGGAGCACAGTGAAAATATTTCAAGTAACAGTTTTTTCTTTTTTTTAATAAATGTATATTTGTACTGTGCGTGCATGTGCAAATGGGAACGGGACACACATCTGTGCAATAGCACATACCACCAAAGTCACTGGCCCACTGTGTGCGTGTGTGTGTACAGTATCTGCGTGTGCAAACGGGAATGGGACACAGACATTTGAACTATTAAGTGATTAATGCCTACTGTGGCAAAGTTGTAGCCAACAACTAGGCCTAATAAAAAAAAGGCAGTGACATTAAACAAAAAGGAGACACTGGCATTACCACCAGGGCCATCAGTAGAGGGGACTGTAAGGTGCCTTTTCGGTATACTACCTTTGCTAAAACTGTGTTCTGTGTTAAAGGTGGTAACTACTGGAATAGCCTACCAGTTGTGATTAGAGAGTGCCCCACATACTCCATGTTCAAGACTCATCTTAAACTGCATCTTAAGGCAAACCAGAACTGTGATAATTTTTTATCTGATTTAGTTTATATAACTTGTTTCTTGTTTTTATTGTTGTTTTTATCATTGATTGTCACAATGCTTTTACCCTAAGCAGGCTATTTATTTATTGAAAGAGTTTAGCTGTCTCCTGGTGTAAATTAGCTCTTGCTACAACCCTGCATGTTTACATTTTGTATTTTGTACTTGATGTTCATTAACATGTGCTGTCCCTATCAAATCAAACTACTGCTACAAAAGTAACAGTCACTTAACTTTAGCTTTTGCCCCTTTTATGCATACAATGCCTATGTTTTGGCTAGTGTTGCTCTTCTAGAAAAATAATCCTTTCAGGGTTGCCTATTGAAATACTGTACACCTCCAGTACAGAAACATTGTTTATGAGTTTGCGTGTCAGGTAGACCATTGATTGACAGTCGATTCTGCCAATTACGTCACACCGCTTGCACTCCGGCACTGCAGCTGGAACCTATTGCCCACCTCTGCTGTTGATAACGCTAGTCAAGTTAGCACACACACACATGCACAGTGGGCCAGTGACTTTGGTGTAGGGGTGTAACAATGCATAGCAATGCATCGATCCTAAGGGGAAGATTCAACTGCATCGATTTGAAAATGTTAGAATCGATGTTATTATCATGTCCGTTACAGTCAACACAACGACATACTGCATCAACGTTATGATTAACAAAGCAAGGCATTCATTTTGTTGCATTAACGTTATATTACTATTGCTATCGATAAATCTAGGTGTTCCAAAATCTATTGCTATTGGTAAGACTAGAATAAGTTAACTTTTTTTTTTATCCACTTTTTCTCCCATTTTCTATTTTTCTCCCATCCCAATTTCGTATCGTCCAATTCAACCCTCCCCCGTCTCGAACGCCGTTTCTTGCCTCCCACAAGCCGGCTGCAATGTGGACGAAGCCATACATAGCACGAGTCCCCTCCGATACTCGAGGCAGCAGCCGTCGCATCTTTTCACCTGCGCGGCGCGATCTTTCAGAGTCAGGGGTCTGCGCTTTGGAGGGGCGCCGCCCCCATCGCTTCTTGATTCTACTGCGCAGGCGCACCAACCGACCTGTAGGAGTCGCTGTCCACAACGTCCGATCCCCACCCCTCAGTTTTCCCTCCCCCTAATACTGCCAATTGTATTAGTACGGACGACCAGCCAAACTGAAAACAATGTGGAGAGCTGGGCTCGAACCCAGCGTCTCCAGCATTGGTGGTGAGTGCCTTGCCCACTGCACCACCTAGCCGCCCTAGAATAAGTTAACTTAATATTACTGTCTCGGAAAAGCCTCGCATAGCGATTGGTCATTTCCTTTATTTCCCTTGAAACCAGTCACGTCACTCTAGCAATATGGTTGCACTGTAGAGCCCTGCCTCAGGCTCCACCCACCCTCAGGCTCCACCCACCCTCAGGGCCCACCCACCCTCAGGTTTCTAATGCTTCATAGAGCATGTTTACATTTGCTCAGCCTCATAGTAGAAAAACAGACACTAAAATCGGTGTTTTGTGTTGTGCAGTATACAGTATGTACACAGTATGAAAACAAACGGCCAGGTCATATAGGTGAGACTGTGCTGAAAAGAATGATACCATGGTAAAAAATAAAAAAAAGTTGCCAAAACTTTGAAAATAGCTTAAGACTTTGTTTTTTTTACACTGAAATTCAAATCCAAACTGGTCTACAATTCTGCAACGAATATGGAATTAGATTTGTTGTTAACCCTTTCACTGCCACATGACAGAAGGTTAGCCCTTTACTATCACACAACCGACGGCGATGCTCCATCATTAGCTCCGCATCCGCAATGGAGCATCGCCGTCGGTTGTGCGATAGTAAAGGGCTAACCTTCTGTGTATTGTCACAGTGAAAGGGTTAACCGGCTGTCGTGTGGCAGTGTGAAAGGGTTAAAGTGACGGCACTGGTAGTGTGGTGGTTCTGACAGCAGGGTCAGGTGTGTGGTGGTTCTGACAGCAGGGTCAGGTGTGTGGTGGTTCTGACAGCAGGGTCAGGTGTGTGGTGGTTCTGACAGCAGGGTCAGGTGTGTGGTGGTTCTGACAGCAGGGTCAGGTGTGTGGTGGTTCTGACAGCAGGGTCAGGTGTGTGGTGGTTCTGACAGCAGGGTCAGGTGTGTGGTGGTTCTGACAGCAGGGTCAGGTGTGTGGTGGTTCTGACAGCAGGGTCGGGTGTGTGGTGGTTCTGACAGCAGGGTCAGGTGTGTGGTGGTTCTGACCTGCAGGGTCAGGTGTGTGGTGGTTCTGACAGCAGGGTCAGGTGTGTGGTGGTTCTGACAGCAGGGTCAGGTGTGTGGTGGTTCTAACAGCAGGGTCAGGTGTGTGGTGGTTCTAACAGCAGGGTCAGGTGTGTGGTGGTTCTGACAGCAGGGTCAGGTGTGTGTGGTGGTTCTGACAGCAGGGTCAGGTGTGTGTGGTGGTTCTGACAGCAGGGTCAGGTGTGTGGTGGTTCTGACAGCAGGGTCAGGTGTGTGTGGTGGTTCTGACAGCAGGGTCAGGTGTGTGTGGTGGTTCTGACAGCAGGGTCAGGTGTGTGGTGGTTCTGACAGCAGGGTCAGGTCTGTGAGGTAGTGTGGTGGTTCTGACAGCAGGGTCAGGTGTGTGGTGGTTCTGACTGCAGGGTCAGGTGTGTGGTGGTTCTGACAGCAGGGTCAGGTGTGTGGTGGTTCTGACAGCAGGGTCAGGTGTGTGGTGGTTCTGACTGCAGGGTCAGGTGTGTGTGGTTCTGACTGCAGGGTCAGGTGTGTGTGGTAGTGTGGTGGTTCTGACTGCAGGGTCAGGTGTGTGGTGGTTCTGACTGCAGGGTCAGGTGTGTGAGGTAGTGTGGTGGTTCTGACCAGCAGGGTCAGGTGTGTGGTGGTTCTGACCTGCAGGGTCAGGTGTGTGAGGTAGTGTGGTGGTTCTGACTGACCTGCAGGATGATGTGACCCAGCAGGGTCAGGTGTCGGTCCCTCATGGCCCGCGAGCCGACCAGCACGCTGGAACTGTGACAGTAGTGCCACTTATCATTCACCGACATTATCACCCTGCAGGAGAGAGAGAGAGAGAGAGAGAGAGAGAGAGAGAGAGACATAGACATTATCACCCTGCAGGAGAGAGAGAGAGACATTATCACCCTGTAGGAGAGAGAGAGAGAGAGAGAGAGAGAGAGAGAGAGAGAGAGACAGACATTATCACCCTGCAGGAGAGAGAGAGAGACATTATCACCCTGTAGGAGAGAGAGAGAGACATTATCACCCTGCAGGAGAGAGAGAGAGAGAGAGAGAGAGAGAGAGAGAGAGAGAGAGAGAGAGAGAGAGAGAGAGAGAGAGACATTATCACCCTGCAGGAGAGAGAACAGACATGATCACCCTGCAGGAGAGAGAGACCGGGTTTACTAGGAGAGAGAGACCTTTGCCCCTAATAATAATTATAATCATAAGAGTTTCGTTATAACACAATTTGGATTAAAGGTAGAGATAGGTACATGAGGTAAACAGATGAAAGGTAGAGATAGGTACAGGTAAACAGATGAAAGGTAGAGATAGGTACAGGAGGTAAACAGATGAAAGGTAGAGATATGTACAGGAGGTAAACAGATGAAAGGTAGAGATAGGTACATGAGGTAAACAGATGAAAGGTAGAGATAGGTACAGGAGGTAAACAGATGAAAGGTAGAGATAGGTACAGGAGGTAAACAGATGAAAGGTAGAGATATGTACAGGAGGTAAACAAATGAAAGGTAAACAGATGAAAGGTAGAGATAGGTACATGAGGTAAACAGATGAAAGGTAGAGATAGGTACAGGAGGTAAACAGATGAAAGGTAGAGATAGGTACAGGAGGTAAACAAATGAAAGGTAAACAGATGAAAGGTAGAGATATGTACAGGAGGTAAACAGATGAAAGGTAGAGATAGGTACAGGAGGTAAACAGATGAAAGGTAGAGATAGGTACAGGAGGTAAACAGATGAAAGGTAGAGATAGGTACAGGAGGTAAACAGATGAAAGGTAGAGATATGTACAGGAGGTAAACAGATGAAAGGTAGAGATAGGTACATGAGGTAAACAGATGAAAGGTAGAGATAGGTACAGGAGGTAAACAGATGAAAGGTAGAGATAGGTACAGGAGGTAAACAAATGAAAGGTAAACAGATGAAAGGTAGAGATAGGTACAGGAGGTAAACAGATGAAAGGTAAACAGATGAAAGGTAGGTAGAGATAGGTACAGGAGGTAAACAGATTAAAGGTAGAGATAGGTACAGGAGGTAAACAGATGAAAGGTAAACAGATGAAAGGTAGGTAGAGATAGGTACAGGAGGTAAACAGATGAAAGGTAGAGATAGGTACAGGAGGTAAACCGATGAAAGGTAAACAGATGAAAGGTAGAGATAGGTACAGGAGGTAAACCGATGAAAGGTAAACAGATGAAAGGTAGAGATAGGTACAGGAGGTAAACAGATGAAAGGTAAACAGATGAAAGGTAGGTAGAGATAGGTACAGGAGGTAAACAGATGAAAGGTAGAGATAGGTACAGGAGGTAAACAGATGAAAGGTAGAGATAGGTACAGGAGGTAAACAGATGAAAGGTAGATAGGTACAGGGCCCTGTTCCTCGTACCTGGCTAACTGAGTTAGCCGGATCATTTTCAGGATAACTTGACTTAAACTAGACCCTTCGGTTCCCCGACGTGCGATTTTCTAAATCACTATGGCAACAGATCAAAAAGTTTGAACCTGCTCCAGCGCAGGGTTAAGTTCAGTTAGCTGGATAAACCATGGCCACGCCTCGCAAAGAAATGCCGGCTCCCTTCCTGAAATAATTCTCAGTCTAGATCCCATTATACCATTCTGAATTATGTTTTTGTGCTTCGTTTTTCTAGAGGGGGCTTTTGAAATGTAAAATAATATACCTAAAATGCTGATAAATCATATTCAGCCTATGTCAGCCTTGTCCTAAATAATGCATGTCAGGGCGCCCAAGTGGTGAACCATGTAACGCGCTGCGTCGCGGCACGGCCGACCCGGGTTCGATTCCCGGACCCGCCGTCATTTGCCGAATGTCTTCCCCTCGCTCTGTTTCCCGTTCTTCCTCTCTCTCTCTCTCTCTCTCTCTCTCTCTCTCTCTCTCTCTCTCTACTGGACTGCCCAGTAGTAAAAAGCGATAAACGCTAAAAAAGTCATCATTAAAAAAAAAAAATGAAAGAAAATAATGCATGTCATATATACGGCGCTCGCGAGGTACGATATACACACTATGTGGTTATTTTAATAACGTCGGAACATTGCAAATGTGAATCCCGCTGGGATGTTTTTAATGAATGAAACCTATCGGGCGTTTGGCTCTGATTAGTTTCATATTCTCCGCTGTGTGTGGATGAATTTGCTTAACGGAGCGCCCGGATTGTGTTTCATTCAAGCATGAATTGAAGCGTCTTCATGCATGGATTGTGAATATGAATTACGAGGAATCTGAATATGTGGATTGTTGAATTGTATCACTGTCACTCAATAATAATAATAGATTTCATTTGTAATGCGCTTTACAGTTGCGGGGCAACTCTCAGAGCGCTACAGTTAAAGGGACTTAAAAGCTAGCGAGAATAAAGGAAAGAAAGAATATAAAAATAGGCAAGACTAAAACATAAAATAACAGAGAAACATAGAATAATAAAACTGATAAAAGAAATTGGTAAAAGAACATAAAATGTGTGGAGCAAAAAATTTGATAAAAGGTCAACAGAAGGCTCTACTAAAAAGGTGGGGTTTGAGGCCTTTCTTAAAAACATCCACAGTCTGTGGTGCTCTCAGGTAGTCAGGGAGAGCATTCCACAGACTGGGAGCGGAGGAGCAAAAAGCCCGATCTCCCATAGTGCATAGATTTGTCCTTGGGCGCTCACACGTTATTGTGATATTATAACTGGGATTAAATGTTTGAGGAGATGCGCTGTTTGACGGATTTGATGACGTGGACGTGACTTGAGAAAATTAATGAGCAATTGCATGATGAATGAATTTGAGAATGCAATTATCTGTTCAAGCACTGTTAGTGTTATCTGATGATGAACAAGAAGGTGATTAACATGACTGGTGTCACTGGTATAAACCAAAGGTTAATCAATTCAATGCATGTATGGATGATGTCCGAAACAGATTAAAACCTGATTAATAGTGAAACTGTATAGCCTCCAACTCCCTCTCCGACACGTTATTTCGGGGGTCGCACCTTGACAACTTTGGGAACCATGTATTTATATAGTACATGATACCTAAACACATACAGTACAGATATCCTCATTACAAATTACATTATCTTTTTTTTAGTTCATTATACAACTGTGGCAGGCCGCCACAGTCTAGGTCAGGGCTATTCAACTAAATTGTTCAGGGGGCCACATTGTCAGAAACCCAAGGGGCCAGGGGCCGGACTGCCACGGCGCCTCCCCGTGCTATGAATATATGTACACTTGACACAACACGCAACCACATTTTCACAACTTTTATTTAACTACATTGCAAAAGTAGTATACTTTTCAAAAAAAGTGCTTCATTTATGTGCCACATCTGCAACATCTCCTGCAAAAAGTGCTTCATTTATGACTGTGCAACAACTGCAACATCTCCTCAACATTTCAATATAAAAATAAAATAAAAAACAAACAAGTGCATGATGTGCATCTGAACATTCTAACACATTTATAGTGCAGCTGAGCTTATGAAAAAGTGCTTCATGTCTGTGCAACAACAGCAAATCACAGCATCTTATTAGCACTTATTGTCCACTCTTAACTCTCAAACATCAGGGGGGTGGGGGGCAGACAGGCCTAGCCTACATACACACATCTAATGAGAGAGATTGCACTTCTTTGACTGGGCAATGGCAGAGAAAGAGGGTTCATAGGAAGTGAGGGCTACCCGCAAACAGTGATGCAAATGCTCATTTGTCAAGGAGGCACGTTGCTTGTTTTAATGGCATTCATGTGAGAGAAACTGGATTCACAGGTGTATGTTGAGCCAAACATTGTTAGCACAGATATTGCCAGCGTTTTTATTTTGGGGAATGTCTTGACATGAATACACTTTATCCAAAATGTTGTGGTGGATTCATTCTCAAGTGCCTGCTTCAGAGCAGATGATGCTTGCATGTCAATTATTTCAAGTTGCAGGAGACCTTCATCAATGTGAAGTGATGCAAGGAACTCTTGTCCTTTTGTGGAAATAGCAGCTACATTGGCAAATGGGTTGCTCACAAAATGCATCAATTCTCTGGACATGTCAAATTCATCAAATCGACTTGCAAAGTTTTCCCTCAATTTATCAATGAAATATGTCATTAATTGAGTGACGTTTGGCTCAATTGTGCGTGTTAACGTTGACACGAGAAAAAAAAAGTAAAAAAAAAAAATTTTTTTTTAATTTTTTTTTATTATCATGTAATCTTTGGCGGGCCGGTCAGAATCATCCCGCGGGCCGGATCTGGCCCGCGGGCCGCCAGTTGAATAGCCCTGGTCTAGGTAATTAATGGGAAAACCCTGAAAGGTAGAGATTGGTACAGGAGGTAAACAGATGAAAGGTAGAGATAGGTACAGGAAGTAAACAGAAAGGTAGAGATAGGTACAGGAGGTAAACAGATGAAAGGTAAACAGATGAAAGGTAGAGATAGGTACAGGAGGTAAACAGATGAAAGGTAAACAGATGAAAGGTAGAGATAGGTACAGGTAAACAGATGAAAGGTAGAGATAGGTACAGGAGGTAAACAGATGAAAGGTAAACAGATGAAAGGTAGAGATAGGTACAGGTAAACAGATGAAAGGTAGAGATAGGTACAGGAGGTAAACAGATGAAAGGTAGAGATAGGTACAGGAGGTAAACAGATGAAAGGTAGAGATAGGTACAGGTAGGTAGAGATAGGTACAGGAGGTAAACAGATGAAAGGTAGAGATAGGTACAGGAGGTAAACAGATGAAAGGTAGAGATATGTACAGGAGGTAAACAGATGAAAGGTAGAGATAGGTACAGGAGGTAAACAGATGAAAGGTAGAGATAGGTACAGGATGTAAACGGATGAAAGGCAGATAGGTACAGGTAAACAGATGAAAGGTAAACAGATGAAAGGTAGAGATAGGTACAGGAGGTAAACAGATGAAAAGTAAACAGATGAAAGGTAGAGATACAGTAGGTACAGGAGGTAAACAGATGAAAGGTAGAGATAGGTACAGGAGGTAAACAGATGAAAGGTAGAGATAGGTACAGGAGGTAAACAAATGAAAGGTAGAGATAGGTACAGGAGGTAAACAGAAGAAAGGTAGAGATAGGTACAGGAGGTAAACAGATGAAAGGTAAACTAGGGCTGTCGCGGTAACCGCATCACCGCAATCCCGCGGTGTGTCAAGGCACCCGCGGTTGGGGAACAGACAACCGTGACATCCGCTGTAAAGAAAATGGGGGTGATCATTTTAAACTCGGTTCATTTAATGACAAGGCGTCCGTTTTCCAGTAGCATGAGCCAACTTCACGTTTCCATACAGTTTACAACTCAGATGAAATCAGGATTTATTTTCATATCCCGGACTCGAGCCCCCAATGTAGGCCTTTTTCCTGTATTAATCTGAACCGCAGTAGATAAGTAGAGTACAGGGGAGCATTCTCCTAACTCCCGGGCAGAAGTGCCGGTCATGTAGCTTGCTCAATGTTATTGCTAACGTTACACGCAAATCAAGTGCTGCCTCTGTCTACCGACCCGCTACACTCCGACTACATCAACGTTTCCCTAACCCCTACTCTCACTTCGTTAACGCTATCATAGATATTATGATCTGTAATGTCAACTGGATATTAACGTTAGCTTTGTTTTCAATTTATAACGTTAGCTATATGCTAGCTAGCCGATCTATAACGTTAGCTATTGGCTAGTTTCCCCCAATGATGAACAATGACACGAGTTGTGATATTTAACTAGCTAGTATGTGCATTCACATTCACTAATGTTAAAATAGTGTTATAATAACGTTAAATGTTCGCTCAAATAACGTTAGTTTTAAGTTGGAGAAGGGATGTGTGACTGACTATTGGTTGCTTGCGTAGTCTAGACCAGAGCTACAGTATATATCCCACAACGCAGCACTCTTAATACTTTGGATGCCACGCCGTGTTTTCCTTTTTACCCCCTTGATGCCCAAACCCTAGTCTAGTGTGTTCATTAGATGGGTGAAATCCTCTTTCAGTGCCTCTGTGCCTGTTTTCGTAGGCAGTTAGCCTCTGGTATGCGTGCCATTAGCGTTAGCCACGCTTCTAGGCCTCTTTTCTTTTGGAAAGAATGATAAAAATATATATATATATATATTAATATATATATTTTTTTTTATATATTCGACTAAGAGGTTGGCCAGTCGACTATGGCTCCTTTCGACCGATTAGTCAACTAATCGATTAATAGGGGTCAGCCCTAGAAGTGCGGTACCACCGCATCCCGCGGTGATTAGCCACACACACAACCGCGTGGGAAAATGTCATACAGCGACAGCCCTAAGGTAAACAGATGAAAAGGTAAACAGGGACCTGTTCCTCGTACCTGGCTAACTGAGTTAGCCGGATCATTTTCAGCATAGCTTGACTTAAGCCAGAACTTTCCGTTCCCCGACGTCGGATTGTTTAAATCACCATGGTAACAGATCAGAAAATTTGAACCTGCTCCAGAGCAGGGTTTAGTTCAGTTAGCTGGATAAACCATGGCCACACCCTCACAAAGAAATCCCAGCTCGCTTCCTGAAATAATTCTCAGTCTAGATCCCATTTATACCATTCTGAATTATGTTTTTGTGCTTCGTTCTTCTAGAGGGGGCTTTTGAAATGTAAAATAATATACCTAAAATGCTGATAAATCATATTCAGCCTATAGATTTACTTGTCTATTTTATTTTATTTTATTGTCCTAAATAATGCACGTCATAGTTATACGGATACGGCGCTCGCGAGGTGCGATACACTATGTGGTTATTTTAATAACGCGGAGCATTGCAAATGTGAATCCCGCGGGGATATTTTTAATGAATGAAACCTATCGGGCGTTTGGCTCCGATTAGTTTCATATTCTCGGCTGTGGATGTATTTGCTTAACGGAGCGCCCGGATTGCGTTTCATTCAAGCATAAATTGAAGCGTCAATGCGTGGACTGTGGATTATGAATTACGAGGAATCTGAATCTGGGGATTGTTGAATTGTATCACTGTCATTCGCACGTTATTGTGATATTGTAACTGGGATTAAAATGTCTGATGAGATGCGCTGTTTGATGGATTTGAGAAATTGAATGAGCCGTTGACATTAATGCATTTGAGAAAATGCATTTATCTGTTCAAGCACTGTTATCTGATGATGAACATGTGTCACTGGTATAAACCAAAGGTTAATCAATTCAATGCATGTATGGATGATGTCCGAAACAGATTAAAACCTGATTAATAGTGAAACTGTATAGCCTCCAAGCCTCTGACACGTTATTTCGGGTCGCGCCTTGAAACTTTGGGAACCATGTTATATTTATATATAAAGTATACCTAAGCCGAGCGCATACAGTACAGATATCCTCATAAGTATCTATTAATTCGTATCAATTAGATACTATTTGAGCTTGTTTGTATCTACTTCTGAAAGAGTTGAACTAATTATTTTCGCTAGCAATAGATCTCATTCGATTATTCATTCCATTAAGCCTACTGCCAAGCAGGCACATTTAAAAAAAAAAATCCCTCCTTTTTTCCCGATTTTTCTCCCATCCCACTGTTAGTCGTTATGCCAATTCCCAACCCCCTTCCTGGTTGTTGCGCACCCCCCCCCCTACTGTTGGTCGGGGAGGCTGGAGACTATCACATGCTTTCCTCCGACACATGTGCAGCCAGCCGGCAGCCAGCCTGGCAGCGCAGACTCTCACTGGGAGAGTGTAACGTGTGGAAGGTCACACTACCTCCCTCCAGATCCTTCCCTCGCTGTGCAGGCGCCCCGACCGAACTGTAGGAATCGCTGTTTACAACGACCAGGACCCACCCACCAGCTTTCCCACCCCTAACACTGCCAATTGTGTTAGTATGAGCGACCAGCCAAGCTGGTAGCAACGCAGAGAGCTGGGCTCGAACCCAGCGTCTCCTGCGTTGGTGGCGAGTGCCTTGCCCACTACACCACCTAGCCGCCCCAGCAGGCACATTTAAAGAAATATAATCTGATTGATTGGGGTAATGAGGGACTTAACATTAGCCTATAGATTATGCATTTAACTTGTCGGCGAGGCTATTGAGCCGTACTGTATTGTACCCATTCTTCAATCAGTTTTAAATCAAATCAATCAATCAATGGCGTTAGAAAATCAGGATTTCTGCGACCGACACCTGCCGTCTTTTCAGGTGAGGCGGCCGCATGCAATTATCCTGAGTATCAAGTCTGGTTCGAATTAACGAGACTGAATCAGCGTTCGATGAACAGGGAAAGCGCGGAGTCAAACATCGGGTTAATTGAATCTGGATAATGGGACTTTTGATCGACTTAGTTGAACCAGGTACGGGGAATAGGGCCCAGGAGGTAAACAGATGAAAGGTAAACAGATGAAAAGGTAAACAGATTAACACTTTCAGTGCCACGAGGTGGCGCCAGAGTTAGCGCTTCAATGCCACCATCGGCGCCAATGTTACTCTTAATATCGCCTAATCTGTTTTAAATTATGGCTATGTGTCTAATCTGCCCGTCGCTTATCAAAGAATCCTTTTCCAGTCAGTGCTGTCAAGGCAGATTGGTTTTTTATCGCTTCATTTCGGTTTGAGAGCATTTTGAAAAGCACCCGTTTTGAGGTAAAAAATGATGATATGATAATGATAATCAATGATAATCGTCTTTTACTGGAATATTCAAGAACGTTGATATTTGTCTGCCTATTTATGAATTGTTTTCAAATAAACGCTAGATGATCAATATTATACGTGCACGCACGCACATTCGAGCCACGCACGGATAATCGCCGTGTTCATTTCCTCTTGGATTTTTACAGTGAAACCGAAAGAGCCCATTTCACAAAACAGCTTATATCTTCATCAAAATGAGTCTGATTATCCTAACACTGATAACATAGATTCCTTACCTGACATCAGATGGTATCCAACTGGTATATTCCAATTCCTGATCACCATTAGAAAAAATCGATAAGTGTATGGATCCAACGTGTGTACAGTGCAGTACATGATTCCGCAGGTCTCAGAGGCTCCAGAATGAACTGTGATAACCCCGGCTGCATCAGTGGACTGGAAAATGTGGAGTACAGGATTTTTTTCCCCATCCATTTTCATTGAGTCCATTCCAAAATGTCATCTGGGAGACGATAGGGGGCGCTTTATTCCACATCTGATCGCCGGCGGCACTCGGGTATACTAGGGTAGGCTCGCGTGATGCAATATGATTTCAGATCGCTAAAAAAATTAAAAATAAATTCAGAGAAATCTCGTGAGTGGCTTTCAACGAGATATTAATAATTCCGAGAAAACTCGTGAGTGGCATAGAAAGTGTTAAAGGTAAACAGATGAAAAGGTAAACAGATGAAGGGTAAACAAATGAAAAGGTAAACAGATGAAAAGGTAAACGGATGACTTCCGATTTGACAGCAGTATGTAGCAGGCGCGTTTGGTTACAGCTCCGCTCCTGTCAACGTTAATTTAGTTTAAAAACCTTATTTTAACAACACTAATGAGATTAAACCACATCGTATATATTAAATAAGACCTTCTACTAACTATATCAAAAGACATAAAGATTCAACATGGAACCTAAAGACAAGAAAAAGAGTGGAAAGAGACCCGGAGCCGACATTCCAACGGCGGAGGTTGAGACACGTTCGAAGGATACAGCTGTCGCCAGTACAACAGTGCCGTTGTTGACTGGCCCCGTCGGGGAGACAATAGTGGAGAATATACCGGGACCAACGACGACAGGCCCCGAGAGGGTGACAGCAGACGACAACATAACAGTAACGGCGGGGGAAAACACAGAGATAAAGCAGGGGAACTTGAGAAGAAAATGTCCATCAAACCCACCGTGTACCCTAATGCACCTACAACATCAACTGACACAAGCAGTGAAGTTACACAACCCGACTTCAATTCTCTGACTAACCTGATAAAGGATCAGATACAAGTAGGGAAGGATCAGATTGTCGCTTTCAAATTACACATTGATGAATTCAAAGTACACATCAATGAATTCAAAGCACACATCGATGCTAAATTCGAAGAGGTTATAAAGGCGGCCGCTGTACAGGCCGGGCGAATCACTGCAGTGGAGAATACGGTGCTAGAAATTACACTGGTGGTCCAAGAGAACGAGAAGACCGTTAACTATGGATTTACAGAGTTAACGAAGGAGATAAAACAGGTGGAAGAAGCGTTTCGGAAGAAAATACAAGACATCGAAGAGGAAGCAATGGAGAGGCGGATCGAGATCTAACGTTACTACCGGAGAAATAATATCCGTATTGTGGGACTGGATGAATCAGTCAATTGCACAGACGACATGTTTCCAACTGTGTTAGCAGATATTCTAGGTAACCACACCCTACCCACAGCGCCGATAGTGGACCAATGTTACAGAGTCGGTACACGAGACCAAAGAGGCAACGGTCCGAGGGTCATCATTGCTACTCTGCGCAAGACAGAAATAAGAGACGCCATCATCAGAGGGGCGCGCAATCAAAGGGGGAAACTGAAATATGGTGATAATTCAGTATCTATCTACGAAGATCTATGCAAGGAGGCCATCGCTCAGCCTGTCCCCTACAAGGATGTGATGCAGAGATTGTACAGAGAGGTTTTAACACTTTGGTCGCCAAAAACGCCTTACCACGTCATTCCCCGCCATGCTCATTCTGCCAAAGACGCCGTACCACGTCTTTGAGATCAATATTTCAAAAATCTGTGATCGCAATCATATTTCTCCCCCGGAGACTTGAGATCTACTGTTGATCCCCTCTCAACTCTCCAACGGTTCAAGAGCGCCATCTGGTGGCGGATCGCCCAAACCGGAAACAGGAAACGGAAGCTGGTGCTCATTCCAATTCGCTAATAGTCCCAGGACTCGAGCTAGACACAATGGATAGCAATCCGTTACCAATAACTCGATAAACAACATGATTTGGACGTATATACTATTATACAACCTGGAGATGGATCGCATATTTCTACATCCCATAATAGGAATATTTCTGCTCCACGCTCATCGCCCAACGCTACGAGGAAGCTACGGTGAGATTCAGCGTTTTTTTTTAACGTGTTCGATATAAACTGCTCTGATGATCATATCACCCACACTAGATGAATCATCTAACGTTGGCCACGGAATTATAAACGACCCCCCACCCCCCATCCGGTCAACATCAGATGATAAGTAGTAACTTCTAGAAGCACGTCCATTTGAATTTTTTTTATCTCGCGCAGATCGCTATCAAACTGTATTTGATCATCAATATAATGCATTTAGGGCTATAAATCACGTTCTGGAGAATGCTGCAGAAAACGATAAAAACATACTTATACTTTAGACCGTATTTTAGTATGAATATGTGAATGAAAAAGTATAACGTTGCTACACCCTGAACAATAGATACTTGACGTTGAATGGGCCATAGTAATGTCAATTTAGCAATACAATTTAAAAAGTTATAGCCCTGCAAAGAAGGGGAACTTCTCCATAGACAAATAGAGCTGGCTAGGGATGGGAATTGATAGGATTTTATCGATACGATTCCATTATCGATTCTGCTTATCGATTCGATTCTTTATCGATTCCCTTATCGATACCTGATCAATTTATAATTTAAATAAATAAATTGGAAATGCAACAGAACTACATTTAGTCATTTAGCTGACGCTTTTATCCAAAGCGACTTACAAGTTCTGTACGACAAGCCATCAGGAAGGGCACAACTCTATCAGCTGAGCAACAATGTTCATCAAAGTGTTGAGTGCTACAGTGTAGGTTAGTTTATTAGGACAAGTGCATGACAGTACGGTTAGTTAGGGTTAGATATATATTTTTTTATTCAGATAATGGTTGAAGAAGTGCGTCTTTAGTCGACGGCGAAAGATTGGACGTGATTCGGCTGTCCTAACTGGGGTGGGTAGTTCATTCCACCATTGTGGGGCAAGGACTGAGAATAGGCGACTTCTCTTTGATGACCCTCCGGGAGCTTGGATAGGAGTAGGTCTGAGGCGGCCAGAAGATGCAGAGCGTCGGGGTCTAAGCTGGTTAGAATAACAACATGCAACTTGACATTTCTGATTGTCATTTATTGTTGAGCCCCCATGTCAGAAAAATACAAAAACTGTAAAAAATAAAACATTAACTATAGCCTACACTTAAATAAAATAATGTATTTGAGATTCTCTTAAAATGTATTTATTTTTTTATTATTATTATTACGAATTTAATCTATTGAATAACAGGTTGTTATTCCTCTGACTTCTGTCTCACACACACACACACACACACACACACACACACACACACACACACACACACACACACACACACACACACACACACACACACACACACACACACACACACACACACACACACACACACACACACACACACACACACACACACACACACACACACACACACACACACACACACACACACACACACACACACACACACACACACACACACACACACACACACACACACACACACACACACACACACACACACACACACACACACACACACACACAGAGAGAGAGAGAGAGAGCTCCCTCCCCGGGCCCCTGTCCTTTAAAGTATTGGCTTGTGTTGCTACACGGACACATTTGTATGTTGCACCACTCTTCCTGGCTTACAGAGACTAGTAAACAAGCACTCACGTCTCTCATTATATGTGAACTAAAGAGTACAAGGTTTACACAACAGCCCCCACCTGCTGTTTTATTGTATTTGTACCTGTACTATCCGCTGTCAGCTGTTTATCTCTCTTTGTGAGCTTGATTAAATAGCGTTAGCTCACGTTAGCTCCGCAGCTAATTTTAGCTCACCCTGATCTAAATTAATGACTAGATTCTAAAGCATTCAAGTAGTTTTCACTGCACATAGAAGTAGCCAAACAGCGGGAGCATTTCGGGAGCATATTACCAAAACCCAGGCAATTTCGAGCCCTTAAGGAATCAAATAGAGTCTGCCATGGCTACATGCTAACGTAACGTTATTGCGCAACTGTAGGCAGCGATAAGGGAATCGAAAGTCACAGGAGCCACACGGTTCCAGGCATCGACCAATTAGGAACCGGTTCCCAACGGGAACCGGTTTTCGATTCCCATCCCTAGAGCTGGCGTGGGATGGTTTATTATGAATATAAGCCTGGCGACCAAAGTGTTAAACCAAGCCTTAAGTACCCGGCACTACTATCCATCTTGGGGAAAGATGGTATTAGGCACGGATTACGCACGCCTAAAGACGCAGAGGAATACATGAAGCAACATGGATCTGGTCCCCCGGGGCCGGACGCAATATAGGCTCGAATCAGATAAGCCTACTCATCTTTCTCTTTTTCTCAATTTTTTTTCCTCTTTGTATTTTAGTACATTTATTAGAATGACTTTACCACGGCTCAACAAAAGCAACAGATGATATGCATGCTGGCAACACTGAGGCACAAGGTGTTTAATACGGATCGTAAGGCATTATATTTATAGACTTCTGGTCTCTGAGGAGACAATAATCCAATATTGACATTGGGAACATTCTGGAATATTCTGGACTCCTCTCTCGACTGCTCAGGGGCACAATGGAATATTCCGGAAAATACTAGTAGTCATGACTCCTGGGTAGGAAGATCATTCTGGAACATAACAGCAGTGTTTACGAATTTACAAGGGTATTCTAGAATATAGTGCACTCCTACAACGAAGGCCTGTAACTTTAACATTAACATCCGGTATGTATAAGCATATGATCAAATGACGGAAGTTTAATAAGGCTTTAAAAAAACATCAGCCACATCTAAAGGTATAAGCATGACAAGGTTATTCTAATATTTTAAATAATTACACCACTGATTTAGAGATTTGAATAATGTAGCTCTAAAAGTCTCTGTTTTTCTCTTTATTCAATTTAATCTTAATTCTCACTTTTTTTTTTTTTTTTTTTTTATGTATATATATATTTTTTATGATGTTAGTATTTTTCTCCACTCTTTTCCTTTTTCTGATGGTTCCAACATAAGTTAGTAGAAGGTTCAAATGAATATATCAATGAAGGTATATTTTTCATTTTTCACACTATTGTTATTACATTAATGGGAAGGCGCAAGACCAAAAGCGACATTCTATTGAATTAGAATGAAAGTTTTAGATCCTATGGCAATTAGCATAGGAAGAGTAGGGTTACAAAGCTCATTTTGGGCAACCCGGTGGCTTAAGGGAGGGAGTCATACGCGTAGGATGTGTCTATGGAACACGTGGGAGGGGGGATTAGGGGATTTTTATTTGTATATATGTATGTTTTTAAGCTCGGCTCTCAACGGGACCTCAATAGTTGGATGTATATCTATTGTAGCTTCGCACTCCAGAAGCATTACCAACAACTACACAACAACATGTATAGATTATGGCTAGTTTGAATATAATGATCTGGAACACTGGGGGAATAAATAATCAACACAAACGCAAAAGCGTGCTCACACTGATGAAAAAAGAACAGGTTGACGTGGCTCTGCTAAGCGAAACGCACATTTTAGAGAAAGACAGATACGTTAGCGGACAACACATATCATAACATTAGTCACTCTTCCTTTGGAACGAGAACTCGGGGTGTTGCCATAGTCGTTAGACGAAAGTTGAATATTGAATTGAAGGGAGTATGGTCTGATGCAGATGGTCGGATAACTATAGCTAAGATTGTACACAAGAACAGGAAAATAGCGTTGGTAGCGGTATACGCCCCAAATTTGTACGAAGTGGGTTTCTTCACTACACTTACCAAAGCAATGTTAGACCTTCCCGATTACTCATTTATAATTGGTGCAGATTTTAATGCCATTTGGAATCCAAGGATGGCCAAATCTTACCTCTCCTTTTCCAACGAACAAAAGAATTCATCTAATGCATTAAAGGATTGGTCGAAGATTACAGGTGTAAATGACTTATGGCGATCACTTAACCCCACGACCCGAAAGTACTCTTGTCGATCTGCGAGACATAACACATTATCCAGAATAGATTATGTTTTTGCATCCCGAGACTATTTGATAACTATGATGTGGAAATGATACCCAATGCATTATCAGATCACTGTTATTTACTCCTAAAAGGAACATTTGGTATACTATCTTCCCGAGCCCCAAGATGGCGATTTAACTCTATGCTGCTTAATAACAAGGAATTCATTACACAACTCAAAGAAGCTCTTACAGTATTCCTACGGAGGAATGCAAACTCGGTGCAGGACCCCAGAATATTATGGATGTCGGTAAAGGGAATGATCAAGGATTTCACTGATAGCTTTTCCTCCAAAATGCGCAAGAATCGATGCTCAAAACTGGCTGAACTTGAAACGCTTTACTCAACGTTATTTAATTCTTTACAATACAACAACTCGATTCAACTGGAAAATCAAGTTAATGTACTAAAAAAAGAGATTAACACCATATACAGACAACAATCTGAAATACAAATACGTAGCACAAGACAACAGCAGTACTCGCAAGGTGCCAAACCAAGTCACCTATTAGCTATGCGATTTAGAGTTAATGCAAAATTTGCAGATATAACTACCATTAGAGCACAACAAGTACTTGTTACAGACCCTGAAAAAATAAACGCGACATTCAAAGAATTCTACTCCAACTTGTATAAATCAGAAACGACCTTCGATCAAAACAAAATGGACACATATCTTAATCAAATTAACCTCCCTAAACTTTCAGAGGATGACGCTAAATAGTTAGAAACACCGATCACACTAGAGGAACTCAAGGCCATATCCGAAATGCAAAGTGGTAAGGCTCCTGGAAGAGACGGTATCCCACCAGAAATGTACCTCTCTTGTTGGGACATAATTGGACCCTTATTACTAAATATGATTTTATACTCAGTCAAGGAGGGGAACTTCCATAAGAACGACAATATTGCACTCATAACAGTCCTCCTTAAAAAAGACAAAGACCCCACCGAGTGCGGTAGTTATAGACCCTTAAGCCTCCTCGGAACCGATATCAAACTGTACTCTAAGGTATTAGCCATCAGACTACAAAAGCATATGACGTCTTTAATTCATCCAGACCAAACTGGCTTCATAAGAGGCCGCTTGATCACTGATAACATAAGACGATTACTGCACGTACTAGATGCTGACAAGGATGACACCACACCTAAGGCGATGCTGTCCCTGGATACAATGAAAGCTTTTGACAGGTTGGAATGGTCATATCTATGGGCTGTATTAGAAAGGATGGGGTTAGGTAAAGGTTTCATTGATATGATTAAAGTATTATACAAAGACCCATCGGCCATGATTACAACAGGTATAATCACCTCCGGAATCTTTCCGGTATCACGCTCAGCTAGACAGGGTTGCCCTCTTAGTCCCGGACTATTCGATCCATCATTAGATCCTTTAGCACAATATATAAGACAATCCCAAGCCATAGAACCAATCGTAATCAAGGGCACACAACATAAAATTTGTTTATATGCGGACGATGTAATACTGTTCATGCAAAACCCCAACACCACATTGCCTCATCTGCTCAATTTGATTGAGGACTTGAGATTTATCGGGATTTAAGATAAATTGGCCGAAGTCGGCTTTCCTTCCACTTAACGCCCCTGCAAAAAAAATATATAACCCTCCCAGAAGAGATACCTATGGTAAAACACTTTAGATGTTTGGGAGTGGAAATATTCCCCACCATAAGACAAACGGTGAAGCACAATTACATAAAAATCCAAAACAAAATCAAAGACGACCTTGACAGGTGGTCAAAACTTAAAAACTCAGTACAGGCACGGATATCAATAGTTAAGATGGACGTACTACCTAGAATCAACTTCTTCAGCTCAATGCTACCGTTACCCCCTCCAAAAAATTACACTCCTCCACATACAAATTTATTTGGAATAACAAACCACCACGTATAAAAAGATCCACCGCACAGAGAAACAAAGCAGATGGTGTTATGGCATTTCCAGATTTTTACCACTATTTTAAGGCGTACACTTTAAGACCATTGACAACATGGTTTGATCCCCAAGCATTAGTATCCTGGAGAAATTTAGAAGAAAATATAGTAGCCCCACATAGACTGAAGGACATAGCATACACTAAATTATCAATTAAGCAATGCGAACGGAAATTTGGCCCCATAATTACTCATGCGATCCGGATATGGCGTGAAACATAGAAAAAATATTCTAACCCACATAAATGGCATAATCATACTCCCTTATTCAATAACAATGCACTCTTGATTGGAAAACGACCTATAAGATTTCCTATATGGGAAAAGCAAGGCATACACTCATTAGGTGATGTTTTTAACAAACAGGGTTTTTGTAGTTATGAAGAGATACGCAAAAAAAATTTAATCTCACCGAGTCCACACATTATTTTTACGCACAGTTATTGTTATGTTTGAAGTCTCACAGTGTTCCATTAAAGATACCAATTGAACACCACATATACCACAAATTCTTCTATGAAAGAGAGACGTCGAGAGGTTTTGTTTCAGATTTTATCATCAATTACTAACGTCCTCGTATGAAACCCTCCACCTAGACTCTGTCTGGAGGAGGGATATACCAGACCTGGAAAGTGATTTTGACTGGCAAGAAGCCTGGGCAAATGTTCGATTTACATCAAGGAACCCGGACCATCAACAAATCAATCTTAACTATATTCACAGGACATACTTGACTCCTATAAGACTGAAAAAAATGGGTCTTAACACTTTAAGTGCCGAAAACGTGTTTAGGCGTCTTTCCTAGCCATGCTAAAGTTGCCGAGGACGCCCTAACACGTCTTTAATATCAATATTTCAAAAATCTGTGATCGGAATCATATTTCCCCTCTGCAGCCTTCACACACAGTTCTGAGCTCCTCTCAATCCTCTAGCGGTTCAAGAGCGCCATCTGGTGGCCGATCGGCAGAAGCGCCAAACAGGAAGTCATGTGGATGAAGTGGTGATCACCCATATTACTTCCGGGCACTCGCTATAGGTCCCGGGACTCGAGCTCGACACAATACATAGCGATCCGTTGCCAATAACTCGATAAACAACATGATTTGGACGTATATACTATTATATAACCTGGAAATGGACCGGGTATTTCGACATCCCATAATGGAAAACTGTCTACCCCACGCTGATCGCCCAACGGCCCGAGGAGACTGGGGTGAGTTTTAGCGTGTAATATTACCGTGTTCGATACTAACTGATCTGATGAACATATGACCCACATTAGATGAATGGTATAACGCTGCCCACGGAATTATAAACGCCCCCCTCGCCCATCCGGTCAACATCAGATGACGTGTAGTAACTTCCAGAAGTACGTTCAGTTGGAATTTTTTATATCGCGCCGATTGCTATCAAACTGTATTTCATCATCAATATAATGCATTTGGGGCTATAAATCACGTTCTGGAGAAAGCTGCAGAAAGAGATGAAAACATACTTATACCTTAGACCATATTTTAGTATGAATATGTGAATGAAAAAGTTTAACGTTGCTACACCATGAACAATACATATAGGACCTTGAATGGGCCATAGTAATGGCAATCTAGCAATAGAATTTAAAAAGTTATAGCCCTGCAAAGAAGGGGAACTTCTCCATCTTAAATAGAGCTGGCAACGGATGGTATATCATGAATTTAGCCTTAGGCAATCAAAGTGTTAAACAAGACTCCAAATGCTCCTTATGTACAAATGGGGACGAGGGGACATTTATGCACATGTACTGGGACTGTCCACCAGTTAAGATATTCTGGAAAGGGGTGACCCAGCAATTATCAAATCTCTTAACTCTGAATATACCTGTACACCCCTCTGTATTACTGCTGAATGATGTTTTTGAGTGTGCAGTACATCCACAGCTAAAGAGATTGGTTTTATCGGGTATCACAGTGGCTAAAAAGCTGATAGCATCACGATGGTTCCAACCGGAAAAAATGTGCCGAAAGGTCTGGATTATTACATATCTCGATGTGATTTATCAAGAAATATCTACAGCAAGAATTTTGGGTCTCAATGAATCCAAAATGACAATGTGGTTAGAAGTGGTGGAGAGAATAAAAGCTAGCATATAATGATAGTGTCTGGTTAGGAGCGAGGGATAATGGATGGATTATCCAATGGGGGGTCCGGGAGGGGGGGGTACGAGCTAGAGCATATGTGTGTAGGGTATTAGATAGCAGGTATTAGGGGTATATCCTGTATAAGACATTTAACTAATTGGTGATTTCATTGGATGTGCACTGTTAATAATGCTTGTATATCTTATCGTGTGTTGTCATGTTTGTTTATACGTTTGTTTAAAAAATAATAAAAAAAGAAAATACAAAAAAAGAAAAGGTAAACGGATGAAAAGGTAAACGGATGAAAAGGTAAACAGATGAAAAGGTAAACAGATGAAGGGTAAACAGATGAAGGGTAAACAGATGAAGGGTAAACAGATGAAGGGTAAACAGATGAAAAGGTAAACAGATGAAGGGTAAACAGATGAAAGGTAAACAGATGAAGGGTAAACAGATGAAAAGGTAAACAGATGAAAAGGTAAACGGATGAAAAGGTAAACGGATGAAAAGGTAAACGGATGAAAAGGTAAACGGATGAGAAGGTAAACCGATGAAGGGTAAACAGATGAAAAGGTAAACGGATGAAAAGGTAAACAGATGAAAAGGTAAACAGATGAAAAGGTAAACAGATGAAAAGGTAAACAGATGAAAAGGTAAACGGATGAAAAGGTAAACGGATGAAAAGGTAAACAGATGAAAAGGTAAACAGATGAAAAGGTAAACAGATGAAAAGGTAAACAGACTGACCTCTTGATCAGTCTCTGGTCCACCACTGTGTCTTCAGAGTCAGGCCGGTCGGCCAGGTGAAGCAGGAGGGGCGTGGAGGGCCCCGCGTCGCGCCCCCCCTCCCCTGCCACACCCTCCGAGTAGGACACCCCCTTGTAGAAGTCGTCCCCCTGGCTGCCCGGGCCCCGCCCCCCCGCCGCCCCCCCCTCGTCCTCCAGGATCTTGCCTATGGAGAACTGGAAGAGGGCGTCCGGGCCGACCGCGCCGCTGGCCCCGCTCTGGGGGGCCAAGCCGTCCGAGGGCGGGCTGCTGAGGGTGGAGCTGTCCTGGCTCTCCAGAGAGTGCTCTTTGACCAGGCTGGAGTAGTAGTCGGCCCCGGGCACGTAGTAGGGGCTGTAGTCCAGGGGCCCCCCGCCGTTGGCACCCGCCCGACTCGAGGCCGAGGCAGCGGCAGGAGGCGCTGGGGGCCGGACGTGGTGGAAAGGCTCCCCTCCCCCTCCCAGCGCGTCGCCAGGCTGCCGCTGCTCCTCCTCCAGCGAGGTGAAGGGGGAGAACTTCTGGAAGTGGGAGGCGAGGGCCGCCACGGTGGTTCCCTCGGGGGGCTTGGAGGCTGCCGCCAGGGGGGCCGCCGTGCTCGAGGACAGCCCCCCTCCTCCTGCTCCTCCCGTCGTCCGGATCGGGAGAACGCGCCCAGAGCCGTCGATCCACAGCACAAAGTCTGTTCCACAGAGACCACAAACAGCATGGATGAAATTGCATGCTTGGGGAGCATTCTCTCATCAGAAATCACTGATGGTTTGTTAGAATTATTACATTACATTTACATTTTAGTCATTTAGCTGAAAGCTTTTATCCAAAGCGAGTAAGCGACTTACAAGTTCTGTACGACAAGTCAGCAGGAAGGGTACAACTCTATCAGCTGAGTAACAATGTTCATCAAACAGTGTTGAAACTTGGGTGCTGCAGTATTGAGTGCATAGTAGTAAAGACACATTAGTATAGTAGGAAGAGTGCATGATAGTATAAGACAGTAAGAAGTTTAGCGTTTTATTATTATTTTTATTTACCTGTATAATATCCAGGCGCCAATACTTCGTCTTGCTTGTATCCGTGCTCTCCAACCAACTGGCGCAGGGCCTCAGCAACTAGACCTTTATAACTGACAGGAAAACACAACCATCACAATGAGCTGGTGTGCTTCTAGCCATGTCTAATAATCTACTACAAGAGAATTCAGTTAAGTCTTCAGTGTCAAGTGAATACATTTTTTGTATATAGTTACTGTAGCGATGTATTAACTCCTGACTATGCCTGTATTAACTCCTGACACTACCTGTATTAAAACTCCTGACTACCTGTATTAACTCCTGACTCTACCTGTATTAAAACTCCTGACTACCTGTATCAACTCCTGACTCTACCTGTATTAACTCCTGACTCCACTTGTATTAACTCATGACTCCACCTGTATTAACTCCTGACTCCACTTGTATTAACTCATGACTCCACCTGTATTAACTCTCCTGACTCCACCTGTATTAACTCTCCTGACTCTACCTGTATTAACTCCTGACTCTACTTGTATTAACTCCTGACTCTACCTGTATTAACCCCTGACTCTACCTGTATTAACGCCAACAACGGCTAAATCGTTTTTGGGATCAATATTTCTTTTTTTCGCCATGGCATTCATAATTCATCCAGCCTCCTTCCGGACTGCAGCGGCACCCTGTCTGAGATTGCAACGCCTCAATACCGCCGCCTGGTGGATGGTCGGGCGAGTTACACTCACGCTAAACCGGAAGTGGCGATCGGTGCATCGAGGAAATTCCTCCGGCAGTAATATCTTGTTACGTGGGTCCAGACAAACAATCAAGTGCATTTGGATCGCTTTCTAAACGCAATAATCGCTATGATTTCGGCGTTTATTGCGCCATACAAACCGAAAATGGATCTAGGAGATCGACGTCAAATAATTGGGATCTTTTTCCTCCAGTCTCATCGGCGAACGGTAAGAGGACACTAACGTTATTTTCAGCCCGATTGTCCATTTCTTTATTTGCAATCAGTCTGATCAATATATCAACCCATACTAAATAAAGCTGTTACTGACAATCAAGGAATTATAAACGACCCCCCCCCCCTTTCCTTCACGCATGATGAAGCATAATGTATACCGATCATATACATTTGAATTTTTTTAATATAGCGCATATAGGAAAGAAACGCCAATCGATAATCTATCATATGCGTCAGGGCCTATAACTAGCGTTTTTGGAATTACAGCAGAAAAGCTTAAAAACATACTTATATTCTAGACGGTATTAACACAACAATGTATGAATGAAAAAATATAACGTTCCCACATCCGGAACGATAAGATAATCGATGTTGAATGGGCCATAGTAATGCAGATATAGCTATAATATTTAAAAAGTTATAGCCCAGCAAAGAAGGTAAACATCTCCATAGGCTTACAGCGCTGGCAGACTGGGTATAATGATGGGCACAATGCCCGGCGCCCAATGTGTTAACTCTCCTGACTCTACCTGTATTAACTCCTGACTCTACCTGTATTAACTCCTGACTCTACCTGTATTAACTCCTGACTCTACCTGTATTAACTCCTGACTACCTGTATTAACTCTCCTGACTCTACCTGTATTAACTCTCCTGACTCTACCTGTATTAACTCTCCTGACTCTACCTGTATTAACTCTCCTGACTCTACCTGTATTAACTCCTGACTCTACCTGTATTAACTCCTGACTCTACCTGTATTAACTCTCCTGACTACCTGTATTAACACCTGACTCTACCTGTATTAACTCTCCTGACTCTACCTGTATTAACACCTGACTACCTGTATTAACTCTCCTGACTCTACCTGTATTAACTCTCCTGACTCTACCTGTATTAACACCTGACTACCTGTATTAACTCTCCTGACTCTACCTGTATTAACACCTGACTCTACCTGTATTAACACCTGACTCTACCTGTATTAACTCTCCTGACTCTACCTGTATTAACTCCTGACTCTACCTATATTAACTCCTGACTCTACCTGTATTAACTCCTGACTCTACCTGTATTAACTCCTGACTCTACCTGTATTAACTCTCCTGACTCTACCTGTATTAACACCTGACTACCTGTATTAACTCCTGACTACCTGTATTAACTCTCCGGACTCTACCTGTATTAACACCTGACTACCTGTATTAACTCCTGACTCTACCTGTATTAACACCTGACTCTACCTGTATTAACTCTCCTGACTCTACCTGTATTAACTCCTGACTCTACCTATATTAACTCCTGACTCTACCTGTATTAACACCTGACTCTACCTGTATTAACTCTCCTGACTCTACCTGTATTAACTCCTGACTCTACCTATATTAACTCCTGACTCTACCTGTATTAACTCCTGACTCTACCTATATTAACTCCTGACTCTACCTGTATTAACTCCCCTGACTCTACCTGTATTAACACCTGACTCTACCTGTATTAACTCCCGACTCTACCTGTATTAACTCCCCTGACTCTACCTGTATTAACTCCCCTGACTACCTGTATTAACTCCTGACTCTACCTGTATTAACTCCTGACTCTACCTGTATTAACTCCTGACTCTACCTGTATTAACTCCTGACTCTACCTGTATTAACTCCTGACTACCTATATTAACTCCTGACTCTACCTGTATTAACTCCTGACTCTACCTGTATTAACTCCTGACTACCTATATTAACTCCTGACTCTACCTGTATTAACTCCTGACTCTACCTGTATTAACTCCTGACTACCTGTATTAACTCCCCTGACTCTACCTGTATTAACTCCCCTGACTCTACCTGTATTAACTCCCCTGACTCTACCTGTATTAACTCCCCTGACTCTACCTGTATTAACTCCTGACTACCTGTATTAACTCCCCTGACTCTACCTGTATTAACTCCTGACTACCTGTATTAACTCCCGACTACCTGTATTAACTCTCCTGACTACCTGTATTAACTCCCCTGACTACCTGTATTAACTCTCCTGACTACCTGTATTAACTCCTGACTACCTGTATTAACTCCCCCGACTCTACCTGTATTAACTCCCCTGACTCTACCTGTATTAACTCCCCTGACTCTACCTGTATTAACTCCCCTGACTCTACCTGTATTAACTCCCCCGACTACCTGTATTAACTCCTGACTACCTGTATTAACTCCTGACTACCTGTATTAACTCCTGACTACCTGTATTAACTCCCGACTCTACCTGTATTAACTCTCCTGACTACCTGTATTAACTCCTGACTACCTGTATTAACTCCTGACTACCTGTATTAACTCTACTGACTCTACCTGTATTAACTCCTGACTCTACCTGTATTAACTCCTGACTCTACCTGTATTAACTCCTGACTACCTGTATTAACTCCCGACTTGACCTGTATTAACTCCCCCAACTACCTGTATTAACTCCTGACTACCTGTATTAACTCCCGACTTGACCTGTATTAACTCCCCCAACTACCTGTATTAACTCCTGACTACCTGTATTAACTCCCGACTTGACCTGTATTAACTCCCCCAACTACCTGTATTAACTCCTGACTACCTGTATTAACTCCCGACTTGACCTGTATTAACTCCCCCAACTACCTGTATTAACTCCTGACTACCTGTATTAACTCCCCTGACTCTACCTGTATTAACTCCCCCAACTACCTGTATTAACTCCTGACTACCTGTATTAACTCCCCTGACTCTACCTGTATTAACTCCCCTGACTACCTGTATTAATTCCTGACTCACCTGTATTTGCGGTTGACCTCGTCGGCCGTCAGGGCGTGGTCGAACATCAGCACCTTGTGCACGTCCTGCAGCCGCGGCCCTGTGTAGTCTCGGTACTCCAGCTCTACTGCGGCGTCCAGCAGCGAGAGGTAGCGGCGCACGATCAGAGCGTACGGGCTGTCTGCAGAGGAAGGGGGAGAAAGAGAGAGAGAGAGAGCCCTCTTTAGAGAACTGGCTACTTTTCCTTTCTGTATCAATAACAAGGATAGACTGTATTAGAGCAGAGCATGTTTTTAGCACTCGGACTAGCTCTAGAAATGTATCATATTCATATTGCCAGCAGCTAGGACTTCAAATGCATGCTAGTCTCCTCAGTCACATTGAGGAAAACTCTCAACGTGAGAGTATGCATATTATAACTCTCTCAACGTGAGTGTATGCATATTAAAACTCTCTCAACGTGAGTGTATTGATTGATTGAAAACTGCATATTATAACTCTCTCAACATGAGTGTATGCATATTATAACTCTCTGAATGTGAGAGTATGCATATTATAACTCTGAACGTGAGAGTATTGATTGATTGAAAACTGCATATTATAACTCTAAACATGTGTATGCATATTATAACTCTGAACGTGAGTGTATGCATATTATAACTCAACATGTGTATGAATATTATAACTCTGAACGTGAGTGTGTGAATATTATAACTCTGAACGTGAGTGTGTGAATATTATAACTCTGAACGTGAATATTATAACTCTGAACGTGAGTGTGTGAATATTATAACTCTGAACATGAGTGTGTGAATATTATAACTCTGAACTTGAGTGTATGTATATTATAACTTGGGAAACATTTCTGAAAAAACACCATTGATTGAGGATAGCTTTGAAAAGTCAATACCTGAGTGAGTGAGTGAGTGAGTGAGTGAGTGAGTGAGTGAGTGAGTGAGTGAGTGAGTGAGTGAGTGAGTGAGTGAGTGAGTGAGTGAGTGAGTGAGAAGCAGGCAGTACTGACTGATGACGTTGCTGATGAAGGCGGGGGAGAACACGCGGTGCAGCACCAGGCCGGGGAAGTGGCCCAGCTGGAAAAGGGACATGAGGATGTTGACGGTGGCCAGCGGGGAGCTGAGGGCCTTCAGCTCCAGAACCACCTCCAGCTTGGAGAAGAACTGGGCCTCGTTGGTCGGCCGGTAGCTCATCCGGCTGAAGGGGAACACCAGCTTCTGGATGACCTGGGGAGGGAGGGAGCCGGTCCACAGCGCTCAGAAACAAGTAGGGCTGCACCGAATAGTTCCAAGTAGGGATGTGCGATATTATCGGCCGATATTGGCATTAAAATGTAATATCGGAAATTATCGGTTTTCACCAATTTTTTTTCTTTTTTTTTTTTTTTACATTTATTTAACCTTTATTTACCCAGGCAAGCAAGTACCAGTAAGAACAAATTCTTATTTTATTTATTGTCAAAAGTATGCATAATGTTGTGTTAATTCCACGACAAGAGATATGTAATGTTAATTACCTGAAATGATTACGTTTTTCTGGGGGGAAACCCTGCATATATCGGTATCGGTTGATATCGGTATCGGAAATTAAGTGTTGGACAATATCGGTATATCGGATATCGGTAAAAAAGCCAACATCGAACATCCCTAGTTCCAAGCTTCGTTCATAACGTTGACATTCTAATTCTAAAATCAACATTTGAATAAAAAAATTATTATAATAATAATTTGTATATTCATTGCAGGGGCGGAGCTAGGGGGTGGCTACTTGGGCTCAAGCCCCGAATGTTTTCTGAAAAGCCCCGAATCTATTTTATTTTTTTTTTTTTTTTTTTTGACAATTCATCATTGTTACATGAAAATATGTTTTCACCAGATTTAGCAGAAGCTAATTCCCATCTGTGGTCTATCCAGCTGCTAACTGTATTTGAGTGAGTTAAGTCTTGGTGTCATGGTAGACTCAGACCTAAGCTTTAAATCACAATCAACAAGTTGACAAAAACTTAATTCTTCCACCTTAGAAACATAGCTAAAGTACGGCCATTTATAAATCAAAAGGACGCTGAAAACCAGATCCATGCCTTTATCTCAAGCCAACTCGACTACTGTAATGCACTCCTTACCGGCCTCCCGAAAAAATACGATGATAACTATTTTATTGCAATGCACTATTGCATTATTTTATTCTATTTACTAACTATTTTATTGCACTGCACTATTTTACTTTGTATCAGTGAATCATAGACGCCTGGCCATAAGAGCATTCGGAGCATCTCTGCTCTCCCACTATTGAACTTGGGGGAGCAAAGGTATGCTCTTGCTCCACCACTTTTTGATCATATGAAAAATATGATATATCCCCCCCCCAATATATAAATCTAACCATAACTACATTATGGTTAACTGAGTTTTATAGTGAAAAGAGCAACTTTATTGGTCAAGATTGAAGGCTCTATATTGCAGGAAATTGCACGTACAGGTTAATTAAATTAAAAAGAAATCTGCCGTGGAGGGGGGCGTGCCTGACCCCCTCCAAACCACCCCTTGCCTGCAAAAAAAAAATAAAAAATTATATAAAAAAAAATAAAAAATAAAAAAAAAATAAAAAAAAGGGCACCTATCTGGGCTAAGCCCCGGATCTCCTATAATCCTAAATCCGCCCCTGATTCATTGTTTAAACCAATTGGGGTTTTCTTCACAGTTGCAGATAAAGATTAGGCTACACTAATATTATACTATTATACTATTATAGTATATGACTAATCATAAAAATGTAAATAAAACAATCATAAATTATGTAGCCTATCTGAATCCGCTTGGCACTCGGCGCTCCATCAAGACGTCACCATCACTTTCGTACCAACCGTGCCCTTATTGGATTATTTATGTTGATGAAACTGACGAGTTATATTCATTAACTCAAGGGGGCGCTGTTTACCTTCTGGTTAGAAGGCCATCGCTGTAATGCAATGGGGAGAATGCCGTGTTTGCAAGTGCTAAAACTATATAAAATATTATAGCTATGGATCTAATAAACACGTCGATTGTCAGTGAGTTGCTCCAGTCAACATGCAAAAAACTGATAATTTTTTCATACATACATTTTAGTTTTAAACCGTGGTGAATATGAGTATAGTTCCAGAGCGATTCTGTCTAATCTCAAGAAACTCGAGCAAACCGCGCTTCAATGCATTTCCTTAGAAATCGTTACATTTGTCGCTTGATTTATGAATAGTTCTGAAATAAACGCTAGATTATCGGTATTATATGTGTCCTCATGCACGAACAGAAGCAGGGGCTGAAAAGTCGCTTCTCCGTGCCTTGGTCAGCGCCAACCGCACGCACACTCACACAATACAAGTGCAATACCGGCCGGAAGGCGTTAGGTGGCGGTACTGGCCTTTTGCGAGCTCAGACCCATTCCCAATGATAACATCAGGCTGGATGGATGAAAAATTAATGGATATAGCGAATAAAAGAAATAACGATTAAAACCCGACTTTTCTCGTGATTGGCGCTCAAGCGATGGCGAGTTAACCCAACTTTTCTCGTGAATGGAGCCCAATGAGTTAAAGAAAGTTGATTTAATTTAAAAAAAAATTAAGACTCATCTCTACGCCGACGCTGATATCGCGGGCGCGATAGAATGACGTCAATTGTTTGACGTGGTCTGCTGGGAATTGTAGTCTTTTTCCAGGTTTTTTTTTTACATAGAAAGTTTCTCTAGAAGTTATACGCTACTTTTTATTTGGTGTTGATAAAACAATAAATAACTGAACCAGGATCATTTCAATTCGATGCTAAATAAACTTTTACGCATGGGTAAAATGTGCCAGATTTAATTTGACAGGCGTTGCATTTTTATCAATATCTTGGCCATTTCTTGTGCTAGAATCAAATGGAAAGAACTGGACGGAAGTGCAGAGAGAGGCGGAAGTTGACTGCGAGAAAAGAACAGTATAAGAAGAACGAAATTAATAATTTCTGAAGAACACACGTTTTTCCAGCCAGCAAAACTTTAGCTTTAGTAGTTCGACTTGTAGTAGTAGTAGTAGTAGTAGTAGTAGTAGTAGTAGTAGTAGTAGTAGTAGTAGTAGTAGTAGTAGTAGTAGTAGTAGTAGTAGTAGTAGTAGTAGTAGTAGTAGCAGCAGCTATCCGGTGCTAACATGAGGCGAGGTGAGCGTGTCTGCTCTGTGCCAATCTTCAGATGATGACGATCCATCTTTTGTAGATGACAACAACGAGAGGTAAAGACACTTATTTTGGACATTTATTGCTTTTGTTTAGTCAGTCACACTCTTACTGTACTTGTTGGGTTTGCAAAGAAAGGCTTGCACATGATAAGTGTACATGATGAATGCACATGACAAGTGTACATGCTGAATGTACATGACAAGTGTACATGCTAAGTGTACATTATAAATGTACATAAGTGTACATGATGAATGTACATGATAAGTGTACATGATAAATGTACATGATAGGTGTACATGATGAATGTACATGATACATGAGGGCTAACCAAGACAGGTGAGAGACTTATTATTATTAGTGCTTTTGTTTAGTTATAACTCTGTTCATAAAAGTTGAAAATAATGTATTTTTACATGTCATTGTCTACAGCAATGATTTGCCTGGGACATCTAGGGGGGCAGGGCGTGCCCAAGCCCGGTCCAGGTCAAGAAATGACCCAGACAGGTGAGAGACTTATTATGGATGTTTATTGCTTTTTTATTATTACTAGGTTTTACGTGTGTAGTGTATTTAATTTTTTTTGGATCCGCCTCAGGCATCCTGCACTCTATATGACTACACTCTAGTCATACGTGTACTGTATATATGTATATTGAATATCCCACTTTACTTATTTTTTTACATTTTTACTGTAAAACGTTTTTTTTTTTTTTTACTTTTTTTTGTAAAAAAAAACTTACTTTTACTGACTTTTTGTATAATAAAAAAAAAATCTGGTGATAATTTCCAGTTGAGAATCAAAATTTCGTCTGTGTTTATTACCTGTGTATGGAGAAAATAATGCTTTGTAAATTGAATTCTGTTCGGTACTCTTTTGTTTATGTAAATATGCTACCCGACAGTAACCGTCGGTAGTGTGATAGTAAAGGGTTAACCTTCTGTAGTGTGCAGTGGTGCGTTATTGAAATCATCTGGGCTTGCACGCACCACGTGCACGCGCGCTCCCGCGAATGCGCATTTAATGTCCCCTCGCTTGAGCACAGACTAAAGACAGTGCCTAATTGCCTCTACGAATGGAATGTAACACATGTCTTCACAACAAGTTAGGTGTGAATGTATCTGAGAACGTATTTAACACACCTGACGACCGGCGCTATTGCTATGCAAATAGCGAGTACTTATGAAGAACGCATGCCTGGTAGTGTGGCAGTGAAAGGGTTAAAGACATACATTTTCTATCTAGGGAGGATTGTGTTGGCGCTGCAGGGGAGAAGGCTCATCTGTAAGAAATACAGTACAGTCTATTTTAATCTAAAAATGAAAAGAGCAATTATTCAGTACCTGGTAAATTAGTACCCTTTGGAGATTATAACCAATTTTATGCATGGATATACTTTTTCGTCAGGCTTGTTTTACACAACAAATTTCCTTTGTACTTTTTGCCCGAAACTGACTGGGCCTAGTTTTTTTGATCCACTTTTTCTCCCATTTTCTATATTTTCTCCCATCCCAATTTCGTATCATCCAATTCAACCCTCCCCTGTCACGAACGCTGTTTCTTGCCTCCCACAAGCCGGCTGCAGTGAGGACTAAGTCATACATAGCACAAGTCCCCTCCGGTACTTGAGGTAACAGCAGTCGCATCTTTTCACCTGCGCAGCTCGACCTCTCAGTGTCGAGGAGTAACGCGTGGGAGGCTCACGCTGCCCCCGACACTTCCTGATTCTACTGCGCAGGCGCACCAACCGACTTGTAGGAGTCGCTTGTTCACAACGTTCGATCCCCACCCTTCAGTTTTTCCCTCCCCGTAATACGGCCAATGTGTATTACTGCGGACGACCAGCCAAACTGAAAAACAATGTGGAGAGCTGGATTCGAACACGCGAATCCTAGCGTCTCCACACTGGTGGCGAGTGCCTTAGACCACTACACCACCTAGCCGCCCCTGACTGGGCCTAGTTATTGACCTAATGTGATGTTATTTTGTTGAAAATCATAATTTAGTATCAGGCATCATTCCTGTGATGAGCAAGGAGCAGCCGAAATTACAGAATTAGTAGAATTGCAGTTGGACAGGCCTTTAGGTTCAATGACTAAGATGCCCGTTAGTGCCAGGTCTAAACAAGGTCAGACATGAAGGGCGGCTAGGTGGTGTAGTGGGCAAGGCACTCGCCGCCAGTGTGGAGACGCTAGGATTCGCGTGTTCGAATCCAGCTCTCCACATTGTTTTTCAGTTTGGCTGGTCGTCCGCAGTAATACACATTGGCCGTATTACGGGGAGGGAAAACTGAAGGGTGGGGATCGAACGTTGTGAACAAGCGACTCCTACAAGTCGGTTGGTGCGCCTGCGCAGTAGAATCAGGAAGTGTCGGGGGCAGCGTGAGCCTCCCACGCGTTACTCCTCGACACTGAGAGATCGAGCTGCGCAGGTGAAAAGATGCGACTGCTGTTACCTCAAGTACCGGAGGGGACTTGTGCTATGTATGACTTAGTCCACATTGCAGCCGGCTTGTGGGAGGCAAGAAACAGCGTTCGTGACAGGGGAGGGTTGAATTGGATGATACGAAATTGGGATGGGAGAAAATATGCAAAAAATGGGAGAAAAAGTGGATCAAAAAAAAACAAGGTCAGACATGAAACAGTGAAGCTATTATAGGGAGGTGTAGTGGTTACTTCCTGGTCTATAGGGAGGTGTAGTGGTTACTTCCTGGTCTATAGGGAGGTGTAGTGGTTACTTCCTGGTCTATAGGGAGGTGTAGTGGTTACTTCCTGGTCTATAGGGAGGTGTAGTCAGGGGTGCAGTCGTAATATGGGCGAAGGCCAAACGCCCGCGCACGCGCGCTCCCGTGCATACATGTTCCCTCGGTTGCGCACAGAACAGACGATACACCTTGTCTCATCCTTCCAGTCGAGAGATCAAGCAACCCCCCACCTACAGGGCTTGTATTTGGTTGTTGGTATCCTATTATTATGCAAAGTCTAGGTGATAAGTGCCGCGACGAGTCATTTTTGTGTGGCCGGCCGGCACTTACCACTTTGCATAATAATAGGATGCGCGCACTTCGGCCTCAGTGACGAAGCCCAAACGTCGTTTGACCGCGTTTGCCCAGCACTGCACCCCTGGGTGTAGTGGTTACGTCATTGCCGTTTCCGGCCGGTCCACCTCACAAAATTGCAACGAATTTCCTCATTGCCCATTTCTAAATCGTCTTGTTTAAAACAAATAAAGCAAGAACATTTGCACGGTGTACCTTTCTGTGTGTATTCATCCACAATCTAGAGCTCAACATGAAAATATTAGCAATTAATCGTAAAAAGAAAATCTCAAACAATAATGTTAATGATAGAAGGGAACTCATTTTGTGCAAAAAATGGAAAGCTTTCCAATGTCCATGAGGCAGAATTGTTACAATAGCCGATAATCCATTTTCCCCAATGATAAATCGCTATACGGGTGGACCTCGCGGGTGGTCCAAAGTGACGTCAGACTACACCTCCCTATAGCCCCGTCTATATCACACAACAACAGTAACAACAAAATAATCTTTAAGACGGGGATCTTACCTTGCTGTCCAGGTATTCACCCTTCTTCACCAAGAAGTCTGCGATGGTGTCTAGGAGGCGTGTTTCTCTCAGACGATGACGGGCGATGTATTTAGCGATGAGAGCCATGGTGTACGGGGTGATGCTGTCCACCTTTTTAGGAAGCTCCTCTGTTAAAGTCAAGAGGAAAAGTATTCAGTATTAAAGCCAAGAGGACAAGTATTCAGTGTTAAAGTCAAGAGGAAAAGTATTCAGTATTAAAGTCAAGAGGACAAGTATTCAGTGGTAAAGCCAAGATGACAAGTATTCAGTGTTAAAGTCAAGAGGAAAAGTATTCAGTATTAAAGTCAAGAGGAAATGTATTCAGTATTAAAGTCAAGAGGAAAAGTATTCAGTGTTAAAGTCAAGAGGAAAAGTATTCAGTATTAAAGCCAAGAGGAAAAGTATTCAGTATTAAAGTCAGGAGGAAAAGTATTCAGTGTTAAAGTCAAGAGTGAAAGCATTCAGTATTAAAGTTAAGAGGAAAAGTATTCAGTATTAAAGTCAAGAGGAAAAGTATTCAGTATTAAAGTCAAGAGGAAAAGTATTCAGTGTTAAAAGTCAAGAGTGAAAGTATTCAGTATTAAAGTCGAGAGGAAAAGTATTCAGTATTAAAGTCAAGAGTAAAAGTATTCAGTATTGAAGTCAAGAGTAAAAGTATTCAGTATTAAAGTCAAGAGGAAATGTATTAAAAGTCAAGAGTAAAAGTATTCAGTATTAAAGTCAAGAGGAAAAGTATTCAGTATTAAAGTCAAGAGTAAAAGTATTCAGTAAAGTCAAGAGTAAAGGTATTCAGTATTGAAGTCAAGAGTAAAAGTATTCAGTATTAAAGTCAAGAGTGAAAGTATTCAGTATTAAAGTCAAGAGGAAAAGTATTCAGTGTTAAAGTCAAGAGGAAAAGTATTCAGTATTAACACTTTCCGTGCCGGCCGTGTTTTCCTTTTTACCCCCTTGAATGCCGCCACCCACTTCAATGATAGCGCTCTCATATTTATGAATGCATAATCTATGTCTAAAATTATGGCTATGTGTCTAATCTGGCCGTTGCTTATCAATGACTTGTTTGCAGTCAACATTGTCAAAACAGATTTTTTTTTCTCTTTAATAATCGGTTAATTTCCGTTTTATAGCATTTTGAAAATCGCTCGTTTTTTGAAAGTTTCAGGAAAATATAAAGATTCCGTGATAAACAGCCTTTACTGGAATATTCTGGAATACACAAAAAACTGCCATTTTTCGGCCTATTTATGAATTGTTTTCAAATAAACGCTAGATTATCGATAGTATATGTGTACTTATGCACGCTAGAGAAGCGGGCTGAAAAATCAATCTCTCATTTCCTGATCGCACAGACACACACACACACACACATGGGGCAAACGCTGCTCTGTGAAAACAGCTCTGATTATCCCAATACTGGTAAAATAGATTCCTTACCTCAGATCAGATGTTCCCAAAAAAGATTATTCCAATTCCTGATCGCCATTCCAAATATCGATCACATTTATTGATCCAACGCTGCGTACTGGAAATATGTATTCCACGCTCTTCTGATGGGCCATAATGAGTCCGATGGGCTCGGATTACTTGCCTGAGAAGTAAAATGTGGATTCCGGATTTTTCTTTTCTCATCAATTTTCATTGAGTCCATTCCAAAAGGGTGCATTACCATCCGGGAGACGATAGGGGCGGTATTTTCCCAATGGAGCTCAGAGAGAGTTTGCAGCACTGACGTAATACTAGATTGATGAAATATGAATTCAAATCGCTAATAAAAAGAAAACGCTATATGGCGTCTTTGGCAATAAATGGTCAGCATGAACAAACGACATATAGCGTTGTTGGCAATGAAAGTGTTAAAGTAAAGAGTGAAAGTATTCAGTATTAAAGCCAAGAGTGAAAGTATTCAGTATTAAAGCCAAGAGTGAAAGTATTCAGTATTAAAGCCAAGAGTGAAAGTATTCAGTATTAAAACCAAGAGTGAAAGTATTCAGTATTAAAGTCAAGAGTGAAAGTATTCAGTATTAAAGCCAAGAGTGAAAGTATTCAGTATTAAAGTCAAGAGGAAAAGTATTCAGTATTAAAGTCAAGAGTAAAAGTATTCAGTATTAAAGTCAAGAGTGAAAGTATTCAGTGTTAAAGTCAAGAGGAAAAGTATTCAGTGTTAAAGTCAGGAGGAAAAGTATTCAGTATTAAAGTCAGGAGGAAAGGTATTCAGTATTAAAGTCAGGAGGAAAGGTATTCAGTATTAAAGTCAAGAGTGAAAGTATTCAGTATTAAAGTCAGGAGGAAAGGTATTCAGTATTAAAGTCAAGAGGAAAAGTATTCAGTGTTTACACTCAACAAGCATTACACCGTTTATCTAAATGACCACTCATCACAGAAAACAGACCAGGGCTGTACGTTAACTTTTTTTGCACATAGCACTGGTGCTACAGAGGTTGATAGTTTTGTAGCACAGGCCAAAATCTTGTAGCACAAGTATAAAACGTGTTATATTTGTAACAGTCACAAATGTGCCCATTGTATTTGTGTTATTTAGTTGCAGTGTCATGTTTGGCTGTCATTTTCATGCTGACAAGTTGACGTCACACAGCCAGACACGTTACGTGTAAGGAATTATGGTATTTGGTGTTGGATGTATGGACTCTACTAGGGGTGGGAATCACCAGTTTCATCACGATACGATACGATATTTGCCGATATCTGCCACAATAAGATACGATGCAGGTGCCTGCAATCGATATGAGACGATATCATAAGCCCATTTAACACAATCAGTAACATTTAGATCAACTCAAAAAAGGTAAAGAAAATATAATTTGAAAAAATTAGCTCTTCCAGACATTTAAATGAAAAACAATCTATTGTTTTTAATACAAATAGACCTCCTTGTTGGTGACAGGTATACACAACTCGGGTTGTTAGGGTCACGTCATTCACAAATGGGTCACGTGGTGTCGTAGTAGTAAAATCAGCTGTTCACCGGCGGGCTTCTGGAACAGTAAGGATGAGGGAGTGAACGGGGAAGTCACACTTTGCTGACCGCACGCACGATACACTACGATAAATCAAACCGTGACTCACTCTATTTGTGATACTATATGAACTATTTTTAACTCCAATAAACTAACCAAACACAGTATCCTGGATCCGTGATTATGTGGCGAGCGGCGCGTCTGGCAGGTATCATTATTTCCCCGTGTTAGTCTCTCGGTGACTGCAGTATGTTTGGACAGTCGCCATACACTCCTGTTCACTATAAAGTGCCACGATATATTGAGCTTTAAACTTTAAGTAAAAAATCTTGGAACTCACAACATGCAACCTAAAACCCCTTCCTCTCCCAAACCATTCCTGCAATTGTTTTATGTTGCATGATGATCATGAATACATTTATTATGTATTGTATTTTTTATGTTTAAATATCAACATTATCCGTCCTTCCTCAGTACAGTACAGTACAGTACAGTGAGTTAAATTGTGGAATAGTCTTAGTGACGGGTTGAAGTTGTGTACCTCTCAGGGGAGATTTAAAAAGGCCCTGAAGGATAAAATTAGGGATGTCCGATATTATCGGCCGATATTGGCATACAAATGTGATATCGGAAAATATCGGAAAATATCGGTATCGATTTTCAATTTACCCAGGCAAGCAAGTAAGAACAAATTATTATTTTATTTATTGTCAAAGTATGCATAATGTTGTGTTAATTACACGACAAGAGATATGTAATGTTAATTACCTGAAATTATTCAGTTTTTTTGGGGGGGAAACCCTGCATATATCGGTATCGGTTGATATCGGTATCGGAAATTAAGAGTTGGACAATATCGGTAAAAAAGCCAATATCGAGCATAATTCAGGAGTACAGTTTTGAGTAAAACATTTATTTTCTCTTTTCTTTTTTCTCTTAACACATTGGCGCCCGACCACGAGTTTATACGTGCTTCGAATCCATGCGTTGTGGACAGAATCACGGATAAAGCCGTGGCAAGTTGTTATTGCTTTTATTCCATTTTAATAACCTGTTCAAGGTCGCCGACCGGCACTGCAGATCTACCCTATTCTGTGAATTCGAGAAGGTGCAATACCGGCCAGATCCTCTTAGGGGCGTCATCGCGCCACTGCAGTATGCCCTGTGGCTGAAGGAATCAGCCTCCTTTTCTTTCCTTCAATGGATATTCCAGTAGCATGATTCTGGATCTACAGCCTGTATCTTGGATTACGTTTCGGATTGCAGATTTCACCATGCAATAAGGGGATTTATCATCAGCCAATGGACATATCGATCTACCAGATGGCAATCAATAACGGGGAAATGCTCTGGGGCATCAGCCCGACCACGGTAAGATCCCCTTCACGTAAATTACAGCCCCATCGGACACCGTTCTGATAGCCATCCAGGCGAACGGCCTATGTGGCTAGTTATACGAACACTGTTATTGGTAATCAATAATAATAAACGACGCCCCCCCCCCCCTTTCATGCATACATGCTTTGGGACAGTCCCGATCAAATGCAGTTTTAGTTATTTCTGTAGCATCTGTAAAACGGAAATGCCATTGGATATAACGTTAGCAGCTATTAGCCATTTATCTAGCTTTCCAGAAAATATACTAGCCCAAATCCGGTATAAAGCTTATATTCACGGCGCTATAAAATGACAACCTATTGATGCATTTATTTTTTATTTAAGCCATTTTGAAGGGACGGTTTATGAACTCAATTGACAATGAGAATGGACAGATAGCAATACTATAAAGTATAGATTTAACTCTACAAAAACCCACACATTTGTTTACATTCCCCGGTCCTCTTGCCACTAATTAGACTAAGCCCAGTGGTCGCGAAAGTGTTAAAGAAAAAGAATTTTTTTTTTATCTTGCAGCATATTTAAAAAATGTCTCTTATATTAAAGTATATTTAGTTTTTAAGAATTGTAAAGGATAGGCAAAAATAAGCATGTGCTTCAGCCTATTCCTTTTTTCGGTCATTGAGTTTGGATTTTGTGTGTGAGCTTACTTTGAATATGTACATTTGTGATTTTTTCTTTTTTTCTTTTCCTTTTGAAAGTCCACACGTGTGTTTTTGATTTATCTGTAAACAAAGACCGAAAATAAAACTATTCATCATCATCAGTACATTTACTATCAATATAATATATTCTTGACTTCATCTGGTCTTTCCAAAACACACACACACAGAAGGGAGAATGCCTGCCCCCCGCCTTCCCTTCCCCCAGTCCTCACTCTGCCCGTCCCCACTTCTCTCTATGGCTCTGAACAGGGTTAGCTTGTTGTTAGCTTACGCTAACGTAACGTTAATTTGGGTCTTTAACACGACGTGGTCATAAACAGTGGTGCAGTCGTAATATGGGAACTGGTTACACGCCACGTGCACGCGCGCTCCTGCGCACGCGCATACATGTTCCCTCAGTTGCGCACAGAACAGATGATTATTATGCATAACAATGGAGATCAAGCAGCCCCCCCCACCTTCTCGTAGGTTCCTATTATTATGCAAAGTCTAGGTGAGAAGTGCCGGCCGCCGGCCGGGTAGCTTTCTACAACGGCCGGGTACTTATCATTGCGCGCACTTCTGCCCTGAGTGACTACTAATAACACGCCGTGTAACCGCGTGTGTGCACGACTGCACCCCTGGTCATAAAGGAATGGCGAGGATTGCAAAGCATGCTAGATGCAATTGACCCGTTGCGGAATAAAACAGCAGGGATTTGTTTTGGGTCGCGAAATAGGCACACTAGCCTTGCTATGTTGCAATGTCCGTGTTCCAGACGCTACTGCTGTGTTGTGAGCCGAGCGGATACGACTCCACGGGATTTTCAAAATAAGAGTATCGATATGAACCGAACGTTGTTAGCTGCCGGAGCCATAGATATTATGGCTGGAGCTGCGCTTGGGCGGAAATTAGACTTGCCCCAGGATTTTCAAAATAAGAGTATCGATATGAACCGAATGCCTATCGCACCAGTGCTACTGAAGTAAATCCATTCATCGCACAGACCGATGTTGCTGTAGCACATGCAATATATATCTCGCACTGTACAGCGCTGAAACAGACGTCAAAGAAATTAGGCATTGCATGAGGTGTACCACAGGGCCCCATTCTTGGAACCATCCTTTTTTAGCTTCTATACTCAACACGAGCTTTCAAATGAACTACAGTAGACGGGTCAACATGGCCTACATAGAGGACATTTCTAAAAGGAACCTAGAGTTTTCAGAGTGTACCGAACATGCAACTGTGTGTTGTTTTTATTGGTCCGGTCTATTGAAGACCTATCCAGTGGAAAAAGGTGACGATTCATACCAGCCAGGCTGCTGACGAACCTCTCCTGCCTGTTTTGGTAGAAAAGGTGGGAGCTGAAGATGAGCTCCAGGCTCTTGTTGCTGGCCTCTCTGGCGCACGCCGCCAGCATCTCGTCCAGCAGCGCCATCTCCTGGTCGCGCACACCGCTCACACTGGCGAGCGTGTGCTTGACCAGCCGCAGGATCTTCCTGAGGGGCGGACAGACATGGGGACAAGATGTTGCTTTGAAATGTAGTTTTATTCAGTCATCATCTCACACAATACAATATGCACAATAATTTTACAATATTTGATTTGACAGTGACTGAAAAGGTACAGACTGAAGCATAATGCTATACATGCCTGTCCTATATTCTTAACAAAATTAACACTCCAAAACCAGTATTCTAAAATAAATTAACAAGTATTATTCACCTTTGTAGTTATAAAAAAAAAAATAGCTTTACAAACCATTTTCTTAAAAACCAAAAGTGAATGACTCATTCTTAACTGATCTGCATTGTTCCACAAGTTAACCCCAATAATATAAATACACCTCCTTTTAATCCCTTTCTTAGCTTTTTGAACAGTAAATTGTACTTACAAAACTGTAAGTAGTACCTGCCTCTACACCCTGCATCTACACCCCGCCTCTACAGCAGCACCATGCCTCTAGGGCTGAGCCCAAACGTTCGGACCTTCGTTTGTTACATTGGCATTCGAATTCTAAACATTTTATATATATTTTTTTATGTGTCTATTCATTCTGTTTAAACCAATGGGGTTTTCCTTCACAGTTGCAGATAAAGATTAGGCTACACTAATATTATAGTATTATAGGGCTGACCCCTATTAGTCGACTAATCGGTCGAAAGGAGCCGTAGTAGACTAGCCAACCTCTTAGTCGAATACAAATGTTATTTTATTATATAATTTTATTTTTTATTTAATTTTTTTTATCATTCTTTCCAAAAGAAAAAAGGCCTAGAAGCGTGGCTAACGCTAATGGCATGCATACCAGAGGCTAACTGCCTACGAAAACAGGCACAGAGGCACTGAAAGAGGATTTCACCCATCTAATGAACACACTACACTAGACAAATATCAAGATGTATCCATCAGTGGACCAATTGCATGCTTTTGCAGAGGACAAGAAGCCTTCAGTCGACACCTTCAGACATAAGCACCCCCCACAGCCCAAATGGAATTATACAAAATTTAAATTAAAATTAAAATATTCTCGAAGACACTCTGATGTCACAAGACCGCCGCCATCTTGGTATAGGGGGACCATACGGATTTCTACCATCAAATCCATGCATTGAGCTCCGTTTTTATTACATGTTTTATCACATTCTTGTTCATTTCATAATATTTTCATACGATTTGTTTTGAAAATATTGAGGCCAACATGGCATTTCACTATTTCGAAAGCCTTTCTGGTGATTCTAAGGCGAGATATGAGTCAAAGAAACTCCCCCTGATTACCACGACCACAACATCAGAGCGAGTTAGCCGAACGTTAGCCACCAGCCACTTTTTCCTCTGTGATGGTATAAAACTTCCGATTTGGATTTCTGTTTTTGCCATTAGTATAACGCGTAACACAGCAGCTCTTTGGCATTGTGAAGGACTGAAGAAAAGTCTGCTTGATTGTCTTTAATTTGCCGCTTTAACGATCCGTTTCTCCACTAAATAGTGTACACAATGTACCAGACGGGGCAGTTTCCCCCCACGCTGCAGTTGCGTAGCAATAACAGACAGGAAGTTGACTTCGAGAATGATCCCTTTTTTATTTTTTTTTTATTTTTTTGTCTACCAATAGTCGACTAACGGCAAATTTTGGCCAATCATAGTCGACCATCCAAATCCTTAGTCGGGGACAGCCCTATAGTATTAAAAACTGATGATGATGAGTTATATTCATTAAAGACAGTTGATTTAATAACGGATACTGTACCTGTTGGCCAGCAGCTGTTCAGGGTTGGGAGGCACGGCGGTGCCCCCGGTGGCCACGTCCTGCGGCTGCAGCGAGCGCCACTTGAGGCGATAGTAGGAGAGCAGCAGGAAGAGGGTCTGGGGGTGGCGCTCGCGCTCCAGGTTCTTCTCCAAGCCGGCCAGGCAGGCCTCGGTGAGCGGGTGCTGGCTGCCCGGGTGGAGCTTCATGCTGGAGCTGAACACCATGGACACGTCCTTCTGGTTGAACTGGCCCAGCCGGGCCTGAGACTCGCTCTCCAGCACCTGCACCACCCGGGAGTCACTGCAGAGACCTGGGGGGGGACATCTCAACATCTCAGTGTAACCCTAACCCTGGCCTGCACCACCCGGGAGTCACTGCAGAGACCTGGGGGGGGACATCTCAACATCTCAGTGTAACCCTAACCCTGGCCTGCACCACCCGGGAGTCACTGCAGAGACCTGGGGGGGGACATCTCAACATCTCAGTGTAACCCTAACCCTGGCCTGCACCACCCGGGAGTCACTGCAGAGACCTGGGGGGGGACATCTCAACATCTCAGTGTAACCCTAACCCTGGCCTGCAACACCCGGGTCCCCAACGCGTGTACCGGATAGTCTTTTACCAACGCACTTGCAGTTCCGCGTTCGGGTTCCGCAATCTGATTGGCCACTGACGTTTCTCTCAGCGCCAATCGCGTTACGCCTATTTCTGCCTCTAACAGCCTGCTAGCTAGCTAACGCCTAGTTCTATCACTGGTTAAGCTTGGCGACTCTTTCGAAGTTGGTTAAGGTTAGTTTGGAATCAGGGCTGGTGGTCTATCGCCCTGCTCTAAGACAAACTCTAACCTTAACCAACTTCGAAAGAGTCGCCAAGCTTAACCAGTGATAGAACTAGGCGTTACGCGATTGGCGCCGAGAGAAACGTCAGTGGCCAATCAGATCGCGGAAAACTGCAAGTGCATTGGTAAAAGACTACACGCGGGGGGGACATCTCAGTGTAACCCTAACCCTGGCCCCGCCTGGCCTGCACCACCCGGGAGGCACTGGGGGAACCACAAGGAACCATCCGACTCACAACATCTCAGTGTTTCACACCATAGTGTGATTAAGTCTCCCTCTCTCGTGTGTGTGTGTTAGTGATCCTGCCTTAACCTCATAGTTAACTCCCTCTGGGAATAAATTGTTACCATCAGAGTCTTGCTCACATTATTATAATAAGAAAAACAAATATACTGGAGCTACCGTCCAAAACTCTAAATCGTGATATAAATGACCCCTAGTATGAACATCAGTTGTGTTTTTAGCGCTCGACACAGATGGCAGCCGGACAAACCAGTGTTCAGAAGACTTTTCACTTCATTCATTTAACCCTCTCAAACACGGTGACATCACCACATGACTCACCCAGGGCTGCCACTGCATACAGGCAGTTGACGATGCTGAAGTTGTCGAACTTGGCACAGTCACTGACGATGGCGTCGCAAAGTGTCTGGAAGTCCTGGTGCTCCAGGATCTGTCGTCCCTCGTTCTCCTCTCCTCCCCCGCCTCCTCCCCCCCCCCCCCCTGAAGAGGAGGACCCCACCAGAGCCATGTCCGAGACAGGCGCAGGCCCCGGTCCGGCTTGCAGCAGCTGGCCTATCTTCTGTAGCGCGATGGGGTAATGGTTGTGCGAGATCTTGCCCGGGTTCTGGGCCACCCAGCGCAGCACCTCGTCGGGCCGCCGGGAGCGCTCGATCAGCCTCTTCATGGTGAAGAACGTGTCGTAGCTCATCTTCTCGTGGATGAAGTTCCAGGTCTTCTTCTTGTTGGCGCCCGCGGCAGCGTAGTGGAGCTGGGCGTGGTGCTGGTAGTGGGGGCGCAGGGGCATCGGGGGCGGAGGGGGGCCCAGGTGCGCGGGCTGCGTGTGGGGGTGCGGGTGGTAGTGATGCTGGTGGTGACCGTGGAAGTGGGGTCCACCACGGTTGGCGTCAGGCCGCCCCTGGTACATGGGGTAGCTGGGGGGAGGAAGCGCGGGGTGGGGGTGGTGATGGTGTGGGGGGAGATGGTGATGGTGGTGAGGGTGAGCATGGGGGTGGTGTGGCTGGTGGTGGTGGTGGTTCTCCAGCATGGGCAGCCCTGCAGCTGCCAGGCCCTGCCTGCGCCCTGGCTTGCCCCCTCCTCCTCCTCCTCCTCCTCCTCCTCCTCCTCCACCACCTCCCCCAGCTGCTGTGTTGTAGAGGCGGGTGGCGTACATGGCAGCCAGGAAGAGACCGACGGCACCGGAGCCACAGGCAGGTGGCAGGCAGAGGAGGGAACGGGGTGAGGAAGGGAACCTGCTGCGGCTCAGGAGGTGCAGCCGTGAGGACAACAGCATAGTACACAGCCTAGAGCATCCTGCCCACAGCGCCTGCTAAACCTGGGGAGAGGAGAGAGGGGGGAGAGGGGTGAAGCCACAGCATAGTACACAGCCTAGAGCATCCTGCCCACAGCGCCTGCTAAACCTGGGGAGAGGAGAGGGGGGGGGGGGGGGGGGGAGAGGGGAAGAGAGGGATGAAAGGGGGAGAGAGGACAGAGAGGGGACAGAGAGGAGAGAGGGATGAGGGGGGAGCGATGGGAGAGGGAGGAGAGGGGGGAGAGAGGACAGAGAGGGAGGAGAGGGGACAGAGAGGAGAGAGGGATGAGGGGGGAGCGATGGGAGAGAGGGGAGAGAGGGAGGAGAGGGGAGAGAGGGGAAGAGAGGCAGAAGGGAGAGAGGGAGGAGGAGAGGGGAGAGAGGGGAAGAGAGGGAGAAGGGAGAGAGGGGGAGGAGAGGGGAGAGAGGGAGGAGAGGGGAGAGAGAAGGGAGAGAGGAGAGAGGGGAGGGAGGGGGGAAAGGGGGAGGGGAGAGGGAGGAGAAGGGAGAGAGGGGGAGGAGAGGGGAGAGAGGGAGGAGAGGGATGAGAGGAGAGAGGGGAGAGAGGGGAGAGAGGGGGTACACTACAGGGTTGAATAAATGCCAAGGAGCAGGAGGGGAGAGGAGGCAAGAGAAAGAGAGGTGTAACAGAGATAAGGGCTCCTTCTTTTTCTTCCGCCAACTGTTAAATGGTTCAGTATAGGGCTGGGCGATATAACGATAATGATAATTATCGCGATATATTTTAATAATCTATATATTTTTTTGTGACCTGCAACAGGGCAGTTTTAAAACCAGAGACAGTGGACAGACTTGTCTTTCTTGCCTGCAACTTAAAGTAATGGCTTTGCTTGTCCAAATGACAATACTGACCAAATTGAGATTTATTCTTCTCTTTTATTTTGTTTGCTTTCTAATTTAAAATACAGTTTGAAACCGTCTGTACACAGTAGGCTATGTGTGCTAGCAGAGCTAGTCTCCAGTCATGAGTCACGGTGCACATGTGCGGTGGTTTGTCCACCAAAAAAGCGCCAAAAGATAGAAAAAAAACTAGCAGAGCCAGAACTGTTCAACTTCCCTGGAGCCACAGCCAGCAGAGAAGCCGGGTTACTTTAGCTTTTAAACCAGCTGCAGCCTGAGAACTGGAGTGTGAGGGGATGTAACACTAAAGATGGCAGCAACGACAAAGAATTGCTGCAAAATAAACAGACTGGAGAATAGAGTTGGGCAATTCCATGAAAATGTCAACCTCACCATGAAAAATTTTAAATAACATGATCATAACCAAACCAATTTAAAATGTATCATCAAGGTCTATATTTTGAAGTACAAAATAGATTTGATCGTAATATTTATGAAAATGCATGTTTTTCCACACTACAGAAGGAGACACAATGATGTAAAAATAAATTTTTCGATTAACCTAATTGTATGACTTTCTGAATGGCCAGAATGGCAAAATAAAAATCAACAGATATTTTTCTAACCTCACCTTTGGTCATGAAGGGCTGTTGTATCAATATGTGAATCAATTATGTACTTTGTGTCTTTCCATTGGCAGGTGAAGCATGCTTTTATAATGCCCCTTTATGAGACAGCCAATGTAAAGTCCATAACGTTTTCCAGGAAAAGTTGTCATAAAACATGCATCTGGAATGCAATGTCAACCAAACTTCCTAAGCAAAGCAAACTTTTATAAATATGACATATTAGCAACAATTAGTCATTCTGGTCTTATTTTTTGTATTCTTTACAAGTGTTATGGACGTTACCGTGACGGACGTTACATTGCGAATGTGTGTTGTTAAGTCACAAAGAAAGTTCATATCGCTGTCAATCGGTGCGCGTCTCGTGAGACGACTGCACAAGACCTGCGAAATATCACCCGCGGTAGGAAATATTTATCGACCACTCGCATCAGAACTTGCCATTCGTCACTCAAACCTGCAAGACGTCTCTGAGGATATTTATCGATCATCGCATTCTATTGCTCGCATCCAAGTCAAAAGGTAATGCAATATCAGTGAGTCGGGCACCGGCAGCTAGATAGGTTAACGGTACGTTAATCATACTGTAGGAGCCATTTCATTTGATTTAATAGTTTTGACTAAATAGCGCCGCCACTGGTCGCCTCGTAAAATGGCACCATGGTCCTCCTATTAATTATGGCCCAGCTGTGTGTAAACGCACGCCAGACGAGAAACAGTTTTTCAACCGCTCGCTTGCTACACACACACAGCGCAGATTGAATGAATGAAAGACTGAAAAGAAAGACTTTGTTTAGAATCATTTTGAGTTTATTTGAAACCCTTTTGCTGCGCCCGTTTGTTTTGAAACCCTTTTAGTACAAGTCTGGAGCCTGTTTTGTTTCATTGTTTTCCCCGTTATTATTTGGAACTTTACGCAACTCCTTCCATAAAACTCAACCTGTTCGAACCCATCAGATGCAACTATCAACAAACATCAAACAGTGAGTAACAAACAGCCCAAGTCAATGTGGTGTGAGCGCGTTGAAGACGTATCCTGGCTTAGATAGGCAAATTGAGCCTACAGTCAAGTTGAAAAACTCTCTGATACGGACACAATTAATGGAATTTGATGGATCAAAATGATCTAATGGATGTGTCACGCTATTGAGAACAATGGAATGTGCAATACAATTGGATAAATGAACGCGAAAGATGCGCATTTAAAATGGTATCAACCGGATCTAATGGATGTGTCACGCTATTGAAAACAATGGACTGTGCAATATGATTGGATAAATGAACGCGAAAGACGCGCATTTCAAAATGGAATTGGAGGATCAAAGTATCTAATGGATGTGTGATGCTAAAGATAATGCAATGTGCGATATCATGTGGATAAATGAACGCGAAAGACGCGCGTTTCAAGTGGATTTGAAGGAATATTATGTCATCATCAAATAAACCCTGTGCACCGTTATAAATAGATAAATAGATGCTGCATAACGATGTCTGGACAGGATAAAGAGGAATTGGGCCATTCTGAAGCTGTGATTGTGACTGAAGTTACCGCCGTTCACACTTCTGATAAAAATATTATTTTGCCTGTGGTTGAGGGAAAGAGACAAGTGAAACCCACGCAACGGGCACTTGAGGCTAATTATGAAAAGCAATGTAATAGAAGAAAAGCTAAACTTGGACAACTCACAAGCAAAAGAAATGTGTTACAAGTAGGGCTGCAACGATTAGTCGACATAATCGACGACGTCGATTATAAAAAATCGTCGACGAGAAATTGTTGCGTCGATTAGTCATTAAAAAAAATTCAAAAAAGTGGCTTCTCAGGGTTCCAGACAACATCATAACATGCTGATCCCATAGCAAATTTTGGACATTGAAAACATTGTTCCCCTGCAGGAGATGATGATCAGACTAGACACAATACATTACACACGCACTCCTCTCACTCACACACAGCGATCAGAGTAAGACACACACATACACACTCCTCTCACTCACACACAGCGATCAGAGTAAGACACACACACATACACACTCCTCTCACTCACACACAGCGATCAGAGTAAGACACACACACATTCACACTCCTCTCTCTCACACACAGCGATCAGAGTAAGACACACACACATACACAAATTACACAGTACACACCTCTCACTCACACAGCGATCAGAGTAAGACACACACACAAATTACACAGTACACACACTCCTCTCACTCACACAGCGATCAGAGTAAGACACACACATACACGGACTCCTCTCACACACAGCAAACAAAAGTTATTTAAAGTACACTTCCACTTTAATTTGTATTATTTAATTTATTTATCTTGTTATGAGTGATTGCTGTATTGTTCTTCAAATACATTTTCATTTAAAGTGGCTTAAAGATCCAAATTCAAATGTTTCATGAGTCATTATTTTAATTTGCTATGGGATCATCATGTTATGATGTTGTTGTTTGGTCCTGACAAGAGTCTCAAAGTCTGGGGTGATGGTAGACAAGCAACTCTGAGGTCATGCTCAATGTCCAATCTGTTCCTCTGCTCTGTCTTCAGCTGGACCAGAGCTGAGAAGCCACTTTCACAAAGATAGGTAATTAAAAAAAAAAAAAAAAATCCTTTTTTTTTTTTTTTTTTGTTGTTTACATTGGTTTTCGATTAGTCGACTAATCGAAAAAATAATCGGCAGATTAGTCGACTACCAAATTAGTCATTAGTTGCAGCCCTAGTTACAAGCACTTATGGTTGATTACAATAATGTGGAATTGGTTAAACAAGAATACAATGAATTTAATTCTAAAACAAATGACTTCAAATCACTTCACAAAACAGTACAGCAGCTGTTATCAGAAGAGGAAGCGGCAGAAGAACAAGATCAGTGGTACATGCCGAAGTTCAAAATCATATGTGAATTTCATGATAAGGTTATAGAATGGATAAATAATGCCCCTGCAGCTATGGCACAAAAGCCACCAGAAGTGACACCAACAGTGACACCAGCACAAAGTGTGAAATCATTTGGCAATAATTCAGTTGGCATGAAATCCACTTCAAGCACCGCAGCATTAAGACAGGTAGAGGCCGAAAGAGCCAATCTAGCCACACGTTCTGCTTATCTCAAGCAAAGACAAGCATTTGAATTTCAGGAGGCACAGCTCAAAGCAAGAAAGGAAGCATTTGAATTAGAAGTGGAAATTGCAGCTGCTGATGCCAGGTTAAAAGTTCTGGATGTTAACTAAACATGTAGACACCAGGCTTGATGTTAACCCCTTAATCCACATCAATGAATATTTTGACTCAATGCAATCCTTACCAGTGGACAGCCATAAGGTTAATTATAGATTGGATGATGATGATGATGATGATGATGACGATGACGATGATGAAAATTATGAATTTGAAGGAGCAGCTTCCCATCCACCACTGAGACGAAGGTCTCAACATGCCCCTAGTGGCCAATTACGGCAGCCACAGAAATAAATGGCTCAGCAGCCTACAAGGTCACGAATGCCTGTTGCTCACGAACAACCCCAACAGCCTAACCCAAACTTTGGCTTGCAAGATGGTGCTCAGGTTAATGTTCAACCAGGCGGATCCATGATGGACATTTTGAGAAAACAAAATGAAATCACAGAAATGTTAATTCAAGAACGATAGGTTATGACTATAACCAAGTTCTGTTAATTAGGGGTGACGCTTGGCATCACTCATGCACTCCCTCGCGTACGTGCACGCGCACTGAATAAATTCCACAAATGTACCTTTAATACCAGTATTAGTCTGACCACACCCCTCATCAGCTTACCTTCATAAGCAGGTGTGTGGTCACCTGCTCTCCTCCTACCCAAGCTTTCACCACAAGGTGAGGTCAAGGGCTGCAGCGGCGTCGGATGCCAAGCGTCACCCCTAATTAACAGAACTTGGTTATAGTCATAACCTATCGTTCTGTATCATTAGGGGATCCGCTTGGCATCACTCATGCACACAGGGAGGCCAAGCGGAGCCACTGGCCGACAAATACACCCCGCTGAAGGCCCCCCACAACCAACAGAACAGGGAGAGCCGAGCCCCCCCGACCCCCCCTAATGGAGGGCACCCCCCCTATTAGAGGTTTCCCGGGAGGGCGACGGACCCGACCGTGCGAAGAGGCACTCAAGCAACTCAACGCACAGGGTGAGCAGACCGTGGCTTGACCCCACGACTACACACACGCACAACCCGCATGCCACCCGGGAACGAACGGAGGGAAACAACCTCGTTACTGCCCCCAGAATCACGGGGTCAAGGGCAAACCCAACCCCGTGGCAAGGCCGTAGCAGCGGAGCGCGAAGGAAGACCCAGACCCACCAAAGGGACTGGACCCCCTGGAACGGGGGCCCGGAGAAGTCCATGATGCCAGCATCAAGACCCCACCAGGTGGGCACATAGTGCCCCGCCCCCCACATCGCCAGCGTATTCGGACAAAAGGCCCCTCAGCCGAGCGGGCCCTGTCCTCCCCAATAGTACACTGCCTGGCACACTGACCCTGCAACAGGCACACAAAAAGGTTAACCAACGGAAGCAGGCAGCGCACCGAGGAAAACCAGGCAACAGGCTGTTAACCCTAGCCTGGAGACTGCGGACGAGACAGGCACCAGAAAGGACAGCTGAACACAGCCGCCCCGGCGGAAGGGGCGTATGCTGGCGTAGTTGCATGACCAAGGCTCCATCTAAAAAACCCCACCCAGAGGGGTCGAGGCAGAGAAGGCTGACACGATTGGCAGACGTCATGAACGTGCAGGGGCACCCTCAACCGGTTAACCCGGGAGTTGACACTGCAGCAACACACCAGAGAACCAACCACCCAGGTGTTACCCCATGCGGTGGTTGGTCCCATAACCCCTCAGGAAAAAACCCCAAAACACACCTGCGCTGTCGCAGCCCGTGTTCCAGTTTCCAACAGGGTTATCCCGGGCCTACGGGTCAACGAAAACATTACTTCGGACCGGGCCCGGTGATACGGGGAGCACAGGGTCCCCCGAGGAGGTCAAGACCACCCCAACAGGCCCCTCTTCGCCATGCGTAAGAGAAGAGTGTAAGAATGGAAAACCAGCCCCAGCACCCCGTAGTTGGTATTCCCAGGAGGTCACCCAACCAAGTACTAACCAAGACCAACCTGCATGGCGGCCGAGATCCGCTGAGATCGGGCGCGTACAGGTTGGCACGGCCGTAAGCCATTACGACAGAGTAGAATACAATGTACCCAACAAGGGTTCCATAGCGCTCAACCCTGTGACACCCGGACCGACCTAGCATTTTCCCCCCTGAAAAAACCCAAGTCCCTCAGGGTACCAGAACAGCAGATCTGCATCCCCGGCGGACAACGGGTCCAACTGATCCGGACCAGCGCGACCAGAACCAGTCCTGTGCCCTAACCACGGCGACATGCCAACTCCAGGAGAAGGGGCAGATATGCGTGTTGATCTTAAACATAAAAAGAAGGCGCCACTCAGACGTTCCGGTGCGAACCGCGCCCGGCAGCCCACCCCCAGGGCGTGAGACCCTTCCACATATGTTCAGATCCATTCCGTTATCATCCCCTGATATGAACGAGAACCCGTCGACAACCACACAGGGCGTCGGAAGAGGAAAAACCCCCATCCCGATTGCTCTATCAAGACGCTGTTTTAACCCCAAGCAATCAAGGCGCGCCAGTCAGTTACCTAATGTCCAACAGAACATCCTGAGTTAGCACTATGTGTGCGTTGGGCATATCCACATCAATAATAGGTTATTTAGACCATCTTATTGAATCCCCAAGACGCCCAGGGGAACGACAAGAGGGCGGGATGCAACCAACTCCATGAATGAATGAATGAAAACTTTAACCAACAGATTGCAGAAAGGGTACAACATAGTACGGCTCAATACACACAATCGGTAAGGGGAGGCAGACCTGAGAAAGACGTTAGTCTTGTTTCCATCAGGGGCCCCCATTTCCAATTCATCTAGACACATCCAACTCTTTATAATAATAAAGAAGAAGCATCACCCGTATGAACCCAACTGCACAGCTGGGAGTAAAAAACCCGTTTTCACATGATTTTACATCCAGTCACTCTTTTTTAATCAGAGAGTAAAGACTAGACCCTCCCAGAAAACCTTCCCACACGAGTGGTAGTCATGAGAAAGACATGCCAACTGTGAGTCACGTGACCAACTGACTCAAGTTTACACATAAATCGAGCGCAGCAGACCCGTGAGCCCTACGCTCTAACTCGACACCTTAAGACACCGTAACTCATGGAAGGCGTCGCCATAGCAACACCGCTATGACGGGGGGAAATTCTGCCAAAATGTGAACAGGATTTACAACAAAAACAAGTCGCATGTGTGTGAATCCTACACCCGTTGACTATGTCGTACATAGCAAAAAACTATGTTCCGAGGTAGACGGTGGACGGGTCTGTTGAGCCGAGGCGTGCGCCTCTCCTCCCGGCTCCCCTCCCCGTCGACCAAGAGTGAATACCTGTTATTGAACGTGTAACACTAACTATATAACGTTAATGCCACAAAACTAATGCATTTGTTTATCTAGCCCCTTACGTGACTGCAAGGGCTATTGTTTATCATACTTTGATTCAGTAGCTTGTTTATTTTCTTCTGAGTGCTTTGTTTAATTACATGTTTACATGAACAGCCACCACTGTAAACAACATGTTTTTCACCAATAGACTATGCAATGCCGCCCTCCGTAGGATCTATAATAATACGCTGACCGAGAGTAACGGCTAGGCCGTGGAACGTGTGTGTACGAGTATTACTGCAACTAACAACACAGCATTGTGAGACACATATACTTAGTTCAAGCAATGGAATAACACCAGTTTCTACCTGCATGTGGAGCGTCAGGCTAATAGAACCTATTACTGAGTGTATGTTGCAGACCTTGCTTAATCTCGTAACACAACACGACTCATCTCACAACGTAAAAGTGCAGATTCATATTTACACAACCCCACCATATGATTTGTTGAAGAAACACAGTTTGTTTGGCCAAAACATAGTCCCCCTTATGTCGGGGAACTTTTTATTATCACAAGTTGTTTTCTCCTGGCCTTCTTGGAGGGGCCAGCAGGGCAGGCGGAGGCAGTGGTAGGGACGACGGAGACAGCTCGACGTCGTGGAAGCCTTCTGACTCCACCAGCAAGGACGGGAGGCGGAAAATGGGGTTGGAGGATGGATCTCTCCTCTGCCATCTCTCTGCATGTTGAGGTCATCAACCGCAGGGCCTTCCCGAACAGACCAGCGTCGGAGAGGGCGGCCGTCAGAAGAGGAGCTCTCTTCCGTTCCGGCACACGGGCCTGCTCCAGCCAAAGATGACGCTGGCCCAGGGTGGCCAGGGCGCGCACTTTCCCCATGGCTATGGCCAGCACCTGGGAAAGGTGCAGGACAGCTCCTGCCGCCTGGGTGATCTGATCGCATTTTACCTCGATCAGATCCGTGCCGCCCGTCATAATCCCAGATACAAATCTAGCCAGGTGGGCGATGTTAGACGCCGCAGCCAGCGATTGTGTACCAGCGATGAATGACTGGTCACCCCAATATGCCAATCGCCTAGCCGATTTACCCTGGAGGACCGGCTTGCATAAGGGTTCCCACACCATATCCGGACAGAGGAGAGCGGCCATCGGACTATCAAGCCGAGGCACGCCCTCCCCCATACCTTTGACTAACCCCGACACCCGCGTAACTGGCACGTAGGTGGGGGTTAGTCCCATGATGTTGGCAACCGCCTGACCCTGACGAACATAGGCCCCCATTGAGGGGAAAAATGGGTAGACAACGTCCACCCCTCTCACTGGGCGACGCTGCCAGCGATGACCTATGAGATCATCAGGGACAGGTGCAGGCAATGGCAGCGGCACGCCGTTTGCGGCGGCGGCTACCGCCATGAGCTCGGGAAACAAAGCCCGCAGTTCCCCCTGCGGACCTTCCTCCACCGAACCCGCATCCCTCACATGCAGCAGGCTGCAACTGGTCAAGGAGCCACAGTCTGATGTGGCCGATAGTAGGGCATCCTGCTGATGAGGCCAAGGTGGTTCCTCGACATCCTCGAACATGAAGTCCTCAGTTTCCATCGGAAATCCAGAGCCGGACGCATCCTCGCTGGTCTCCAGCAGTTCCCCAAACCCAGGCCGTTCGCGCCTGCATGCTACCATCTTGCGACGTGAACGGGCAGACGCGAAAAGTTTGCGTCGCAAATCCTCCGGCTCCAGGACAACCCCCCGTTCACCAACGGACGATTCCCTGGAACCAGAGTCGAGATCAGGCCATCGCCGGAGCGACGGCACCGACTCCTCGGCTCTTCGGAGAGGCAAACTATCCATCGGCTGTCTCCTGGGCTGGGTCGGCAACCACGAAAGTGGCAACAGCCCAGCACCAGAACGCACGACGGAGGCGGGAATGGAGAACCGCTGGTGAAGAGTAGGTCTAGCGGGTCTACTCTCCGAAGAATACATTATGACCCAAACTTTTTCTTTACAACAGATATGAGAGAAGAAAGAATTAAGCACAATGTAGACTTGTCACAACTCTTTTCAACTAATCAACACGTCAAGTGGGGTACTACCGAGGCACTTCCTTGTGGTGAAAGCGAGAAGGAGAGCAGGTGACCACACACTAAGGCTGAGCCCGAACGTTCGAACGTTCGTTCGTTACGCTGACATTCGGACTTTAATTAATAGGTTCGAACGTTCGGTGAAAAAAAATAAAGGATGCGCACGGGGTTGAGGTGATGTGAATGCGAGGCGCTCGGCTCAACCAGTATGGTCTGCCGGGCTGCAGCGGGATACTATTTCTCAACCAGAGCTCTATTTTGATTGACAGGCGATTCTGCCAATTACGTCACACCGCTTGCACCCGCCTCTGCTGTTACCACCAATCGGCAAGCCTCAACAGACTTACCGTAGCTACCGGGGAGCCGTAGTTAGCTCCCCGCCGAGGAAGTAATCGGTAACAAGGTTTCCGTAGGTGAACCTGCAGATTAGGATCATTAATGAATACCATCCTTTTTCGGCCACGGAGCGCGAGCTTCATGGCGGGAGGTGGTTGCGTTGGAAACAACAGCAGGCGCACGGTGGACAGACCCGTCCACCGTCTACCTCGGAACGGTGGTAGGGCGGACGGGCGGCAGGCGTGTTGGGAGCCCGGCCGTTCCGAGGTAGACGGTGGACGGGTCTGTTGAGCCGAGGCGTGCGCCTCTCCTCCCGGCTCCCCTCCCCGTCGACCAAGAGTGAATACCTGTTATTGAACGTGTAACACTAACTATATAACGTTAATGCCACAAAACTAATGCATTTGTTTATCTAGCCCCTTACGTGACTGCAAGGGCTATTGTTTATCATACTTTGATTCAGTAGCTTGTTTATTTTCTTCTGAGTGCTTTGTTTAATTACATGTTTACATGAACAGCCACCACTGTAAACAACATGTTTTTCACCAATAGACTATGCAATGCCGCCCTCCGTAGGATCTATAATAATACAATAAAAAAAAAATTATTATTAAAAAAAATTTAAAAAAATTTTAATTTTTTTTTTTAAATTAAAAAAAACGAACGTTCGAACGTTCGTTCGATAAACCCTGGCGAACGTTCGAACCCTAAAAACAGGGTTCGGGCTCAGCCTTACCACACACCTGCTTATGAAGGTAAGCTGATGAGGGGTGTGGTCAGACTAATACTGGTATTAAAGGTACATTTGTGGAATTTATTCAGTGCGCATGCACGTACGCGAGGGAGTGCATGAGTGATGCCAAGCGGATCCCCTAATGATACAGAACAGAGGTTCTCACTCTTGCCTTCTAGAGAGATTCCTGTTTTTAAAGGTGATCCATTAAGTTATGTCTCTTTCATTAGTACATTTGAACATTGTATAGAAAGCAAGACAAGTAACAACAGAGATCGACTGCTCTTTCTTGAACAGTTTACAGATGGAGAACCAAAGGCAATTGTGAGAAGCTGCCTTCACATGGATTCCCAAAAAGGCTATGTGAAAGCAAAACGGCTGCTACGCAAACATTTTGGAAATGAGGTTCTCATTGCTGCTGCCTATCAGGAACAAATTCTGAATTGGGATGCAATCCGGTCAGAAGATGGTAAAGCCTTACACAAATACTCACTCTTCTTGAGAACATGCTGCAATGCTATGAGCAATAATGAAATTCTGCAAGACATGAACAATCCTACACACTTGAAATCTGTCTTATCAAAACTGCCATTCAAGCACAGAGAGAGGTGGAGGACAGTAGCATATGGTTACTATGAGCGTACACATAGAAGAGCTAAGTTCCCACAACTTGTAAATTTCATTGAAAGGCAAGCAAACATTGCCATTGATCCCCTCTTTGGAGAAATAAAAGACACAAAACCGAAAGACAAGACAATCCCTCCTCCGAGAAACAGTATTTTGAAATCTGTAGCAGTTTCATCATACACTAAAGGCAATTATAAGAGCAGTTTTGCGACAGTAACAGAATCCTCAGAACCAAAGTCACAGTCGAGCACAAGCATCTCTGCAGCCGTGCAACAGAAAACATGTTTCTTTTGCAAAGAAAACCACAGCACAGACCTGTGCAAGACATTGGATAAGAAAATACACAAAGACAAAGTTGAGTTCTTTAAAGTAAACGGTTTATGTTTCGGTTGTGTGACTCAGGGTCACATGAGTAAGGACTGTAAAAAACGTGTGACTTGTAAAATATGCACAAAGAAGCATCCTACTGTGTTGCACATTGAATTTAAAAAAGAAACAAGTCAAACTAGTCCAAGCACCGATAGCACGTCGGTGGGCAGTGCATTAGTCACCATGAAAAGGCCTATTCATACTGGGGCCGGTGACCAACAGAAACTGTCAATTGTTCCTGTGCAAGTCAAGTAGTCAAATTCTAACCAGGTACTTCAAACGTACGCTTTGATCCAGGAAGCACTGGAACCTTCTGTACTGAGGCTTTAAGGAAGCAACTGAATGCTAAGGCAACACCAACTCGAATTCTACTTCGTACTCTAGGACAAGAAAAGGTCATAAGTATTAACCGAATCAATGGGCTGGAAGTGTCAAGTCTTGAAGGAGATGATTTCCTAAAACTGCCACCACTCTATACTCAAATAGAAATTCCTGTAACCAAGCAGCAAATTCCCACTCAGGATGATGTGCAAGAATGGAACTACCTAAAGGAGGTTAAGTTGCCATATATTGATGCAGTTATTGGACTCCTGATTGGTAATGATGCAGCTAAGTTTATGGAACCTTGGGCAGTAATTAATAGCAAGGGTAATGGGCCCTACGCTGTAAAGACAAGACTTGGATGGGTGGTTAATGGGCTTCTACACGAACCCACAACAAGCCATAAGCAGCCAACCCATATTTTCGGTAATCGTATATCGATAATAAATTTGAATGACCTCATGATCCAACAATTCAATCATGATTTTCCCGAAAAGGGTTATGAAGAGAAGGCAGAAATGTCTATTGAAGATAAGCGATTCATGCAAATCATGTCTGACTCTACTGAGAAGAAAAATGGTCACTACCAAGTAAACCTTCCATTCAAGAAGAATGATCTAGCAATGCCTAGCAACCGCCATCTGGCAGAGCAGCATGTCATGTCACTTAAAAGGAAATTCAAGAAGGATCCAGAGTTTCACAAAGAGTACACTGACTTTCTTGAAAGTGTCATTCAAAAGGGACATGCTGAAGCTGTACCAAACGAGCAGTTAAGCCAAGAGGAAGGAAGGACGTGGTACTTACCTCACCATGGAGTACGGCACCCAAAGAAACGCAGACTGCGTGTAGTCTTTGACTGTTCTGCATCCTTCCAAGGAACTTCATTAAATGATGAGCTTATTCAAGGGCCAAACTTAACCAACACACTGCTGGGCGTCTTGATCCGGTTTAGACAGGAACCAGTGGCGATGATGGCAGACGTAGAAGGCATGTTCCACCAAGTGAGTCACACCAGCTGACAAAGATTTTCTTAGGTTCTTATGGTGGCCAAATGGCGACATTAGTCAAAGCCTAGTAGAATACAGAATGACAGTTCATTTATTTGGAGCGACATCTTCATCCAGTGTTGCTAGTTATGCCGTGAGAAGGACTGCTGAGGACAATAAGGACAAGTTCTCAGCAGTGGCATTTTTTTTTTTTTTTTTTTTTATTATTGCAAAACAAAATTATTAAAAGTCAGTACTCAACACACAATGCATAATGAAACTAACAATTAAGATGACTAAAATGACATGCAAGCACAGAAACAGAAAGCAAAAAAAATATATAATAATACTTTACAGTATACAGTGTATATCCAACGAAATTACTAATTATACCAATGTCTTATACAGGATATACCCCTAATACCTGTTATCTAAAACCCTACACACATATGCTCCAGCTCGAACCCCCCCCTCCCGGACCCCTCTTTGGATAGTACCTCCATTATCCCTCGCTCCTAACCAGACACTACCATTATAAGCTAGCTTTTATTCTCTCCACCACTTCTAACCACATTGACATTTTGGATTCATTGAGACCCAGAATTCTTGCTGTAGATATTCCTTGATAAATCACATCGAGATATGTAAGAAACCAGACTTTCCGGCAAATTTTTTCCGGTTGAAACCAGCGTGATGCGATCAGCTTTTTAGCTACTGTGATACCCGATAAAACCAATCTCTTTAGCTGTGGATTTACTGCAAACTCAAAAACATCATTCAATAGTAATACAGAGGGGTGTACAGGTATATTCCAAGATAAGAGTTTTGATAATTGTTGGGTCACATCTTTCCAGAATGCCTTAACTGGTGGGCAGTCCCAATACATGTGCATAAATGACCCTTCGTCTCCATTTGTACATTGGGAGCATTTGGAGTCTTGTTTAAGACCCATTCTGTTCAGTCTTATAGGAGTCAAGCATGTCCTGTGAATATAGTTAAGATTGATTTGTTGATGGTCCGGGTTCCTTGATGTAAGTCGGACATTTGCCCATGCTCCTTGCCCATCAAAGTCACTTTCCAGGTCTGGTATATCCCTCCTCCAGACAGAGTCTAGTTGGAGGGTTTCATATGAGGACGTTAGTAATTGATGATAAAAACCTGAAACAAAACCTCTCGATGTCTCTCTTTCATAGAAGAATTTGTGGTATCTGTGGTGTTCAATTGGTATGTCTAATGGAACACTGTGAGACTTCAAACATAGCCGTAACTGTATGTAAAAAAGCCATGTGGACTTGGTGAGATTACATTTTGTGCATATTTCTCCATAACTACAAAAACCCTGGTTGTTAAAAACATCCCCTAATGAGTGTATGCCTTGCTCTTCCCATATAGGGAATCTTATCGGTCGTTTTTCAATTAAGAGTGCTTTGTTATTGAACAAGGGAGTTTGTGCCATTTTTGTGGGTTAGGATATTTTTTTTGTGTTTCACGCCATATCCGGATTGCATGGGTAATTATGGGGCCAAATTTCCGTTCACAGTGCTTGATTGGTAGTTTAGTGTATGCTATGTAATTCAGTCTATGTGGGGCTACTATGTTTTCTTCCAATTTTCTCCAGGATACTAATGCTTGGGGATCAAACCATGTTGTCAATGGTCTTAATGTGTACGCCTTAAAATAGTGGAAAAAAATCTGGAAATGCCATGCCACCGTCTGCTTTATTTCTCTGTGCGGTGGATCTTTTTATACGTGGTGGTTTGTTATTCCAAATAAATTTGTATGTGGAGGAGTGTAATCTTTTCCAGTAACCCTCTGGAGGGGGTAACGGTAGTGTTACAAAGGATCAGATTAAACCGAATATATATATTTATTGATTGATATATATTGCATAGTATTTGTATATCGTTTTGATATCCCTTGTATATTCCTTGTACATATACACGGAATATCCCTTTAGCCTAGTACAGACCATAATATTTCATTCTCCTATTGGACAGCGGTCCACAGGCGCCAGGGCCATGCCTCCAGAGTCAGGTTCAAAGCCACCGTCAAGACATGTCTGTACATGCCCGGCCTTGCCCAAGAATACGAGACAGAAATGAGGTTGGCACTAGATTGTTCGCCGTGCATATAAATATGGCGCAGGTGAATACAGAAGCACTTAGGAACTAAAGTTGAAGCCTCACCCACGATACTCCATGCGGTGAAGTATGGCCTGTTTGGCCCCAAAGAGAGCATTGAGACCGCGTGCGAATTAATAACTGAAGTGTCAGAGTTTGGCGCTATACCGTCGAGTGCGACATATTTCTATTAAGTCAGTAATAGTCTATTTGTGTATAGTGTATCGTGCGGCTAAAGTTCTACAGTGACCAGCATCACCAACGCTTCCTCGTACCAGCTAGAGTGCTTATCCAGGCTGGGCTGCTTTCATGGCGCTTTCACCCGAGGAGACCTAGACGAGGATGGTGTGGACATGTACACTGGATTAATCTACCCGACGACTGCATAGCCATTTACGGCTGGATTATATTTGTTTTGGTCCTGTGATTTATGGAGCGGAGAATCGCCGACGCCTACACGTGTGTGGGATTTACCCTGTGAGGAGCCACGTCGAGTCTGCGCCTCAGAGAGCCTGAGGCAGGCTAGCTTTCTTCACTGTGGAGCTACAGTCTACGGAGAACAGCTGTATTCGTCTGTGGATCAAGAGACTATTGCACCGTCTCCTGTACTTGGAGTCTCCTTAGTCATCGTTGACCAGACTCTCTACTACCGACAGATCCTCTACCCCTGCTGGCTTACAACCGGGGGGACCCTTCAGTATCTCCCGCTATATATTACCAGTGCACCATAGATATAATTCCCTAAGATTCAGGTCGTATAATTACCTCCTGCGTAACCAGAGAATGGACATTCATTATTGATTTGCCTACGCACATTCCTTTGCCTTACAAGTGCATTCAAAGTATAATAGAGAAGTATATTATGTATCTTTTGCTGCAATAAATACTTAATTATAACTTTGTGTGGAACCGATTTATTGTGGGAAGTGTTCATCATATTTATACATCATGTACTGTATGGCCAGTAATTAAAGTACATAAAGCGGTAGTGGTTTAATGATACCATACTTATCAATACAGTCAGGGAATTGTACCCCTCAGTTATAGGTAGCATTGAACTGAAGAAGTTGATTCTAGGTAGTACATCCATCTTAACTATTGATATCCTTGCCTGTACTGAGTTTTTAAGTTTTGCCCACCCATCAAGGTCGTCTTTGATTTTGTTTTGGATTTTTGTGTAATTGTGCTTCACCGTTTGTCTTATGGTGGGGAATATTTCCACTCCCAAGCATCTAAAATGTTTTACCATAGGTATCTCACCTCTAATGATAGATCGAATAGTCCGGGACTAAGAGGGCAACCCTGTCTGGCTGAGCGTGATACCGGAAAGATTTTGGAGATGATTGTACCTGTTGTGATCATGGCCGATGGGTCTTTGTATAATACTTTAATCATATCAATGAATCCTTTTCCTAACCCCATCCTTTCTAATACTGCCCATAGATACGACCATTCCAGCCTGTCAAAGGCTTTCATAGCATCCAGGGACAGCATCGCCTTAGGTATGGTGTCGTCCTTGTCTGCATCTAGTACGTGCAGTATTCGTCTTATGTTATCAGTGATCAGGCGGCCTCTTATGAAGCCAGTTTGGTCCGGATGAACTAAAGACGTCATATGCTTTTGTAATCTGATGGCTAATACCTTAGAGTACAGTTTGATATCGGTTCCGAGGAGGCTTAAGGGTCTGTAACTACCGCACTCGGTGGGGTCTTTGTCTTTTTTGAGAAGGACTGTTATGAGTGCAATATTGTCGTTTTTATGGAAGTTCCCCTCCTTGACTGAGTGTAAGATCATATTTAGTAATAAGGGTCCAATCATGTCCCAACAAGAAAGGTACATTTCTGGTGGGATACAGTCTCTTCCAGGAGCCTTACCACTTTGCATTTCGGATATGGCCTTCTTGAGTTCCTCTAGTGTGATCGGTGTTTCTAACTGTTTAGCGTCATCCTCTGAAAGTTTAGGGAGAATAATTTGATTAAGATATGTGTCCATTTTGTTTTGATCGAAGGTCGTTTCTGATTTATATAAGTCGGAGTAGAATTCTTTGAATGTATCGTTTATTATTTCGGGGTCTGTTTCAAGTACTTGTTGTGCTCTAATGGTAGTTATATCTGCAAATTTTGCATTAATTTTTAATCGCATGGATAATAGGTGACTAGGTTTAGAACCTTGGGAGTACTGCTGTTGTCTTGTGCTACGTATTTGTATTTCCGATTGTTGTCTGTATATGGCATTGATCTCTATTTTTAGTACGTTAACTTGATTTTCTAGTCTAGTTGAGTTGTTGTATTTTAAAGAATTAAATAACGTTGAGTAAAGCGTTTCCAGTTCAGACAGTTTTGTGCATTGATTCTTGCGCATTTTGGAGGAAAAGCTATCAGTGAAATCCTTGATCATTCCCTTTACCGACATCCATATTATTCTGGGGTCTTGCACCGAGTTTGCATTCTCCCGTAGGAATACTGTAACTGAGGGGTACAATTCCCTGACTGTATTGATAAGTATGGTATTATTAAACCACTACCACTTGTACTTTAACTTCTGGCCATCCAGTACATGATATAGATATGATGAACACTTTCCCACCTGATGAAACGAAGTCCACACAAATGTATAAATCGAATATTTTATATAGCAAAGGGTATATACAACGTTCACTTAATGACATTTATGATTTGAAATGCACTTGTATGGCAAATGAGTATTCGTAGGTAAATCAACATTGAATGTCCAATCTCTGGTTACGCAGGGAGTAAGTATACAACCTGGTTCTTTAGGGAACTATAGCGATGGTACTTAAATGATTATAGCTGGATACACTAAGGGGGGGGGGGTCCCGCTGGTTGTAAGACAGTAGGGGGGGGTTAGAAGAGCCGCTGGCGGTATCCCATCTGGCCGACGATTTCTTGGGAGAATTCAGAGTCCTGAACACGATGCCCACAGAACCTCGGTCCGCAGATGAATACAGCTGGACCCTCTGGTGGACGGTAGCTGCCGGTCCACAGATGAAGAGACGTGAGGCGACCTCACTCGGGGTAGAGCGCCGTCTCACCTGGACTCCTCTCCGGGGGGTAGTTCCAACACTCAGCAGTGTTGGCCGTTATCCATGGAATAATCAAAGCACCCAAAGCATGTAGATAATCCAAGCCGTGGAAGGCTCGCCGTCGTCCGGGTAAAGTAATCCAATGTACAGGTCCACTCGTCCTGGCCCGGAGCTCCTCGGATGCAAGCACCACACGTGGTCTGCCCAGCCTGGTTAAGACTCCAGATAACGTCAGGAACGATGGGGGTACTGCTCACTTTATAACTCTAACCGAACGATGCACCATACATAATAGACTATTATTAGCTTAATAGAATACGTCCAACTCGACGGTATAGTGCCAAACTATGACAATTCAACTATTAATCCACACGATATCTCAATGCCTATTCTGAGGCCAAGTAGGCCTTACTGCACCACACGTGCGTCGTGGGTGAGGCTTTGCGTCTGTTACTTAGTTGGAGGGTAAAGAACTAATGGACTAAAAGAAAGTTCTACTTTACTTGCGCCATATATATATGCGCTGTGAACAAATAGTACCATTCGTATTTCGCCAGACGTATTCCTACGCGGAACCGGGCTTGCCACGACATGTTGGTCGGCACGATTGAACTTGAACCTAGGGGTATGGCTGCTGGCGCCAGGTTCTCGTCCAATGGTAGAATGAAACTATTATGGGCTGTTAGTAGACTAAAGGGATATTCAGTGCATATTGTACAAGGAATATACAGGGGATATCAAACGATATACAAATACTATTAAATATATATCCATAAATAAATATATATATTCGGTTTAATCTGATCCTTCACAACAGCCGCCCCCTAATTAGTCCCACCTAATTAGCTAAGCAGAGACAGATTAACCGCACTGTCTACCACTCAAGGTCCGCTGTAAGGGTCAGTCAACTCACAAAGTCATGGGGTCATGGTCATCATCGATAGTGTCTGGGAGTCGGGGCAGTTCTATTAGCCTCGCCACGGGTCGTGTGTAAGTTCGTCCTTGGACGAGCACTTCAGCTGCTCGGACCTTGCCATCGGCACCGGTGATTACTTTGCTTACGCGGCCAGCCGGCCACATAGCCCTGGGTAGTGACTGGTCGATAATCATGACGACTGTTCCTTCTGTCAAATTGTCTCTCTCTTTTACCCACTTCTGGCGGGTCTGTAGAGACGGTAGGTAGTGGAGTAGGAAGCTGCTCCAAAACTTGTCAGCTAGCACTTGACTGTACCTCCACATTCTTCGGCCGTTCGCTTCTTCAGGCCTGTACATTGTCTGGGGTAGCGCGGGGTCCAGCTGCTCCATTAAGAGTGTGTTGGGGGTGACTGGGTCGACATCTGCTATATCACTGGAGACGTAACCGAGGGGCTTGGAGTTCAATACTCCCTCGATCTCCGTGAGGACTGTCATTAGGACTTCCTCCGCCACAGTCTGGGCCCCAAGCACGGCGTACAGGGCTGTCTTTATAGAACGTACTTCTCTTTCCCAGGTTCCACCGAAGTGGGGTGCGTTCGGGGGATTAAACTGGAAGTCAATCTGGGATGGAGCGAGGTGGGTCTTAAGTTCTGGGCCCATAGCTTGGAAGCTCTCTCTCAGCTCTCTTTCTCCGCCTTTGAAGTTTGTCCCGTGATCAGACAACAATGTAGACGGTTTTCCTTTCCGTGATGTGAATCTTCGGAAGGCCATAAGGAATGAGTCTGTGCTCATGGTCGGAAGGAGCTCGATATGTATCGCTCTGGTGGTCATGCATTTGAATACAATACCCCACCGCTTCTCGGTTCCTCTTCCTCTCTTTATATACAACGGGCCAAAACAGTCCATGCCTGTGGAGTGGAATGGCTTGTCGCCGAGTCGGAGGCGACAGGGGGGTAGGTCAGCCATCCGTGGTATGCTGGGCTGCGCGCGCCACTTTCGGCAGTCTAGACAGGTTCGCTGGAAGCGTCGCACCGCTTCTCTTCCTTGAAGTATCCAATAGCGACGTCTGATCTCCGCGAAGACTCTCTCTGCTCCTGCGTGGTGTACATCCTCGTCGTATTTCTTTATGATCAGCTCTGTGACCTTGTGTCGGCTGTTCAAGACTATCGGGTACTTAATGTCATCCGGTAGATCGGGGGCTCTCCGCAGGCGACCACCCACTCTGATGAGATTATGGGCGTCACTCTCGGGTGCCAGGTGGAGCAGTCTGCTGTCTGATGGGACGGGCTTTCCTCCCTGTAGACAGTCTAGCTCATCGGGGAACGAGTCTCTCTGGGCTCGTTGTAGTAGAAGAAGTTCTGCTTCTTCGTAGTCAGCTGCTGAAATGTCAGTGGTGGACTGACTCTCTGGGTGGTGCCACAGGAATGTCTTTAGTTGCGCACTCTGTAGGGTAATGCAGTCATCTATGTTGGGGTCTGTGGAGGCGACTGTGCTCAGTCCACAGAACATAGGTTTCTTGTTCTCAGCCTCCTCTTTACTTGCTTCCCGTGGGGTGGGCGTAGGCCACTCTTCTTCCGGGAGCTTGAGGAATTCTGGTCCGTCACTGTAGATGTTGCGACGGGTGAGGTCATCCAGAGACATTCCCCGGGTGATGACGTCAGCTGGGTTGTGTTTGGTGTCCACATACCGCCAGCTCGCTGCTTCTGTTAACTCTTGGATCTCGGTGACTCTGACTCCCACGAAGACTTTGTATCTGCATGAATCAGACTTGATCCATGTGAGTACTGTCGTGGAATCTGACCACAAGATTGTTCTGTGCACCGGAATGGTGAGTTCACGTTGGATTAACGTGGCTAGATGCGCTCCTGCTAGGGCTGCGCAGAGCTCTAGACGCGGGATAGATTGTTGCTTTCGTGGGGCTATTCTTGAGCGAGCCAGGATGAAAGCAGTGTGTATCTTTCCTCCCTTCTCTTGGGCACGCAAGTAGGCCACCGATCCATAGGCTACTTCGGAGGTGTCGCTGAAGACGTGTAGATCAATCTTGCATGTCTCTGGCCTCACTGTGGATGGGAAGTAGCTGCGGCGTATATTGACGCCTGGGAGTGAGCGGAGTTCCGTCTCCCACTCTCTCCATGTGGAGGCAAGGTGTGCGGGTATTGGGTCGTCCCAGCCCTGGTCCTTGTCCCATAGTGCTCGTACAATCATCTTTGCCCTGGTGGTGTAAGGTAGAATACATCCCAACGGGTCATATTGTCTGGCGAGTGTTCTGTACACACTCCGTCTGGTGGTCGGTGTCGCCGTCGACCTTCCCTGCTCTGGAGTCAGGGGTTTGTGTCTATAGTGGAGCGAGTCTGTTTTGAAGCGCCAGACTAGTCCTAGTGTCATTTCTTGGGCTTCTCCTGGGATGGTCGCCATCCAGGTCTCGCTGCTGGCAGCCTTGTCCGCGGGGGAGAGGCTGCGCAATACGTGCGGGTCACTGCTGGCCCACTGCCTGAGATCAAAGCCGCCTTTGATCAGGGAGGCGCGTAGCTTGATTAGGAGAGCCTCGGCTTCTTCTTGAGTCGAAACGCTTTGTAAACAGTTGTCCACGTAGAAACTGTTCTTCACACTGTGTCGGACCTCTTCATCTGCTGCTGGGTCCTCTGCGACGTGTTTCTGTAGTGCAAATGTAGCACAGCACGGGCTGCATGTGGTTCCGAAGGAGAGTACTTCCCACTGGTAGATGGCTGGGTTCTCATCTCCGATCCTCTCTCTCCATAGGAACCGCAGCAGGGGCTTGTCCTCCTCCACTAGTCTCACCTGCAGGAACATCCCTTTGATATCCCCGCTGATAGCCACCTTGTCTTGGCGGAAGCGCAGTAGCACGCCCAGTAGGGAGGGGCCGAGTGTGGGGCCGGGCAAGAGCTCTTTATTCAGATTTTGGGATACGATCTGGTAGCTGCAGTTAAACACAATGCGATCCTTGCCGTTGTGGTGGACCTTGTGATGCGGCACGTACCATGATTCGGTCGTCTGATCGGCCTCTTTAATGTCAATCTTTGTCACGTGTCCCGCTGTGATTAGCTTCTCAATCTCAGCGCGGTACACACTCTCTTGAGCGGGGTCTTTGGCTAGGCGCCGCTCTGTGTTCAATAGATAGCGCTCCGTGGCGTCTTTCTTTGCGTGAAAGGTGGGCATTCCCTCTCGCCTCAGGAGTGGAGTTGCGTATCTCATCACTCCGCCGACTGTGACTCTTTGTCCCTTGCTCGAGTAGGTTGATGGCGTAAATGTCTTCTTTAGAACGAATATCTTTCTTTTCGTTCTTAAAGGGCATTGTCTCTAGTGTCCATAGCCTCTCGACATGCTGCAGGAGAGTGGTGTCTTCTTCTGTCGTTCTGGAGTGGAGGCAGCTAGTGGCTGCTGTTCGGTTGAGAGATTTAGCGAGGGGGCCTTGTAGTGTCCACCCTAGGCGGGTCTCGACTGCTGCAGGACAGCCTCGGGGTCCTGTATGGACCCGGTCAATCGGGACTATAAGTTCTGCATGGTCGGAGCCTATCAGCAGGGTCGGGGTGGCGCCGTCTATGAGCGGGATAGGTAGTTGACGCAGGTGCACATATTTATCCATCAGCTTGGCGATGGGGTAGGTGTACTGCGATAGTCCTATTTCTTGGCTGGTGAAAGCATTTGTAATCTTATACCGTCGCTCTGGCTGCCCGCTTGCTGCGATAGTGAAGGAGACATTCTCGCCCTTTATCGTCTTTAAATCTCTTCTTATTGTCCGAATCGTCATTTGGTTCTCGCTCCCCCGCAGTCCCAGCTGGGCCGCAGCGGACGCGAGCAGAAGGGTCTTCTCTGACCCGTCATCAAGGACGGCGTAAGTGTCCATGACTTTATCTTGGTAGCTCAATGTCACACGGACTACCTTTAAGAGCACTTGGGCGCCGCTGCTGCTGGCGGGGTCAATGTACATGACACTTGCCTTGGTGCCGCTCGATGGTGCAGGTGAAGGCCGTCTTCTGTTACTGTCGTGTAGTATATCTAGATGGGCTCCGTCACACCGACTGCACCGTTTCTTTAGGCGGCATTCGGCTGCCATGTGACTGCGCGCACATCGGTAACAGCGCCTGTTGGACTTTATCCATTGACTCACTCCTTCTGCATTCATCTTTGTGAACAGGTCACATTGTGACAGCCAGTGTTCTTTCTCACAGTAGGGGCACACCATCTTCCACTTCTCTTTTCTCGAGGGGGTACTGTGGCTCTTACTGCTCGGTACTGACTCTGATTGGTGCATGACAGTCACCGATCTTCTTCCATCATTTATTCTCCTGGGTCCCTCTCTGGAGCTTGGCGTGCTCCGCCCGAACGTATCCAGTCGTAAGCTGCTGACTTCTCTCGCCAGGAAGTCGGCTAGATCAAGGAGGGATGGTTCGGGGCCGTTAGGATCCCGGTGGTCTCTCTGCCGCCTAAAACGCTCTTGTCTTGCGGGTGGCAGCTTCTCCAAAATCCTCTCGACGTTAGAGTTGGCGTATAGCTCATGCATGCCCTTTTCCCGTTGCGCTCCCAGCATCCCTACCAGGGACTGCACTTTGATTGACAGGTCGTCTAATGAGCGATTGTCTGTTGCTGGGGGTAGGCGATCAATATGCCTTATCTCTTGGATTACGTAATCCCATATACGTCCATATCTCTGGTCCAGCGCTGCTAGGGCCGCGGTGTATGGGGTCGTAGAGGTGGCATAGGCTAGCGCTATATTGTGCGCTCGCGGTACTTTCAGGTGCTTCAGTAATATTGCATACTTGTGGCGTTCATCAGCGACATCCACCATCATTGTCTCTAAGCACATCCGGAGCTCCGTGTACTGTGCTCGATTCTCATAGGTGAAGTCTGGAAACGACGGCGTGGCAATGTATGACGCCGTGGATGGCTGATACATCGGCGAGCGTTGGGGGAGAGACCTCCTAGGCGAGTCTCCTCTTGCGCCTCTCTGTGGGCTGGTACCGACAGGGTACCATGGCCCGCTGGTCCAGGTGCTATTCCTCGGGGCTGGTCGTGCGTCGTGCTCACCCGTGAATAGAGTCGGGGGTCTGTAGCGCAGCGCCGCGGGGGTATAGCCTGGGCTGTACTGGACCTCCTGGTCCGGTGGAGTACTGTGCTGTCGTCGGGCTTGGTTCTCCTCCTCTCCCTCTTCTTCTTCTATCAGGTCCTCTAGATCCTGTAGTCGTTTATTTAGCTTCTCCGCAGTGTATGCCGCTCCTTCCTTGTAGCTGGGTCTCGCTTGGACCGGTCTGGGAAGGGGGTCTGCGGGGGGTATAGACTTGGTCTGTTGGTCAAGTTCAGGGTCGCTTGCTCGGTTAGGAGACGCTGCCCTTGACTGTTGTCTCGACGAGTTCCTTGAACCCCTGGCGGAGGGAGAGGGTGTTGCCTTGAGGATCAGCTGCTCCATTAGTTGCGCTTGTAGCTTGTCGCGCTCGGCTTGTAGTCTGTCGCGCTCGCCCTGTAGTCTGTCGCGCTCGGTTTCGCGCTGGATGAGAGCGAGGTCGCGCTCTGCCTCTCTTTGGGCACCGTCAGCGGCACGCTGGGTGTCTGCTCGGTCTCTTGCCATATTCTCTTCCGTCTGAAGGCGTCTCATCTCCAGACGTATGCGCTCTTCTTCGCTCCGTTGCTGCGCTTGGAGGCGTTCTCTTTCAATGGTAGAATGTTCGCGCTCGCTAAGCGTCTGTGCTTGGAGTCGATCGCGTTCACCCTGAAGTCGATCGCGTTCAGTAGAGGCTGTCAGGCTTGTCCCTTGCTCGAGTAGGTTGATGGCGTAAATGTCTTCTTTAGAACGAATATCTTTCTTTTCGTTCTTAAAGGGCATTGTCTCTAGTGTCCATAGCCTCTCGACATGCTGCAGGAGAGTGGTGTCTTCTTCTGTCGTTCTGGAGTGGAGGCAGCTAGTGGCTGCTGTTCGGTTGAGAGATTTAGCGAGGGGGCCTTGTAGTGTCCACCCTAGGCGGGTCTCGACTGCTGCAGGACAGCCTCGGGGTCCTGTATGGACCCGGTCAATCGGGACTATAAGTTCTGCATGGTCGGAGCCTATCAGCAGGGTCGGGGTGGCGCCGTCTATGAGCGGGATAGGTAGTTGACGCAGGTGCACATATTTATCCATCAGCTTGGCGATGGGGTAGGTGTACTGCGATAGTCCTATTTCTTGGCTGGTGAAAGCATTTGTAATCTTATACCGTCGCTCTGGCTGCCCGCTTGCTGCGATAGTGAAGGAGACATTCTCGCCCTTTATCGTCTTTAAATCTCTTCTTATTGTCCGAATCGTCATTTGGTTCTCGCTCCCCCGCAGTCCCAGCTGGGCCGCAGCGGACGCGAGCAGAAGGGTCTTCTCTGACCCGTCATCAAGGACGGCGTAAGTGTCCATGACTTTATCTTGGTAGCTCAATGTCACACGGACTACCTTTAAGAGCACTTGGGCGCCGCTGCTGCTGGCGGGGTCAATGTACATGACACTTGCCTTGGTGCCGCTCGATGGTGCAGGTGAAGGCCGTCTTCTGTTACTGTCGTGTAGTATATCTAGATGGGCTCCGTCACACCGACTGCACCGTTTCTTTAGGCGGCATTCGGCTGCCATGTGACTGCGCGCACATCGGTAACAGCGCCTGTTGGACTTTATCCATTGACTCACTCCTTCTGCATTCATCTTTGTGAACAGGTCACATTGTGACAGCCAGTGTTCTTTCTCACAGTAGGGGCACACCATCTTCCACTTCTCTTTTCTCGAGGGGGTACTGTGGCTCTTACTGCTCGGTACTGACTCTGATTGGTGCATGACAGTCACCGATCTTCTTCCATCATTTATTCTCCTGGGTCCCTCTCTGGAGCTTGGCGTGCTCCGCCCGAACGTATCCAGTCGTAAGCTGCTGACTTCTCTCGCCAGGAAGTCGGCTAGATCAAGGAGGGATGGTTCGGGGCCGTTAGGATCCCGGTGGTCTCTCTGCCGCCTAAAACGCTCTTGTCTTGCGGGTGGCAGCTTCTCCAAAATCCTCTCGACGTTAGAGTTGGCGTATAGCTCATGCATGCCCTTTTCCCGTTGCGCTCCCAGCATCCCTACCAGGGACTGCACTTTGATTGACAGGTCGTCTAATGAGCGATTGTCTGTTGCTGGGGGTAGGCGATCAATATGCCTTATCTCTTGGATTACGTAATCCCATATACGTCCATATCTCTGGTCCAGCGCTGCTAGGGCCGCGGTGTATGGGGTCGTAGAGGTGGCATAGGCTAGCGCTATATTGTGCGCTCGCGGTACTTTCAGGTGCTTCAGTAATATTGCATACTTGTGGCGTTCATCAGCGACATCCACCATCATTGTCTCTAAGCACATCCGGAGCTCCGTGTACTGTGCTCGATTCTCATAGGTGAAGTCTGGAAACGACGGCGTGGCAATGTATGACGCCGTGGATGGCTGATACATCGGCGAGCGTTGGGGGAGAGACCTCCTAGGCGAGTCTCCTCTTGCGCCTCTCTGTGGGCTGGTACCGACAGGGTACCATGGCCCGCTGGTCCAGGTGCTATTCCTCGGGGCTGGTCGTGCGTCGTGCTCACCCGTGAATAGAGTCGGGGGTCTGTAGCGCAGCGCCGCGGGGGTATAGCCTGGGCTGTACTGGACCTCCTGGTCCGGTGGAGTACTGTGCTGTCGTCGGGCTTGGTTCTCCTCCTCTCCCTCTTCTTCTTCTATCAGGTCCTCTAGATCCTGTAGTCGTTTATTTAGCTTCTCCGCAGTGTATGCCGCTCCTTCCTTGTAGCTGGGTCTCGCTTGGACCGGTCTGGGAAGGGGGTCTGCGGGGGGTATAGACTTGGTCTGTTGGTCAAGTTCAGGGTCGCTTGCTCGGTTAGGAGACGCTGCCCTTGACTGTTGTCTCGACGAGTTCCTTGAACCCCTGGCGGAGGGAGAGGGTGTTGCCTTGAGGATCAGCTGCTCCATTAGTTGCGCTTGTAGCTTGTCGCGCTCGGCTTGTAGTCTGTCGCGCTCGCCCTGTAGTCTGTCGCGCTCGGTTTCGCGCTGGATGAGAGCGAGGTCGCGCTCTGCCTCTCTTTGGGCACCGTCAGCGGCACGCTGGGTGTCTGCTCGGTCTCTTGCCATATTCTCTTCCGTCTGAAGGCGTCTCATCTCCAGACGTATGCGCTCTTCTTCGCTCCGTTGCTGCGCTTGGAGGCGTTCTCTTTCAATGGTAGAATGTTCGCGCTCGCTAAGCGTCTGTGCTTGGAGTCGATCGCGTTCACCCTGAAGTCGATCGCGTTCAGTAGAGGCTGTCAGGCTGACGAGGAACGCCTGTTGTAGCATCCTCTCCGCTTCGCTGGGGGAAGACGGTTGTGGAGGTGAGCCGCTCCTGGGTGAGCCGCTCCTGGGTGTACTCGTTGGGGAGTCCTGGAGCTCTATTTCCTCGGCGCTCTCCTCCTCTTCTTCCGTTCTCTCTCTGTAGGGTTGTCTTCCTCCCGGGGCTGGTCGGGAACTACTTCTTCGGTATTGGCGGGGGGTAAGGGCATGTCAGCTCCCTCCTGGTCCCCACCGTGAGCTTGGTCAGTTACATTAGAACCCACTAGGGCCTCTGTGGTCGGGGAAACCTGGTCGTTAAGGTCAGACATAATTTTACTTTCTACTTTTACCGCGTTTACCGTTTGTCGAAGGCTAGGTAGTTGACTGACAGCGTAATCCTCTAAGTACTGAGGTGGCTGTCGTCTGCGCTGCGGGCGTTCTACGTTAGGAGGACCGTTTCGTGGAGTGTTCATCATAGGCCATTTTAATATTAATAACACTATATTAATATTACACTAGTTACCCTCCGGCTCGAAGGACCAATTGTAACTGAGGGGTACAATTCCCTGACTGTATTGATAAGTATGGTATTATTAAACCACTACCACTTGTACTTTAACTTCTGGCCATCCAGTACATGATATAGATATGATGAACACTTTCCCACCTGATGAAACGAAGTCCACACAAATGTATAAATCGAATATTTTATATAGCAAAGGGTATATACAACGTTCACTTAATGACATTTATGATTTGAAATGCACTTGTATGGCAAATGAGTATTCGTAGGTAAATCAACATTGAATGTCCAATCTCTGGTTATGCAGGGAGTAAGTATACAACCTGGTTCTTTAGGGAACTATAGCGATGGTACTTAAATGATTATAGCTGGATACACTAAGGGGGGGGGGGGTCCCGCTGGTTGTAAGACAGTAGGGGGGGGTTAGAAGAGCCGCTGGCGGTATCCCATCTGGCCGACGATTTCTTGGGAGAATTCAGAGTCCTGAACACGATGCCCACAGAACCTCGGTCCGCAGATGAATACAGCTGGACCCTCTGGTGGACGGTAGCTGCCGGTCCACAGATGAAGAGACGTGAGGCGACCTCACTCGGGGTAGAGCGCCGTCTCACCTGGACTCCTCTCCGGGGGGTAGTTCCAACACTCAGCAGTGTTGGCCGTTATCCATGGAATAATCAAAGCACCCAAAGCATGTAGATAATCCAAGCCGTGGAAGGCTCGCCGTCGTCCGGGTAAAGTAATCCAATGTACAGGTCCACTCGTCCTGGCCCGGAGCTCCTCGGATGCAAGCACCACACGTGGTCTGCCCAGCCTGGTTAAGACTCCAGATAACGTCAGGAACGATGGGGGTACTGCTCACTTTATAACTCTAACCGAACGATGCACCATACATAATAGACTATTATTAGCTTAATAGAAATACGTCCAACTCGACGGTATAGTGCCAAACTATGACAATTCAACTATTAATCCACACGATATCTCAATGCCTATTCTGAGGCCAAGTAGGCCTTACTGCACCACACGTGCGTCGTGGGTGAGGCTTCGCGTCTGTTACTTAGTTGGAGGGTAAAGAACTAATGGACTAAAAGAAAGTTCTACTTTACTTGCGCCATATATATATATGCGCTGTGAACAAATAGTACCATTCGTATTTCGCCAGACGTATTCCTACGCGGAACCGGGCTTGCCACGACATGTTGGTCGGCACGATTGAACTTGAACCTAGGGGTATGGCTGCTGGCGCCAGGTTCTCGTCCAATGGTAGAATGAAACTATTATGGGCTGTTAGTAGACTAAAGGGATATTCAGTGCATATTGTACAAGGAATATACAGGGGATATCAAACGATATACAAATACTATTAAATATATATCCATAAATAAATATATATATTCGGTTTAATCTGATCCTTCACAACAAATACTATAAGAGCTTCTTTGAGTTGTGTAATGAATTCCTTGTTATTAAGCAGCATCGATTTAAAACGCCATCTTGGGGCTCGGGAAGATAGTATACCAAATGTTCCTTTTAGGAGTAAATAACAGTGATCTAATAGTGCATTGGGTATCATTTCCACTTCATATTTATCAAATAGTCTCGGGGATGCAAAGACAATCTATTCTGGATAATGTGTTATGTCTCGCCGATCGACAAGAGTACTTTCGGGTCGTGGGATTAAGTGAACGCCATAAGTCATTTACACCTGTAATCTTCGACCAATCCTTTAATGCTTTAGATGAATTCTTTTGTTCGCTGGAAAAGGCGAGGTAAGATTTGTCCATCCTTGGATTCCAAATGGCATTCAAATCTGCACCTATTATAAATGAGTAATCGGGAAGGTTTAACATTGCATTGGTTAGTGTAGAGAAGAAACCCTCTTCGTACAAATTTGGGGCATATACCGCTGCCAACGCTATTTTCCTGTTATTGTGTACAATCCTAGCTATAGTTATACGCCCATCTGCATCCGACCATACTCCCTTTAATTCAATATTTAACTTACGTCTAACGACTATGGCTACACCTCGAGTTCTCGTACCAAAAGAAGAGTGACTAATATTATGATGTGTTATCCGCTAACGTATCTATGTCTTCCTCTAAAATGTGCGTTTCGCTTAGTAGAGCCACGTCCACATGTCGTCCACATGTTCTTTTTTCATCAGTGTGAGCACGCTTTTGCGTTTGTGTTGTTTATTTATCCCACCAGTGTTCCATATCATTATATTCAAACTAGCCATAATCTATACATGTTTTTGTGTAGTTTTTGGTAATGCTTCTGGTGTGCGAAGCCACAATAGATGTACATCCAATTATTGGAGGTCCCGTTGAGAGCCGAGCTTAAAAACATATATATATACAAATAAAAATCCCCTTTTTTCCCCTCTCCCAGGCAGTTAACACTGTTAAAGAGAACTTTTATGTCGATGATTGTCTTAAATCTATGCCAAGTGAGAAGGACTGCATAGCACTATCTAAAGAATTAAGAACCCTGTGTGCTCAAGGAGGTTTCCGCCTGACCAAATGGCTAAGCAACAGCCGCACAGTGCTGGCCTCTATTCCAGAGGAAGAGCGAGCCAGAGGTAAAAGATATCGACTTGGATCAGAAGCACCTACCGGTCGAGCGAGCCCTTGGAGTGCAGTGGAATGTGGAGGAAGACACATTCAGAATACAAGTGAACATGAAAAATCAACCCTACACAAGAAGAGGAATCCTTTCCACTGTAAGTTCAGTGTACGACCCTCTGGGGTTCTTGTCTCCGTTCATATTCTCTGCAAAACACATCTTGCAACAGTTATGTCAACTGAATTATGGATGGGACGACAGGATTCCAGAGGCTTTCTGTCAATCATGGCATAAATGGCTCACTGGACTACAGCAAATGGAGAACTTCGACATTCCAAGATGTATTAGATCTAAAGAATTTGGCAAGATCAAGTCAGCCCAACTTCATCACTTCTGTGATGCAAGTGAGACAGGATATGGTACTGTGACCTACTTAAAGATGACCAATACCGAAAACCAAATTCACACATCTTTAATCATGGCAAAAGCAAGAGTCGCCCCCTTGAAACAAGTTACAATACCCAGAATGGAACTTACTGCTGCAGTACTAGCAGTGAAAGTGAACAGGATGCTGGAGACTGAGCTACACCTTCCACTCAGAAAAGCGGTGTTTTGGACAGACAGTACATCAGTCTTGAAATATATTAGGAACAACACCAAGCGGTTTCAGACTTTCGTGGCTAACAGAGTCAGCATCATCAGAGAGCACTCTTCTATTGAGCAGTGGAGGTACTTGAACACCAAGATCAACCCTGCAGACCATTGTGTCCCGAGGTCTTACAGCTGATGCATTTTTAAAGTGTGAAAACTGGAAGAAGGGACCGGACTTCCTACAAGAAAAGGAAGAAACATGGCCAAACTTACCTGCTGATCTCAACCCCATACCAGCCGACGATCCGGAAGTCAAAAGAGAGAAGGTTACAGTCAATACCATTCAGATGACAGATCAAGATCCTACTAGCACTCTCATACACCACTACTCAAGTTTCTACAAATTGAAAAGAGCTGTAGCATGGATGCTGTATTTGAGAACTCACCTTTTGCAGTAGAGTAGAAAAAGGAAAGATCTGATGCAAATTCAAGAACCAGACACAGACAAACAAAGACAGACAATTGAAGTAGAGATGAAAAAATTCAAAAACGCTGTAAAGGCACACATCCTCTCTCTGGATGAACTGGACACTTCAGAGATAGCCGTTGTTCAATTCTGTCAAAACCAAGGATTTCAAGAGGAAATCAAAACATTGCAGAAAGGAAGTTTGAACGTGCAGAAACACAGTTCAATCTACAAGCTTGATCCCAAACTTGAAAACGAAATATTAAGAGTGGGTGGGAGATTAAGCAGAGCAGCCATGCCAGAAGATGCAAAGCACCCTGCCATCCTCCCAAAGGACCATCATGTGTCAAAGCTCGTTCTTAGAAAGATCCATAAGGAAGTAGGACACAGTGGGAGAAACCACATGCTCTCCTCACTGAGACAAAAGTATTGGATTCCTTGTGCCAACTCATTGGCAAGAAAGATTATTTCTGAATGTGTGACATGTCGACGTCTCAATGGATCTGTCGGAGAACAGAAGATGGCAGACCTGCCAAGAGATAGAATAACACCTGACCTACCACCTTTCTCACAAGTAGGAGTAGACTATTTCGGACCTATTGAGGTGAAAAGAGGCCGTACCACAGTCAAAAGATATGGAGTCATTTTCACCTGCTTAATCAGTAGACTAGAGCAGTACACCTAGAATTGGCCCATTCTTTAGATACAGACTTGTGCATTAATGCTCTCAGGCGTTTTATTGCTCGAAGAGGCCAAGTGATTGAAATACGGTCGGACAATGGAACTAACTTCATATCCACTGAAAGGGAACTGAAAGAATCTTTGAAGGCATGGAATTTGGACAAAATAGAAAGAGCTCTACAGCAGAAAGGAGTCAAATGGATATTTAATCCACCCGCTGGTGCCCATCATGGTGGAGTATGGGAACGATTAATCCGTTTGCTCAAAAAGATCAGTCACCAAACAACAAACTCTGGATGATGAAAATCTCCATACAGTCATATGTGAAGTGGAAGCCGTACTCAACAGCCGCCCACTCACTACAGTTTCGAGTGACCCCAACGACCTGGAAGCATTAACACCGAATCACCTGTTATTGCTTAAGAAGCAGCCGATCCTTCCACCAGGAGTGTTCCAGGCCGCTGATGTATATGCGAAGCGCCGTTGGAAACAAGTACAATACCTGTCAGATCTATTTTGGACTAGATGGATAAAAGAATACCTACCTCTTATGAATGTACGTCAAAAATGGAACCGTATCCGCAGGAACTTTGAAAAGGAAGACATTGTGATCATAGCTGACACGAATGCACCAAGAGGATCCTGGATGTTGGCTAGAGTCCTGGAAACAATGCCAGACTCAAGAGGACTTGTGAGAAGTGTGCGTCTTCAGACAAAAACCAGTGTACTTGAAAGGCCCATCAGCAAGATTTGCCTGCTGGTGCCAAACTCAAATTAGGTACTGAAGATTCAAACAGGCCTATACACCATGCCTGTTTCCCACCTCACAAGTATTTATTTTGTTTTGAACATTTTGTATGGCTCCAGCAGTTTTTTTTATTTTGTATTGTTATTAGAGCCTGCCCATAACAATAGGGGCCGGTTATGTAGGAGCCATTTCATTTGATTTAATAGTTTTGACTAAATAGCGCCGCCACTGGTCGCCTCGTAAAATGGCACCATGGTCCTCCTATTAACACTTTAACTGCCGGAAGACGTGTTTAGGCGTCCTTCCCCGCCATGCTCAAGTTGCCGAAGACGCCGTAACTAGTCTTTGATATCAATATTTCAAAAATCTGTGATCGGATTCATATTTCCCATCCGCTGGCCTGAGACCCACCAAAAAGCCCCACTGAACCCTCTAGCGGTTCAAGAGCGCCATCTGGTGGCCGATCGGCGCAATCGCCTAACAGGAAGTTACTTGGACGATGTGCTGTTCTCCCATATTACTTCCGGGCACTCTGTAAAGGTCCCGGCACTCTAGCTCGTCACAATACATAGCGATCCGTTGCCAATAACTCGATAAACAACATGATTTGGACGTATATACCATTATAAAACCTGGAAATGGACCGGGTATTCCAACATCCCATAATAGGAAAATGTATACTCCACGCTCATCGCCCAACGGCGCGAGGAAGATACGGTAAGATTCAGCGTTATTTTTCAATGTCTTCTATACTAACTGATCTGATGAACATTTGACCCACATTAGATGAATGGTATAACGCTGCCCACGGAATTATAAACGCCCCCTCGCCCATCCGGTCAACATCAGACGACGTGTAGTAACTTCCAGAAGTCCGTCCAGTTGGATTTTTTTATATCGCGCCGATTGCTATCAAACTGTATTTGATCATCAATATAATGCATTTGGGGCTATAAATCACGTTCTGGAGAAAGCTGCAGAAAGAGATGAAAACATACTTATACTTTAGATCATATTTTAGTATGAATATGTGAATGAAAAAGTTTAACGTTCATACACCCTGAACAATACATATAGGACATTGAATGGGCCCTAATAATGGCAATTTAGCAATAGAATTTAAAAAGTTATAGCCCTGCAAAGAAGGGGAATTTCTCCATAGACAAATAGATCTGGCAACCTATGGTATATCATGAATTTAGCCTTAGGCAATCAAAGTGTTAATTATGGCCCAGCTGTGTGTAAACGCACGCCAGACGAGAAACAGTTTTTCAACCGCTCGCTTGCTACACACACACACACACAGCGCAGATTGAATGAATGAAAGACTGAAAAGAAAGACTGAAAAGAAAGACTTTGTTTAGAATCATTTTGAGTTTATTTGAAACCCTTTTGCTGCGCCTGTTTGTTTTGAAACCCTTTTAGTACAAGTCTGGAGCCTGTTTTGTTTCATTGTTTTCCCCGTTATTATTTGGAACTTTACGCAACTCCTTCCATAAAACTCAACCGGTTCGAACCCATCAGATGCAACCATCAACAAACATCAAACAGTGAGTAACAAACAGCCCAAGTCAATGTGGTGTGAGCGCGTTGAAGACGTATCCTGGCTTAGATAGGCAAATTGAGCCTACACATACCATATTTATAAGCACTTAATCTTCTTCATTAATATAGGCTACACGCAGGCTTTTAAAGTCATGAAATGTGTAGCGCATTGCTTAGTGTTATAGAGGGCCATACATATTTCTCCCCGCAGTGATCCTGACAGCTGCGTGTCACACTTCAGTAATATAACAACACGAGACACTGAAAGCTAGGCAGGTAATGTTAATTGGAAGCAGTTTTATATAGAAACTAAAGGAATATGAGCAGGGGTGCAGTGCTGAGCATACGCGGTCAAACGACGTTTGGGCTTCGTCACTGAGGCAGAAGTACGTGCATCCTATTATTATGCAAAGTCTAGGTGATAAGTGCCGGCCGGCCACACAAAAATGACTCGTCGCGCCGTATACCCCGGCCGCCGGCACTTATCACCTAGACTTTGCATAATAATAGGATACCGACAACCAAATACAAGCCCTGTAGGTGGGGGGTTGCTTGATCTCCCGACTGGAAGGATGAGACAAGTTGTATCATCTGTTCTGTGCGCAACCGAGGGAACATGTATGCGCGTGCACGTGGCGTTTGGCCTTGGCCCATATTACGACTGCACCACTGAATATGAGCCGTCAGTGAAAGTGATTTTCTCCCCACACTACAGTTGATGCGGACAGCTGCGTGCGTCAGACCCACCCAGCTTGACTGTCAAAGATCTGGGTAGACCCAGCCATCCCCGATTAAAACCACAGGACAGGTACAGCAGGGCAAGCAAGTTATTGTCATTGTAGGCTATGTTATTTAATTACTGTTATTTAGTCAATGAAAATGACTAAACACTTCCGGTTTGAAATGTCTGAGTGAGCAGCCTTTGAAAAAAGCTCCCGGTCGCAAATCAAAACAAACGTGGAATAACATGATCTGAAAACGAAAAAAGTAAGCATTCAATGACAAAAGCGAGGAAGAACAAGTGGACATATGAGAAAACAAAAAAGACCCAAGAAGAAGAAAAGGAAATAACGAGACGACGTGAAGAAATAACGAGACGACGTGAAGAAATGGCGCAGCTACAACAAGCCAACACGGATATCCCCAGCTGGGCTGTGGAACTCGGAGCTAGTATTCGGGACATACAGGCAAGCATGCAAACTAGCGTGAAGGTAAACGAAGCGAACACGCAAAGCATACAGACAAGTATAGACAGACTCAGAGAAGAAGTAAAGAAAGGACAAGACGAACTCAAAGAAGAAATAAATAAGAGACTTGAGTCAATTGATGAAACAGGAGAAAGACACGATGGCGTTGGAAGAGAGAACGGCTGAGACTGAAGAATAGAGTACAGACGTACAAAAGATTCTAATGGAGACTCTCGAGGAACAAGGGAAGATGAGAGAAGTTAACTGACTTGGAGGGGAGATCAAGAAGAAACAATATAAGAGTGTGGGGTCTGAAAGAAGGGCTAGAAGGAGCCTCGATGTCCAAATATATGGAAAGCCTAATCCGAGAGAAACTGGACATGTCACTGTCAGAACACACCGATATGGGAATACAGAGGGCACATAGGATACAAGCACCGAGAACTCAGACAAATGGACCACCGAGAGCAGTCATAATTAACTTCCTGAGGTTTGAAGTCAAGGAGAACATTCTTAAGAGAGCCTGGCAGACGAAGATCGATGTGGAAGGACAGAGAATATCTTTTGACCACGACTATGCAGCGGAGGTGGCTGCAAAACGCCGAAGTTAGGCAGAAATAAAAAAGATTCTAAAAGAAAAAGGGATTCGGTTCCAATCACCGATGACCGCTCTGAAAGTGTACTGGCAAGAAGGCACTAAAACCTACAGCAACGTACAAGAGGCAGCGAGGGACATACATCGGGATGGAGAGAGGACGCCGGGACGAAGAGAGGGGGGAAAACCCACTACACCCACCCCGATGGAGAGACTGGAGAAGATGCGCAGGTGGAACAGAGTCGAGAAGAGGAGGACGGATGAGAGATGGGGATTGGAGATGATTCGAGACAGAGCAGCTGAGGAGAGTGACAGAGGGACATCGGAGAGAAACACAGGAAGAGCGCGAGGGACCACGATACTTCAAAAGGAAAGATAAGTACAAAACAAAACAAAAACATTTGACTAAGACCATGACTAAATGTGAAAGATATAGAAATACACACAACATAGAATATGAGTAATTGTAAACATAAAAAAAAAAAAAGGATAAAACTTAAACAGAGAGAAGGCATGCGATACACCGTACAAATTAATGTGGACATGAAAATGACTGATTCTATGTCTCTGAAAATGACTGACAGAGAGAAAAACACACGTTGGACAGATTGTGTATGTGTATATGTGTATGAATATATATATGTATGTATGTATATATATATATATATATATATATATATATATATATTTTTTTTAATCCATATTACCGGGAGCTCAAGGACAGGGCAGCACACAGACAATGCTGGACTTACATGGTGAGCTTTCTTTTTTAGCCACTAGGGGGAGCCCTCTCACTAGGAGAGCTTTTTCTCCCCACCCCCCAGCAGGGGATAGAGGAAAGAAAATAATTACCTCTGACACCATGGAATTGTCAAACTTTGTGAATGTTGTAAATGTTTATTATAGTTCTTTGAATGTAAGTCGAGTAGAGTTAGCAGTGGCTACAACTACAAATATTATTTTATGTGACATGGGTAGAACGGGAGATCATTTCGAATGGAAAGATGACACAAATTAAAAGTATTAAGATGATGTCGCTGAATGTTAATGGAATGAATAATCCAATCAAAAGGAGTAAGGTGATGACGAAGCTTAGAAAAGAGGAGGCACAGGTTATTTTTCTTCAAGAAACCCATCTAATACAACAAGAACATGAAAAACTGAAGAGATTCGGATACGAGAATATGTTTTATAGTTCTTTTAAACAGAACCTTAGGAGAGGAGTAGCTATATTGATTAAGAATGCAGTGAAGTTTGAATTGATTAAAGAAGTGAGAGATAAAGAGGGGAGATATGTAATGGCCAAGGGGAAAATGGAAGGCCAAATGGTAACATTAATGAATATATATGCACCCCCAGACAGTGAGAAATACCCATTTGAAACAATCTTTGATATTATAGCAATGGAAGGGGAAGGCGTTTTAATCTGTACAGGAGACTTCAACGTAGTATTGAATTACGACATGGACACGACAAGCACAAAGAGATGGAGAACACACATTAGCAAATATATGAATATACAAATGACAGAATTAGGAATCACGGATATATGGAGAGAAACACACACACTAGACAGGGAATACACACATTATTCACATCCACACACAACATATTCAAGGATAGATTACTTCCTCATGACAACAGGGGACAGATACAGAGTAGAAGATTGTAGAATAGGGGTAACAGACATATCAGATCACAGCGCAACATATCTGACAGTAAATCTGAAAAGTAGACGGAGAAACAGTCTGGAGACCAGGGGAGGAAATTAGGCCACTTTACTGGCCAAATGCTGGTATTTTTTACGTTTGGCTGGTAAAAAAAATCAGATACCCGCCAGTTGGCTGGTAAGCCAAAAAGTTAGTTTCCTCCCCTGCTGGCGAGTATACAAAAAAATAAAACATTCTGCAATCACTGCACTGGCAAACGGTGCGCGTCTTCTGAGTGTTCGCTTTAGTTGACAGTGCCACGAGAGCACTGCACAAGACCACCCGCGGACATATAATGTTTAATAAACGTTTGCGCAGTACTGGCCAACCCGCGGACATAATAATAAAAGTCCTGCGGTACTAGGCTAGCCATCAGGAGCACTCGCAAACATAACGTTAAACACAGCAGAAGATGGAAAACAGACAGACTGACCAACGGGGAACTGCATCCAACCCTAGTACAACCCTCGAGTATAAGTTACTAAGGACACATTTAAATCACAGAGGTGTAATGTTAGTCTACTGGAACTGTATACAGTGGTTAGCTTCTAGTTAGAGTTTTAGCTATAGCTGCTTGCTAGCTAACGTTAGCCCTGTGTGCTCAAAGCAGCCAGCTAGGTGTATCTGTTATTACTATAATGTTTCCAAAAAAGCACCGGACTACGACGTAAGGTTAGACATTTTATTTCATGCTCAAAAGCCCCTGGCTTGCACATCGCAGTCACGAAAGGGGCTAGCTCAACCAGTGCACTGTGCACAATAGCACACCAACCCAACTGACGTTACCACAACACTTGACGGTACTTCACAGCACTGTCGTAAGACCACCGTGCTGTCTTAAAGGCACAGTGTGCCTACCCAGATGCATACACAACATTGACGCGTCTTGACATACAAAGAAGTAATTATCACAATTAGCGATTTTCTTTGTCTGGTAAAAAATCTGTTTGGCTGGTAAAAAAAATCAGATACTCGCCAGTTGGCTGGTAAGCCAAAAAGTTAGTTTCCTCCCCTGCTGGAGACTGAACGTAGGTCTATTGAATAACAAAGGCTTAGTAGTAGAGATGTTCCGATACCATTTTTCCCTTTCCGATCCGATTCCGATACCTAAGCTTTGGGTATCGGCCGATACCGATATGTATCCGATACCAGTGCATAAAAAAAAATTTAAAAAAAAATTATATAAATTATACGTTTTTTTTTTTTTTTTTTTTTTTAAGATACTGTTATACTGTTTTTTAGTAATAACTAGAACGTATAGTATTTATTCAACAACAGGTGATTGTATAGATTTGTATTAGTATCATTAATCAATGAGTATGTGCTGCAGCACTGCAGATATACCCTACTCCAATGATCCACACGGACATTAAACGGTGTTGCACTCGCTACTCAGTGGCTCTGCAGATATACCCTATTCAGTCTGTAAGCTAGTGGCAGATAGAACGTTCATGTTGTGATTTTTGATGCAAAATAAATATTCAACATTCTCTTTTGAAACTCCGCCTCAGACTCTTATCCTTTGGCACTTGCTGTACTTTGCTTGCAGGTCTGCAGCCATTATTGCTGGATTATGTGAATAGCACCAACTTTAGACACGGTAACGTTATCAAGCTAAGCTAACTGACCTAGCTCGTCTTCCCGCATTGCCATTAAGATAACGTTAGTAATAGTCAGCTAACGCTAGTCCGTAGCTACTTAACTTAAATACAATTCACCGTGGGTGCATTATTGTTGATAGACGGTCACGGACAGTGTTAGGTCCTGGAGAAAGGACAGGCGATCATCTGATTTGATGTAACGTTAAAAGCGGATGTTGTTCCAACTAGCTATCTTTCCAGCTAATGCTATCATAACACCAGCCAAACACATCCCGATTCCCGTCCGAGCTCCCCGTCACACCGCACTGTCGGGGACAATGGAATTTAAGAAAGTGTATCTGCTGTTAAAATGACACAGCATCACACTTTAAAACATGTTCATTTTATAATCCTCACTCTCCGCAGGACTCGGCAGGAGATAAATTACATCATGGGATCGGAGGCTAGAATTTACGTGTACTCGCCGATACCAGCATTTTAGGCAGTATCGGCGGCATTTCCGATACCCGTATCGGTATCGGAACAACTCTACTTAGTAGACGAAGTAAAAGAAGACATAATAAGATACAGAGAGGAAAATGATAACAGCACTACTCAAGAGGGCCAGAATAGAGACATACCAGAACTTAGTAAAGAAACTGAAAGAATTAGAGAAAAGATAAACAAAGAATTACTGACAGAAATTGAGAAAAAGGCTAGATATGTGAAACAGACATACTATGAAGGAGGAACGAGAGCGACCAGACTCTTAGCTAGAGCTGCCGCGGTATTGATGTTTTCCTTACCGCACACATTTGCAAAATATTTCCTACCACGGGTTATTACCGCACGCACACAAAATTTAAAAAAAAAGTTTGAATGCATTTTTTTTTTAGTAGTAGTAGTCTACTCTTTATAGCATATAGCCTGCCTCTAGTCTAAATGTCTATCTTTAGAGGATGACTTTGCAGCATGAATATTGTTTGGGATTCGGCAAGCACGCATTAGTTATTGAAAGTGAAACACGGATTCGAAGTTTCCCCTCTGGTCGTGCGCAGTTCACTCGGTGTCGCGGGCAGGGGTGGTTACCCCTAACCCCCCCGACCCTTTCTTATTATTATTACTATAAAGTTACTACTTTATAATAAAAGGCATTCGTTTTGTGGCATTAACATTATATAGTTATACGTTCAATAACATCAGTGTATTTACCGGACCATAGCAAGCAATACTCTATTCATATCTCAGTTCCTTTCTTTGCTCAGAGCGTGCTGAGTTGTCCCATTCTGCAGTCTGTTAATAAAGTTTTCAATCAGACAAGTGTATAGAACGAAGGGCTTTTATTATAACATTCGTTGCAGACAGTAAAATCATTATGTCTCGTTTAGTACTCCTGAAGAGCGATTGTAGTCCACTCCGGCGGAGAGTTAAAGCTAACGTTATTAGCCGCGTTGTGATGAGCTGACATTCAGGACGTAAAAAACGTGTGACGCGTCTCTCTTCTGACCAATCAGTGGTCTGTAGGGATGCTCGATATTGGCTTTTTTACCGATACCGATATTCCGATATTGTCCAACTCCAATTTCCGATACCGATACCGATATCAACCGATACCGATATATGCAGGGTTTCCCCCCCAAAAAACGGAATAATTTCAGGTAACTAATAATTTCACTGGATGCATTCAAAAGGCTTTCTAAATGTAAGCATTATCTGTGCAAAATATGATCATTAAAAAAGTAAAAATGAACATTTTAAACCAACATGCATACTTTTGACAATAAATAAAATAAGAATTGGTTCTTACTTGCTTGCCTGGGTAAATAAAGGTTAAATAAATGTTAAAAAAAAAAAAAAAAAAAAAAAATTGTTATTGTTTTTTTTTTTACCGATACCGATATTTTCCGATATCACATTTTACTGCCGATATCGGCCGATAATATCGGTCGGCTGATAATATCGGACATCCCTAGTGGTCTGCAATGTTTCACGTGACTTTTCTGGTACCCAATAGGGTCGCTTGGAACCTCGATAGACGAGTAGGGTATATCTGCAGAGCCGCAAGCCCAACGAGGGGAGGGTAATTTATTATTATTATTATAAAAAACAGCGGTGACGCGGTATTCAGCCTACTCAGCGGTGGCCGTGATGTAACAGCGATACCGCGGTAATGCGGTAATCGCGGCAGCTCTACTCTTAGCTAGACGAATCAGAATACTAAGGTTACTAAGAGAACCAGCTGAAATAGAGAAGACATTTGTAGAATACTATAAGACACTATACACACAACCGAAAGCGGCAGGAGAAAAAGAGATAGAGACATTCTTAGAAAAATTTGATTTACCATCGATAGGAAAGGAACAGAACAAAATATTAAATGCAGAGATAACAGAACAGGAAGTGGGAAATGCGATCAGTAAAGCAAAGAACAATAAGTCACCAGGTAGCGACGGATTCCCTTCGGAATTTTACAAAACATTTAGACAGGAACTGAGGCCCATATTAGAGGCAGCATTTACACAATGAAAAAAGGAACAATGCCACCCTCATGGAAAGAAGCCATAATTACTACGATTCCAAAGGAAGGGAAGGATAAGGAACTATGTAGTAGCTTCAGACCAGTATCCATACTTAATGTAGATTACAAGATGTATACATCGATAATATCCAAAAGATTTGAGACATTTATGCCAGATATTATAGACGAAGACCAGACCGGATTCATTAAAGGAAGAAAAACACAGGACAACATAAGAAAGACAGTGCAGATAGTAGAGGAGATACAAAAAGAAGGAGGAAGTGCAGTACTAGTTAGCCTGGATGCAGAAAAAGCATTAGACAGTGTAAGCTGGATATTCCTATATAAAGTTTTAGAGAAATTTGGACTAGACAAAAACGCGATGAAAACAATTAGGGCATTATATCAAGAACCAACGGCAAGGATTAAAGTAAATGGCAACCTGACGGACAGGATCAAACTAGAGAGGGCTACAAGACAGGGCTGTTGTCTTTCGCCGACACTCTCTTCGATATATTCATCGAACCACTGGCTCAACTAATTAGACAGACCGAGGACATCAAAGGTGTGGAGATAAGGGGAACAGAACATAAATTAGGACTGTTCGCAGATGATGTGATAGTATATATGAGACAACCAGACACAAGCTTCCCGACACTGATGGATTTACTGACAGAATATGGATATTACTCAGGATATAGACTTAACGTAACAAAGACACAGACCTTAACATTGAACTACACCCCAACGACAGAGATCAAAGACAAATACAAGATTAAATGGGATATGGACAGGATCAGATACCTAGGAGTGAATATTACAAGAGGGGTGGAGGGACTATACGATGCAAACTATACACAGATTAATCAGAAAATCAAACGAGACCTAGAAAGATGGACAGTAATGCCTCTAGACTTTAGCTCAAGGATCGAAATTATAAAGATGAATATATTACCAAGGTTACTATACCTATTTCAGGCTCTACCTAGAGCTGGGCGATATGGAAAAAAATCATATCGCGATAACGATATGATAATTTTATTTTATTTCTTGATATCGATAATTATCGAATTGTTATAAGTATAAAAAAATAAAAAATAAAAATTTAACAACAGATGTATGTTTATTTTGCAGCAATTCTTTGTCATTGCCGCCATCTTTAGTGTTACATCCCCTCACACTCCAGTTCTCAGGCTGCAGCTGGTTTAAAAGCTAAAGTAAACCGGCTTCTCTGCTGGCTGTGGCTCCAGAGGAGTTGAACAGTTCTGGCTCTGCTAGTTTATTTTCGATCTTTTGGCGCTTTTTTGGTGGACAAACAACCGCACATGTGCACTGTGACTCGTGACTGGAGTCTAGTTCTGCTAGCACACATAGCCTACTGTGTACAGACGGTTTCAAAATGTATTTTAAATTAGAAAGCAAACAAAATAAATGGACAAGAGAAAAAGAAATCTGAATTTGGTCAGTATTGTCATTTGGACAAGCAAAGCCATTACTTTAAGTTGCAGGCAAGAAAGACAAGTCTGTCCACTGTCTCTGTTTTAAAACTGCCCTGTTGCAGGTAAAAAAAAAAAAAAAAAACGATTTTTCGATTTTTTTTTAAATTTCGATATTCGATATCGATTATTAAAATATATCGCGATATTTATCGTTATCGTTATATCGCCCAGCCCTAGCTCTACCTATATTAATACCACAAAGCCAGTTCAGGGAATGGAATAAACAGATATCAAGATTCATATGGGGGGGGGAAAAGGCCAAGGATAAGATATGTGACTCTACAATTACCAAAGGAGAAAGGAGGAATGGCAATACCTAGTTTAGAAGATTACTACTACGCAGCACAGCTGATAATAGTAACATGTTGGTGCAACGAGAACTATGACGCCAAATGGAAAGACATAGAAACAAAAAATGAGGGACTCAAAGTGCAGGCACTAATAGGAGACAGGGAGCTATACAGAAGAAAGGAACAACTAATAGACCCAATTACCAAATTCACTATAAATATATGGACACAGATAGTAAAGAAATACAAGCTAGAAAAAGAAACCAAGATACTGAGATGGATAACGCACGACAACAAATTTAAACCAGGGAAAGAAGATCATGGGTTCAAAAGATGGGAGAGGGGGGGCATAACAGCAATATGTACAATGACAGAAGGAGGAGAGATCCAGACTCTACAAAAATTGAAAGAAAGATTCGGACTAGAGAATAGCGACCACTTTAGATATTTACAGATTAGGGACTACTACAACAAGGAAATAAAACTAGACAAAGACAAAGATCAGAATGGGATAATTAAGATAATGGTAAAAGCATACGAAGGAAGGAAGGGGGGGGGGATATCAGCACTATATCAGGCAATAATGGACAGCAAGGACATCACAACCAAATATATAAAGGAAAAGTGGGAGAAGGAATTAGAAACGGAGATAACAGAAGAAGAATGGTATAACATATGTAAGATACAACACACAACCACAGGGTCAAGGATATGGAGGGAGTTTGGGTGGAAAAACATAATTCGATTTTTTATAACACCAGAAATACAGGGCAACTATACACCAACACAGAAACCATGCTGGAGAAAATGTGGACAGGAAATAGCAAACCACACACATATTCTGGGGATGTCAGATAATAAAGAACTATTGGGAAGAGATAGGAGGGATAATAAATGAAATAGTAGGATATGAAATACCCCAGACAGGACAAGTATTGTATTTAGGGAACTTAACACAGGAAGGAATTCAGGGGAAAGACATATACTTGATTAAGATATTACTAGTAGCAGCCAAGAAAGCACTGACGAAAATGTGGTATAGAGTAGAAGCACCGACGAGGGAACAATGGACAGAGATAGTGGGTGGGATACAGGAAATGGAGAGAATCACACATAGGCTGAGGCTACAAGACGAGAAGTTTGAGTCAAAATGGGAGAAGTGGGAAAAGTATAGGAAAAAAAGAAACGACATCACAGGAGAGTGAAAAGGAGACAAGAAGAAAAAACGAAACGAAAATAAACTATGAAGGTACCAAAGAACCTGTAACTTTTTTCTTTTTTTTTGTATTTTTTTTGTATTGTTTATCTCTTTTCTTTGTTTTGGTTTTGCTTTGTTTTTTCCTTTTCCCCTTTAGTGAATTTATTTTAGGTCAACTCGTCATTCGATTTTGATATACATTTTCTACTATCAGCTATATCTTTTAGTTCTTATCTATCGAATTGTATTGTACTGTCGGTTATAATTTTGACCGCCAATTGTATTATTGTATGTGGATGTTTTGTTTGTAAATCAAAAAACTGAAAATAAAAATTTAAGTATAAAAAAAAGAAAATGAGAAGAAAAAGAACACTACTTTGGCTCCAAGGAAATAAATTAAAAGGGAGAGGTGCTCGTTGCTGTGGAGTAAACTTAGTACAAAAGTAAAATAGAGACAAACTCTACAAAGCGAAAGAACTTTGCCTCCATATATTAAAAAGCATTAGTGCCGTCAATAGATAAAAAAGATTTACTAATTGATCTCACAATTTTCTGTAATTAATCTAGATTCAAAATGGCATTTATGACAAAGGAAATCCATCTGCTGAATGTGATTTATTATCAGCATTTTAAGTCTATTATTTTACACTTCATTTTTATTTTCTGGACGGTTCTGGGACGGTGGTGGAAAAAGTTAGTCTGGAGCCCTGGTGTACACAGGCTACACCAGCGTTTCCGTTAGCCGGTAATTACCGGTATTTGACCGGCAAAATCTGTTGAAGTCCGACATATTTAATCTCTCCGGTCATAATGTCCGGTGAAAATAATTCCCTCTAAACACAATTAGATTATTTGAATTGTATTAAAATAGGCTAAAATTAAATAGCCTATGCGATGAACGAAACAAACAATCATTACATTTGTTTCATCGTTGCTTCACCAAGCAGCCGGTCTAATAATGACATCCTGTTGTCAGCGCGAGCTGGCTGCTGATATATTTGCGAGAAGCATCCATCTGCCGGCCGGCAGGGTGCAGTACTCCAATTCAGCCATTGGCAATTCAGCTGTTGGGTGGGGGCGCTGCTGAGCGGTTTCCAGACCGGACCTAAAAACACTGCTGCTCCATGCTTCACGTAAATATATCAGCAGCCAGCTCGCACTGACAACAGGATGTCATTATTGGACCGGCTGCTTGGTGAAGCAACGATGAAACAAATTATTGTTTCGTTCATCGCATAGGCTATTTAATTTTAGCCTATTTTAATACAATTCAAATAATCAAATTGTGTTTAGAGGGAATTATTTTCACCGACATTATGACCAGCACCAAGTCGTTGACAACATACATCACGCAAACCCACGATAATGTTGCCGTCTCTCTCTGCCAAATTTCTCAGTTCTTCGCTTGATATAATTAATACAAATGTCCAATATAACGGAATTCGTTAGCTCATAAAAATGTGATTATAACAGACTGCTGTTTATTAAGGTCGGGCAGACTGCCCACAGACACCTCAAGTCGGCAGCAGCACGAAGTCTCGAGGGACTTATTTTATTCGGAATATATTAATGACTGTATATACGCAAAAGTTGCCTAGTTTTAAGTTAAAATATTATAAATGCCTTGATGATGTCATTCTTTATATAGGCCTATCGATTGTTTTTAAGCTCAATAAACTCTGACCGGAATTTATCCCATTTGTCCGGTAGATTGAAATCTACCGGACACTCAGACCTGCAAAAAAAAAATCTAACGGAAACCCTGGGCTACACAGTAGTTAAATCCCAATGCTCGTCAGCGTTCATCAGGTGAACGTAACATAGCCTATCACACAGATTCAATTTATCAACGATGTGCCTGAACAAATCAGAATAACTGATGAAAAATCGGGCCTGGTCTTTGCACTTCCAACCAAAGAGGACAAGTCCTGGGTCAGTTTTGATCAGATTCGTGAACACCTCAATCCTCACATGGATAACAGAGGGAGATACCATTTCTCTGAACCAGTCCAGGCAGAGTGAATTGGACTTGATTTTTTATAACTTTCTTTTTCATGGTGAGGTTGACATTTTCATGGAATTGCTACAAAACTCATTTTCTGATTTAACCGATATTAATATTGCTCTTCTGGCCAATACCGATATTTGTGATGTCACGGTATGATGTCATAATAGTACATTCTAGAACATTTGTGATGTCACAGTATGATGTCATAATCAAACATTCTAGAACATTTGTGATGTCACAATTGGTTATAAAAATAAAAAAAGAAAATGTATCGATTATTTTTGTTTGTTATCGATATCGTTATGGCGATATAATTTTTGGCCATATCGCCCAGCCCTAGTTCAGTAGCAACAGCAGAGGAAGGAAGATGAGCAGTGGCTTTGGATAGACGTGCTACTAAGCATACGCCTGCATTCTCTGTTCCCCTACCAAAATGACAAAGTCCAAAAGGAAAAAGGTTTCCAACAACGTACAATCAGTGGAATCAACGGTGACCAAAATATTATTTACAGATACCTGCGCTAGATCCCCAAATTAACAAGCTACCCATCAAGTGAATAGGCTCCATTTATTTTGTAAGTCGTACACGTACTAATGCCAGGCTAGGACTGCTCAAATATGTTTTGCTGAAATGAACCAAGACTGACAAGACTTAAGACTAGAGTCCAAAAAACTAAAAACAGTGTTCAGAAGGCATGTCATCTAGTTTAAAAAAATTTAAATAAAAAATACAGTTATCCCTTCCTTGATATTGGTGAACCTTCACTAATAAAGAATGTTTACATAACTTGTATTTTGCTCCTAACCAGTGCATACAGCCAACACGTATATATAAGTTAAATTAGTTAAGTCTAGTTATACTTTAATACCCTGGGGGTAATTATTCCTCTGCATTTGACCCATCCTAAAGTGGTAGGAGCAGTGGGCAGCCAGACAGGAGCCTAGTGGGGACTAACTCCACTTGTAATACCAGTGCCTTGGTCAAGGGCAAAGGCTAGCCCCTTTCGTGACTGTGATGCACCGAGTGAAGTTTAGTGAATACACAGTCCCTTGTCCAACCATGTAAAATTCCTACAACTAAGTCTGTCTCGCTTTTCTCTATCAAAACGCGTCTCGTACAAGTATCGCAGAGATATTTCAAAGGTACTCACAGTTGCACAAGAAGTACAGAGAAACGCTAGGGTTAGAAAGCTCGGCGTTGCTAATAAACATTTTAAATATTTTTTATAAACTGGTCAACACAGCTTTATTTCAGGCTTTGGGTGTCTGATACGCATGCTCTGTGATCACAGCGCAGGCGCATCAGACAGCTAAAGCCGCTTTGAGCAGTGTTGACCAGTTTATAAAAATTATTTTAAATGTTTATTAGCAACGCCGAGCTTTCAAACCCTAGCGTTTGTCTGTCCGAAACCCTTGAGCAACTGTGAGTACCTTTGAAATTTCTCTGCGATACTTGTACGAGAAGCGTTTTGATAGAGAAAAGCGAGACAGACTTAATTGTAGGAATTTTACATGGTTGGACAAGGGACTGTGTATTCACTCGGTGCATCACATTCACGAAAGGGGCTAGGCAAAGGCAGGACTATACTGTATACCTAACATGCATGTATTTTGGTGTGTGGGGACTCGGGAGTGTGAATGTGATAGATCACAAGAAAGTACAAAAGTACTAACGTACCATCTTTAGATAATAAAGTACTCAGCCTCTACGGTCTTTAACTATGAATGAACACAAGACTAACGTACCATCTTTAGATAATAAAGTACTCAGCCTCTACGGTCTTTAACTATGAATGAACACAACATACAGGGCTCCAGGGTGCGCCCGTTTTGGTCGCATTTTGAGACCAAATATCAGCGCAGTGCGACTGGATGTTTTCCTTTGTCGCACTGGTGCACCTCCCAGCAGGTCTGTCTGTGTGTGTAGCGTATTTTTCCCGGCCATGTGCGTTCTCAAAAAAAAAAAAAAAAAAAAGAAAAAAAAAAATCTCTGCCTTTGATTGGTTCTAACGTTGTGCATTATGCAAAGACCAGCCCTGATCTGCCTCTGATCGTTATTCACTGAATGACGCCACTGCGCCACTGGGAAACCTGAAACCAAAATATATACCTTTCGGAAGGAATGGCTGGTTCAATTTCCCTGGCTCCGCTACGATAAAGCGACAAACAGTATGCTTTGCATGTATTGCAAGGAGTGTGGTCCTAATATGGCTGGCAGTACTGCGTTTGCTGTCAGATCATCAACATTCAGAATAGAAACATTGAAAAAGCATAGTGTCTCCAAAAAACACATACTGCGTCGTGACAGGTGTGTTGCCAGCACATCAACAGTGCCTCTCCACGAAGCATTTCAGCGCCAGACGGCGGCAAATAGAAAAAGCGAGGAGGAAGAAATGAAAATCAAATTCAACACTGCTTATAATATCGCAAAAGAAGAGCTGGCGTTTACTAAATTCAAATCGCAGATCACCTTAAGGAAAAAAAAATTCTTAAACGTCAACCCGACGTACAGCAACGACACTGCCTGTGCCCAGTTCATAGGAGTGATTGCAGACACATTAAAAAAAGAAGACGTCCTTTCAGATCACGGAGAACATCTACATGAGCTTCATGATCGACGGAGATACAGACATCTCTGCAAAGGAGTGCGAGCTCGTCTACAGCCGCATATTGCGCAACGGGAGACCTATCAATATCCTAATTGGCCACATCGAGGTGGAGCACGCACATGCAAAAGGTACAGCAATGTTATTATATAATAACTCCAGTTTAAGCAGAAATAAGACAAGCAACACATTTAAATAGTTATTAGGCTATTCAAATAGATTTAATAAGCATATAGAGCCCCCAGTCATCACACACATAATAAACCTCTCCATAAAACAGGGACACGTCCCCAAGGACTTCAAAATTGCGAGAGTAACACCCCTGCACAAAAAAGGCAGTAAATTAGACCCAGGCAACTACCGCCCTGTTTCTATCCTTACCTCCATCTCGAAAGTCATGGAAAAAATTGTATACGAACAGGTCGAAAAATATCTTGCGGAAAAAAATCGAATCTACGAATTCCAATCTGGCTTCAGAACATCCCACTCCACTGACACATGCCTTCTCTATTTAAACGACCACATCAAACAAGAGGTGGACGCGGGCAAATACTGCGGCATGGTCATGCTGGACCTACAAAAGGCCTTTGACACTGTCAATCACACCATTCTGATAGACTATCAAAACCAATTGCTTTTAGCTTGTCAATCAGTGAGCTGGATGCAATCCTACCTGGAGGGGAGAGAGCAGATGGTGGAGGTAAACGGTACCCTACCCCCCCCCCCTCACAGTAAGCTGTGGTGTTCCACAAGGAAGCATACCGCTACTGTTCCCAATTTATGCAAATGACATGTCGTCAGCTTGTGACTGCAACTTGTTCCTGTTTGCGGACGACTCAGCCCTGCTGGTCTCTGACAAGAACAAGTTACAGGTTGAAAAAACCCTCAGCTCGGAACTAGGCAAAATCTGCATATGGCTCGCTGATAACAAACTATCATTACACATGGGCAAAACAGAGTCCATTCTCTTCGGTTCAAATAAACTCAGCAAGACCGACGGCTTCTCAGTTACAGTGGGTGACAATATTGTCACAAGGAAAGAAGATATTACCTACCTGGGTTCAATCCTAGAGGCAAATCTTTCCTGTGACAAAATGGCATCCAATGTAATAAAAAAAGTCAACCAACGAACTCGATTCTTGTACCGGATCTCCTCACTGGTAAACAAGAATACCCTGAAGAATCTGGCAGGAGCACTCATTCAAGGGTACTACGACTATGCTTGCACCTCATGGTACCAAAGCACCTCAAAGGCGCTAAAAACTAAATTACAAACATCTCAAAACAAACTGGTCAGACTACTGCTTGACCTTACTCCTAGAACCCACCTCACCCCTGCCCACTTTGACAACCTAGGATGGCTTAGAGTAGATGACAGAGTACAGCAACTTGCAATGGGCCTGGTCTACAAGATACACTACACGACCAAGGTACCCATGATTAGAGCTGCCGCGGTATCGGTATTACCGCGGTATCGCTGTTACATCATGCCCACCGCAGCGTTGGGCTGAATACCGGCATCACCGCTGTTTTTTATTATATTATTATTATTATTATTACGCTCTCGTTGGGCTTGCGGCTCTGCAGATATACCCTACTTCTCTGTCGAGATTCCAAGCGACCCTATTGGGTACCAGAAAAGTCACATGAAACACTGCAGACCACTGATTGGTCAGAAGAGATACGCGTCACATGCTTGGAGCATCTTGCAGTGCGTTTACTTCCTGAATCTCAGCCATCACAACACGGCTAATAGTACGTTAGCTCCCACCGGAGACCGGAGTGGATTACCGACGCCGTCGCTCCTCAGGGAACGAGGCATAATGATTTTACTGCAACGAAATGTTATAATAAAAGCCCTTCGTTCTATACACTTGTCTGATTGAAAACTTTATTAACAGACCGCAGAATGGGTACAACTCGGCACGCTCTGAGCAAAGAACGGAACTTAGATATTAATTGAGTAACGCTTGCCTTGCTATGTGGTCCGGTAAATACGAACGTGTAACTATACTAACGTTAATGCCACAAATCGAATGCCTTTGTAATCATAAGTAGTAACGTTATAATAATAAGAAGAAGAAAGGGTCGGGGGGGGTAACCGGCGGGCGCGACACCGAGGGGAGACTTCGAATCAGTGTTTCACTTTTAATAACGAATGCGTGCATGCCGAATCCCAAACAATATTCATGCTGCAAAGTCATCCTCTAAAGATAGACATTTAGACTAGAGGCAGGCTATATGCTATATAAAGAGTAGACTACAAAAAAAATGTATTCAAACTTTTTTTTTTGTGTGCGTGTGTGCGGTAATACCGCGGCGGTAGGAAATAGTTTGCAAATGTGTGCGGTAAGGAAAACATCAATACCGCGGCAGCTCTACCCATGATGTCAAAATACTTCCCAAAGGTCAGTGAATACCACGATCACAACACCAGAGGGAGCTCCACAAATCATGTTAAACCCAGATTCGGCTCAAACAAGGGACTAAACACGTTTCGCAATTATGCAACATCAATGTGGAACGCACTACCCAAATCTGTAAAGGAATGTGAATCACTACCCACTTTCAAAAACACTCAAAAAACACCTACGGGAGACTGCAATTCGAAACTGGCCCCTACAAATGTCCTAACACAACCCCCTCCAATGTACAGTAAAAATGACCAAGTATGGTCTTGTCAATATTCCAATGTACAGTGTTGCTTGTACAGTTGTACAGTGTCCCCCACCCACCCCTCAGGCTCCTACCCAACCTCCGCCCACTCCTACCCAACCTCCTCCAATGTACAGTACCCCCCCCCCCCCCCCCCCCCCCCCCCACCTACCCAACCTCCTCCAATGTACAGTTTCTACGTCAAATGTATATACTTCTTTTCTGGACTCTTTTCGTATCACAAACAGTACTGTATTTGCAAATCTGGTATGTCATAAATGTATAGATGTAGCAGTACTGTCTATCTGTATGTCATATATGTTACAATGAATTGAAAATGGGGGACCCTGATGTAAACAAGACGAAAGTCTTTCTCTGGTCTGCATCCCCTTAACAATTGTATGTATTGAGCTGTACTGTACTCATTCTGCAATCTGTTAATAAAGTTTTCAATCAATCAATCAATCAAAACTATGGAATCTGTTATTATTACGTTTTATTTTTTCAATATAATTTTCAGTTTTAATGTTGAGTAATAATAATAATAATAATAATAATAATAATAATAATAATAATAATAATAATAATAATAGACATACAACCTGGATTTATGCTACTGGAGCTGAGCTGAATGTATTAAAATAGACATACAAAAGTGAAGGATTGGACTTTGCTAACTGTAATACAATGTTATTTTTTCATATGAGTCTATGCTGCCAAGTCAAGCACAGCACTTTTTTCCCCTTCTTCTAAACAATTGAGGTTATTGGTTAAATGAAAAAGTTAGGCGCACTGGTGCAACCAATGTAAAAAGTTAGTCTGGAGCCCTGACATAACTTACCATAATTCAGATAATAAAGTACCCAACCTTTATTGTCCAACTATGAATTGAACACAACACTAACTTACCATTAGATGGTGACGTTTGAAAACATTGCTCCTCTGAAAACTTAAAAAGAAGATGTATAGTTTGTCTGAGGTACTCAACTGTACACCACACCAGGAATTCAGGACAGATACAGGACATTTAGTCTCAGCTGTTACCCAATGATGATATGCCATTATGAAATGCTCTCCTCGGTTTTCCATTTCTTTACAAGGGAGATTAACTCGCCGCCTCATCTTCAGTGTTTTGATTTATTTTAAATTGTATTGAGTACAGTACAGAATGAAGAGATGGGAGGGGAGTAGAGTGGACCACAAAATCATATAATATATAATAAACGGACCACTAGCCTAGCTTAAAACCATGACAGGTTTCTTTGGGCAGACAGGCTAACTAGGCTAGTAGTCTGTATCCACTTCCATTCATTGGTGCTAAGCTAGGCTAGCTTGCAGCCAGATAGCTTTTTACTGAATGCACAGAGGGGAAATTGGTATCCATCTTCTTGTCTGACTCTGGAGATTCTAGAAGACAGTAAGACGTTTTCCCATAATGTTGGCGTGTTCCTTTAAGGGAATCCCAATGAGACTATTTTTGTTTTGTTTAGATCCATCTTTGTCCAGTGCTCAATGTGAGACTAAATAGTATACTACAATACAAAATATAACAAATATCATGTCAGCCACCCTACAGTAATCATTGCATCCTGACTAAGAACAAAATTGTGTGTAGGGCGGCATGACTAATCTTATTCACAATGATTTGGCTTAATTGTTTATTATCTCTATAGTCGTTTGGCTCTAGCCTGTTAACTAGTTGGGGTTGTAAGGTGGCGTGTTCCCGAGACCTCTCTGGCATTTTGGGATGTAACGTTAGCAATATATTATGCAGGTTTGGGATGTAACGTTAGTGATATATTATGCAGGTTTGGGATGTAACGTTAGTGATATATTATGCAGGTTTGATTATTATGCAGGTTTGTGATGTAATGTTAGTGATATATTATGCAGGTTTGATTATTATGCAGGTTTGTGATGTAACGTTAGTGATATATTATGCAGGTTTGTGATGTAACGTTAGTGATATATTATGCAGGTTTGGGATGTAATGTTAGCGATATATTATGCAGGTTTGGGATGTAATGTTAGTGATATATTATGAAGGTTTGATATATTATGCAGGTTTGTGATGTAATGTTAGTGATATATTATGAAGGTTTGATATATTATGCAGGTTTGGGATGTAACGTTAGTGATATATTATGCCGGTTTGGGATGTAACGTTAGTGATATATTATGCAGGTTTGGGATGTAACGTTAGTGATATATTATGCAGGTTTGGGATGTAACGTTAGTGATATATTATGCAGGTTTGGGATGTAACGTTAGTGATATATTATGCAGGTTTGGGATGTAACGTTAGTGATATATTATGCAGGTTTGGGATGTAACGTTAGTGATATATTATGCAGGTTTGGGATGTAACGTTAGTGATATATTATGCCGGTTTGGGATGTAACGTTAGTGATATATTATGCCGGTTTGGGATGTAACGTTAGTGATATATTATGCAGGTTTGGGATGTAATGTTAGTGATATATTATGCAGGGTTGATATATTATGCAGGTTTGATATATTATGCAGGTTTGTGATGTAATGTTAGTGATATATTATGAAGGCTTGATATATTATGCAGGTTTGGGATGTAACGTTAGTGATATATTATGCAGGTTTGGGATGTAATGTTAGTGATATATTATGCAGGGTTGATATATTATGCAGGTTTGATATATTATGCAGGTTTGTGATGTAATGTTAGTGATATATTATGCAGGGTTGATATATTATGCAGGTTTGATATATTATGCAGGTTTGGGATGTAACGTTAGTGATATATGATGAAGGTTTGGGATGTAACGTTAGTGATATATTATGCAGGTTTGGGATGTAGCGTTAGTGATATATGATGAAGGTTTGGGATGTAATGTTAGTGATATATTATGAAGGTTTGGGATGTAACGTTAGCGATATATTATGCAGGTTTGTGATGTAATGTTAGTGATATATTATGCAGGTTTGATATATTATGCAGGTTTGATATATTATGCAGGTTTGTGATGTAATGTTAGCGATATATTATGCAGGTTTGATATATTATGCAGGTTTGGGATGTAATGTTAGCGATATATTATGCAGGTTTGATATATTATGCAGGTTTGGGATGTAATGTTAGCGATATATTATGCAGGTTTGATATATTATGCAGGTTTGGGATGTAACGTTAGCGATATATTATGCAGGTTTGGGATGTAACGTTAGTGATATATTATGCAGGTTTGATATATGATGCAGGTTTGATGATGCAGGTTTGATGATGCAGGTTTGATATATGATGCAGGTTTGCCAGCTCAGTTATTATGATTAGGCGTTGGCTGAGCCTGTTCACGTTAATAGCTGCTGGGTAACATTACTAGCGAGCGACGTGCAGGTTTCACCTCTTTATCACTCATCATCTCTCGCTGATAGATGACCACATATATCAAGTATAACAGTATGATTAAGTGGTCAGTGTTTCATATACTTACATATTTCTTGCTGTCAGCTCGATGTGTCCAAGCAGCAGTTCTGGGGGGGGGGGGGGGGGCAGCTCTCTTCAGCTGTTAGCTAGTTACTGTTGAAGCCAAGTCGTCGTTAACTGAATGACAAACAGTGTTTAGAAAGAAAGGGAGACAAGCAGATGCCACATGAAAACATGTCACTGGCAGGTTGTGTAACTGGTGTCTCTGTGGTGATCATGTTGGAGCTGTGTGTCAACAGTGAGCTGCTAGTCAGACACCATGGCCCTCCCTCCCTCAGCTCGATCCACATTACAGAACGACGTGCGTTTAACTATCATGTGCAAAACGAATGACAATAGCACACAATCTGTTCAATAATTACCTGCTGTACACAAACTGACAAGCAAAAAACAGTTTCGCCAAACGTATCGTCCTTCTGCTAGTAACGTGAATAAGACCAGGGTCGGTGACAGTCTGTGGGTTAATAAAGTGACAACGGTTATTATTATAACTAGATTACCTCATGTCGTGCTGACATCCCCGCACATGATTGTTGAATGTTGATTTTCTGATCGCTAGCTATGTTATAAAATAATCTCAACGGAAAAGTGTGGCCTGCTGTCAAAGGCGAGCAGCCATCTTCCCGGTAACAGAGACCTTCTTCTGTGAAGAGTGTCCACACGTTATAGTGTTGCTGCCCCCTACAGGGAGATGCTTCCAGCTGCAGAACGTCAGAGCAGCGCTTAGAAGCCCCGCGCTTAGAGGCCCCGCACTTAGCGACCCCTCGCTTCCATTGGCTGATTTGGGTCACGTGATTTGTGTCCCACCCAATGGCTGAGGTCCCCCGCGCTTAGAGCCCCCTCGCTTCCATTGGCTGATTTGGGTCACTTGCAATGGGCCTGGTCTACAAGATACACTACGCGACCAAGGTACCCATGTACATGTCAAAATACTTCCCAAAGGTCAGTGAATACCACGATCACAACACCAGAGGGAGCTCCACAAATCATGTAAAACCCAGATTCGGCTCAAACAAGGGACTAACCACGTTTCGCAATTATGCCACATCAATGTGGAACGCCCTGCCTAAAGCTGTAAAGGAATGTGAATCACTACCCACTTTCAAAAACACTCTCAAAAAACACCTACGTGAGACTGCAATTCGAAACTGGCCCCTACAAATGTCCTAACCTAGTTCTACAGTAAATGACCAAGTAAGGCTTTGTCAATATTCCAATGTACAGTGTAAAATGTGTGTGTGTCCCCTACCCAACCCCCCCACCTCCAATGTACAGCCCTCACCCAACCCACCCAACCCCACCCCACCCCACCCAACCAACCTCCTCCAATGTACAGTTTCTACGCCAAATGTATATACACTCCTTTTCTGGACACTTTTGTATCACAAACAGTACTGTATTTGCAAATCTGATAAATAATGTATAGATGTAGCAGTACTGTCTATCTGTATGTCATGTATGTCATATATGTTATGATGAATTGAAAATGGGGGACCCTGATGTAAACAAGACGAAAGTCTTTCTCTGGTCTGCATCCCCTTAACAATTGTATGTATTGAGCTGTACTGTACTGTACCCATTCTGCAATCTGTTCATAAACTTTTCAATCAATCAATCAAACGTGATTTGGGGACCCAATGGCTGAGGTCCTCCGGCCGCTCGCTTCCATTGGCTGATTTGGGTCACGTGATTTGTGCAACCAAAACACTACGTGAAACTAAGTGAAGAAGAACACTAACAGATATAAAGTTTGTAAACAAAATGGGCGCATCTTTCAACACCCCTGCGGCGGCGTGTCCTTTGTGTAAGTCTACATATCGCGACACGATCACATTGAAGTGCGACCATCGGTTCTGCAAGCGCTGTATTGGAGACTTGTGGAGTGACTCCACGACCGGGCCGTATTATTGTCCCGAGTGGCAGTGCCACACAGAGTATAAGACGCTTCCCTTTGAGACAATAGTAACACGGCCGTCCACATCTGGATCCCTCGCCCTCGCCCCTCGCTGCACCGCAGGTATGTCAGAGCTTCAATTGGTCATTCAAAACTAAATTAAAAGATAAACATGTTTACCACATGCCCCCCCCAACATCCTCCAATGTACAGTTTCCCCATCCCACCTACCCAACCTCCTCCAATGTACAGTTTCTTCCCCCTCAAATGTATACTCTCTTTTTTAGACCCTTTTTGTATCACAAACAGTACTGTATTTGTAGATCTGGTATGTCATAAATGTATAGATGTAGCAGTACTGTCTATCTGTATGTCATGTATGTCATATGATGAATTGAAAATGGGGGACCCTGATGTGAATGAATGAATGAAAACTTTATTTAACAGATTGCAGAATGGGTACAATACAGTACGGCTCAATACATACAATTGTTAAGGGGATGCAGACCTGCGAAAGACGTTTGTCTTGTTTCCATCAGGGTCCCCCATTTTCAATTCATATAGACATTTATGACATACACAACATACATGACATTTATGGCATAGGGACATATAGGTATTTAGTACTGATACATTTGTGACATAAGCGGTATTCAAATATACAGTACTGTTACCCCTAGATCCTGACAGAGTATATGATGGGGAGGGGACTGTACATTAGGAGGGGGTGGGTGGGTGGGAGGGAAATATACATACGGCGGGGAGGAATATATACATGCGGTGGGGAGGAGACTGTCTATTAGGAGGTGGTGGGGGTTTTGGGCATTTACGGTGGCCAGTTTCGAATTGCAGCCTCCCGTAGGTGCTCTTTAAGAGCGGTTTTGAATGTGGGCAGGGATTCACTTTCCTTTACAGCTTTGGGTAGGGCGTTCCACATTGTTGTGGCATAATTGCGAAACGTGTTTAGTCCCTTGTTTGAGCCGAATCTGGGTTTAACATGATTTGTTGAGCTTCCTCTGGTGTAGTGGTTGTGGTATTCACTGACTTTTGGGAAGTATTTTGACATGTACATGGGCACCCCGGTCGTATAGTGTATCTTGTAGACCAGGCCCATTGCAAGTTGCTGTACTCTGTCGTCTACTCTAAGCCATCCTAGGTTGTCAAAGTGGGCAGGGGTGAGGTGGGTTCTGGGGTTCAGGTCAAGTAGTAGTCTGACCAATTTGTTTTGTGATGTTTGTAATTTTGTTTTAAGCGCCTTTGAGGTGCTTTGGTACCATGAGGTGCACGCATAGTCATAGTACCCTTGAATGAGTGCTCCTGCTAGAGTCTTCAGGGTATTCTTGTTTACCAGAGAGGAGATCCGGTACAAGAATCTAGTTCGTTGGTTGACTTTTTTTATTACATTGGATGCCATTTTGTCACAGGAAAGATTTGCCTCTAGGATGGAACCCAGGTAGGTAATTTCGTCTTTCCTTGTGACAATATTGTCACCCACTGTAACTGAGAAGCCGTCGGTCTTGCTGAGTTTGTTATTTGAACCGAAGAGAATGGACTCTGTTTTGACCATGTGTAATGATAGTTTGTTATCAGCGAGCCATATGCAGATTTGTAAACAAGACGAAAGTCTTTCTCTGGTCTGCATCCCCTTAACAATTGTGTGTATTGAGCCGTACTGTATTGTACCCATTCTGCAATCTGTTAAATAAAGTTGTCATTAATTCATTCCGGCTTTCCCACGCCAGAAGAATGGTGGAATGCTCCTTTGGCATCATGGCGGCTCAGTGGAGGCTGTATAGGAGGGTGCTGGGTGTGTCTCCAGAGGTTGCGGAGAAAGTTGTGAAAGCAACATGTATGCTCCACAACTTCATGAGGTAGGCTATATATAAATATCTGTATGTCATAAATGTCCTGATGAATTGAAAATGGGGGACCCTGATGTAAACAAGATGAAAGTCTTTCATCCCCTTAACAGTTGTTTGTATTGAGCTGTACTGTATTACTGTGAGGTTCGCCTGTTCCCTGGACCTTTAATTCCCTGTCTCCTCACCTCACCAGCCCCCACCCTCGCGATGTTTTACTCTCCTCTGCTCTTCAACAGCCCCCACCCTTGGACTACCTTTCACAGCTGTGATAAGTTATGATTAGCGCCCCAGAGGGCTTTAAATACCTGGACCTCCCCTCCAGTCCTCGTCGGGTCGTTCTGTATGCTGGTTCTTTGTTCTGGACTCTTTATCCTTTTCTGTGTTCAGTGTTCATGGAGTCCTGGACGTTACCATCACCTGCCGCGTCTCCGGCGTGAGACGAGGTGCCAGCCATCACCACCTGTCGCCGTTTGCCTGGAGTGGGACACCGTCTACGCTCTCTAATCCTCTACGGGAGGTTTTCCAGTGTCCCACTCCAGACCTCAAGCTGGCGCGCATCGCTTCCTATCCCACGGGAGGATGCGTCTCTTCAAGCCGGCGCGCTCCAACTCCAGACGCTCAAGCCGGCGCGCATCGCTTCCTATCCCACGGGAGGATGCGTCTCTTCAAGCCGGCGCGCTCCAACTCCAGACGCTCAAGCCGGCGCGCATCGCTTCCTATCCCACGGGAGGATGCGTCTCTTCAAGCCGGCGCGCTCCAACTCCAGACGCTCAAGCCGGCGCGCATCGCTTCCTATCCCACGGGAGGATGCGTCTCTTCAAGCCGGCGCGCTCCTACTCCAGACGCTCAAGCCGGCACGCATCGCTTCCTATCCCACGGGAGGATGCGTCTCTTCACTTCCGAGGAGGATCTCCTTGCCAGGCCTCCGCCGTCTGAACCCTGCCATCCCTGTAAGCAGCTCTGGCCCTCGCCCTGTCCTAGGCCTTAACCCTGTTTCTCTGTCCCTGTCTCCAGCCCGCCTCCCCGGGCCTCTGTCCCTGTTCCCCCTCTCCATTGCCCCTGTTCCTGCCCTGACCTTTGCCCTGGCCCTGTCCCTTAGCCTTCCCCTTAGCCTGCTCGCCGCTTAAAGGCACAGTGCCACATTTTGCCCTATTTCTTTGTTCCAGTGTTTTTGTGTTCTCCCTTAAAGGGACAGTGCCGCTTTTTGTTTGTATTGAATAAATGCCCTGTTTTGGCTTACTCTCATACCTGTCTTGTGTTGTGCGATTGGGGTCGGTTACAAACCATAACAGTATTGTACCCATTCTGCAATTAATAATGTTTTCAATCAATCAATCAATCAATCAGGTGGGATGATGGATCTGTGCCAGTGCCTGTGGTGCCAGCAGAGCCACTCCTTGGTGCCCAGGCCCTCAGAAGGATGGGAAGCAACAACGCCACCAGAGAGGCCATTACTGTCAGGGAAACCTTCACTGGGTACTTCTCAGCTGCTCAGCTGCAGGATAGGTGCCATGGCAGAATGGGATCATCTGAGGACCTCCTACTCCTACCTCCCGTATTCACCCAAAGGCTCTTTTCAGAGCCACCCAAAGGCTCTTTTCAGAGCCACCTACTTTGTGTTGAGAGAGTTGTTCCCATGCTCAACCAAGATTGTCCTTGTACAATAACTATTTATTACCAACAATTTTGTATAAATGTTATTCATAACTAGCATAATGTTTTGGCTATTACGATGCAAATCAAGATTAAACTTTGACCAATGCATATATACATATTACAATTATGGGCACAGATACATTTAGACATTGAATTGATTATTAGAACAGTGCATATTTATTTTATTTACAGATCATCAAAGGCACAGGTAAATTAAACTGATTACAATTAAATTAAATCATTAAAAACAAGTAAACCTAAAAACAATTGAACTGATTACAATAAAACAAAGAACCTACAACTCAACTGGAAACTGAGCCCCATGCAAAACCTGCTGGATTTTCATTCTGACAAGTGAATTCTTTTCAAAAAAGGAGGTAGGGACCGCACTCAGAATATCGTTGTTTTTATTTTCAAGTTGTTATAGCGCACTGCTGTGCACACTGATGAAGGCCGGATGGCTGAAAACGTTTTGTGCGCTATAACAACTTGAAAATAAAAACAACGATATTCTGAGTGCGGTCCCTACCTCCTTTTTTGCAACTTAATTAATGTTGGACTACGCACCTGTCTGAGCGCAGTGGTTACCCCCTTTTTCTACTAAAAGTGAATTCTTTTCACCATCAAGTGTGTCCAAAGCTGGCAGCAGGCTCAATAAAAAATGTTCATTGCTGTTTCCTGCTGGTAGGTAGTCAGGCGGGTGGTGGTGGTGGAGGAGGAGCCCTGCCCTGCGGTTATGTCCCCGTGTGCAGCAGGTGGTGGAGCAGCTATCTCCGCTGGTGGTGCAGAGCTGTTATGTCCCCGACGGACGATGGAGGTGCCAGGGACCTCCCTCTGTGCAGCAGGTGGTGGAGCAGCTATCTCCGCTGGTGGTGCAGAGCTGTTATGTCCCCGACGGACGATGGAGGTGCCAGGGACCTCCCTCTGTGGAGCAGGTGGTGGAGCAGCTATCTCCGCTGGTGGTGCAGAGCTGTTATGTCCCCGACGGACGATGGAGGTGCCAGGGACCTCCCTCTGTGCAGCAGGTGGTGGAGCAGCTATCTCCGCTGGTGGTGCAGAGCAGGGCAGTGTTGTGGATGGACCAGGGCCCTCCTCCTCACTGCTCAAACCTTGGGTCGTCTGGGTGACAGACGACAGAATATTTCAGTTTTGGAGATAAATGACTAGAATAATTAAATTAAGTTTCCACTTTTTCCAGTTTTCCACAAAATGACAAAGCTATATATATATATATAGTTTGCCATTTATGTAAACAAACCTGATTACATCAGTGGTATCTCACACACATTCTGAGAATGTTTAACAATAAAAACCTTGTGACTGGAAATGTTATCTATGTCCATCTGTGTTAAATCTCTGTACAGCTTTTGACTAGTTAATATATGATCAACTAGTATACTAGGCAAAGACACTAGGTTACAGTCTGACGGCGTTCTTATAAACAACAGCCAAGGTTGAGGAGATATGACATTCTGGTCTCTGATGATGAACTGAGCACTTTTCTGTGGGCATGGAAACAGAAATAAACTATGTTCTATATTTTTATACAAATTGACTCGATCTGAATTCCTACAGCTTCACTGTTTGGCTCATTGGAATATTCCACAACAACCTTCATCTCCTACTCCCTGCTTGCACTGAAGTGATCAGGCCCTAAAGTCAATTATTACCTCTGACATATATGATGGAGGCAAGCAAGGAGTCCACAGTCTGCTGGCTCTCCATCTCCCTGAAATTGCTGCTGGTCTCCCTGTCTTGCAAGTGTGGCTCTAAAAAACTGAGAATGCTCAAATATTTCCATCTTTTTCTTTCTCCAGCTTCTGCTCCACTCTTCTTCTCTTTGTCAGCCTTTCTATCTTTTCTATATTAGGTCTGGAGTTGCCCTCATTAAAAACTGATTTGGAGTCTTTGGGTAAAGGAGTAACCTTAGCCTCCTTCCATCTCTTTGGACATAGTCCCACTTGTATACATCTATTAATAATATGACACTGGACTTGCTATGATCGTAGCAGTAATTCTCAATAATTTACTATCCAAGTTGTCTGTGCCAGCTAACTTGCTGTCAGGTAGAGCCTGGAGTAACATTTCAATATCACTAACCTCAACCTGTTGAAAATCAAATGTACACCCTTTATCTTTCATTATGATATTCTTAATTATGTCATTTGATTTTGTATTGTTTGAGATGTGCATTCCCTGCCTGAGCTGAGATATCTTACTTGCATAAAAATCATTAAAATGGTTGGCAATATCACATGGTTTGGTTAGGACAATTCCATATGACTCAACAAAAGGTGTACAGACATTGGATTTTCTACCCATAATTTGATTTAAAACATTCCATAGATTTTTACCATAATTTCTCACATCATATAACCATGGTTTAAAATATTCCCTTTTTCTCACCTTATTTAACTTTGTGACTTGATTACGTAAGGAACGGTACTTTTGTCTGTCATCTGCAGAACTGGAACACACTGATGCTTTTTTGGCTACAGTATGTCTCTCATTCATTAAAATTCATTAAAAGCTACTATCTATCCATGGGGCTGATTTGTTTCTGACATAAATAAGTCCAGTGCAACCTCTGGGTCATCCTCACAACATACCTCCTCCCAGTTTATACCCAACATTTCATTAATAAAACCTTCTACATTAAAACTCTTATATGACCGTGAGTGAAATTTCAGGGGAGCTCCCACAGACAATACAATACAATATATACATACATGAAACACATAACACATATAACACTGTACATAACAGAATATTTTAAATAAAGTGCATGATGAGTGGTAACAGTGATTATCAAGTCCAGGTAAGTGCATGGTGCACGTGAGGGGACAGTCAATGAGCGTTTAACAGTCTGACTGCTTGGGGGAAAAAGCTGTTCTTAAATCTTGAACTCTTGACATGTATGGACCGGTATCTCCTCCCTGGGGGAAGGAGCTGAAAGAGGTGATGTGCTGGGTGAGACTGGTCCTTGATGATACACTTGGAGCGGTGTAGGCAGCGGGAGGTGAAGACGGAGGTGATGTTTGATAGAGGAGTCCCGACAATCCTGCCTGCCGCCTTCACCACCCTCTGTAGAGCCTCTTGCTCTGCCTTTGTGCAGCTGGATAACCACACAGACTTCACACAGACTGTCTGTACAATACTGCTGTGGGCCTATAATACTTATCTAAATAAGTAAGGCAATTGAAATATATCTGCAGTACAGCTCAATACACACAATTGTTAAGGGGATGCAGACCAGAGAAAGACTTCCGTCTTGTTTACATCAGGGTCCCCCATTTTCAATTCATCATAAATGTACAGTTCCCTCCCCCTTGTATATATTTACTGTATGTCACAAATGTAACAGTACTGCATGGTCTGCATCCCCTTAACAATTGTGTGTATTGAGCTGTACTGCATTCTGCAATCTGTTAATAAAGTTTTCACTCAATCAATCAATCAATCAATCAATCAATAAATCAATCAATCAAATCAATCAATCAATCGGTCACTGTACCCATTATACAATCTGTTAATAAAGTTTTCAATCAATCAATCAATCAATCAATCAATCAATCAATCGGTCACTGTACCCATTCTGCAATCTGTTAATAAAGTTTTCAATCAATCAATCAATCAATCGGTCAGGTCACTGTACCCATTCTACAATCTGTTAATAAAGTTTTCAATCAATCAATCAGGGCCTGTGGCGGTCACGTGTACCCATTTTACAATCTGTTAATAAAGTTTTCAATCAATCAATCAGGGCCTGTGGTGGTCACGTGTACCCATTCGGCAATCTGTTAATAAAGTTTTCAATCAATCAATCAATCAATCAATCCCGCAGTGCAACGTGACCCAAATCATACGGCAATCTGTTAATAAAGTTTTCAATCAATCAATCAATCAATCCCGCAGTGCAACGTGACCCAAATCAGCCAATGGAAGCGAGGGGTCTCTAAGCGCGGGGGACCTCAGCCATTGGGTGGGACCCAAATCACGTGACCCAAATCAGCCAATGGAAGCGAGGGGTCGCTAAGTGCGGGGCCTCTAAGCGCGGGGCTTCTAAGCGCTGCGTTCTGACGTGCTGCAGCTGCATACTATTGCCTACAGGAGGGAGGGGGGAGTGTCCACACGCTATAGTGTTGCTGCCCCCTACAGGAGGGAGGGGGGAGTGTCCACACATTATAGTGTTGCTGCCCCCTACAGGAGGGAGATGGGAGTGTCCACACGTTATAGTGTTGCTGCCCCCTACAGGAGGGAGGGGGAGTGTTCACACGTTATAGTGTTGCCGCCCCCTACAGGAGGGAGGGGGAGTGTCCACACGTTATAGTATATATATATATAATATAAATTCAATTTGTACCGCACTTTATATTTGTGAAATAAATATAAATATATATAAATATAAATATAGTGTTGCTGCCCCCTACAGGAGGGGGGGGGGGCGGTGGAGACCTTCTTCTGTGAAGAGTGTCCACACGTTATAGTGTTGCTGCCCCCTACAGGAGGGAGGGGGAGTGTCCACACGTTATAATAATAATAATAATAATGGATTGGATTTATATAGCGCTCTTCTCTGACTGACTGTTGCTCTGACTCAGAGCGCTTCACAGAGTCCATTATTCGTTCATACACAGTCATACCGGTGGTGGTAAGCTACAATTGCAGCCAGAGCTGCCCTGAGGCAGACTCACGGAAGCGAGGGAGGGGGAGTGTCCACACGTTATAGCGTTGCTGCCCCCTACAGGAGGGAGGGGGAGTGTCCACACGTTATAGTGTTGCTTCCCCCTACAGGAGGGAGGGGGAGTGTCCACACGTTATAGTGTTGCTGCCCCCTACAGGAGGGAGGGGGGAGTGTCCACACGTTATAGTGTTGCTGCCCCCTACAGGAGGGAGGGGGAGTGTCCACCAGTGTTAATTTTGGCAGCTATTTTCATTTTAGTTTTAGTCTTAGGCTACGTTTAGACGAGCGTTTTGGGATGGAAGTCTGAACAGAAACCGCAAAAGTCGTCTTGCGGTTTCACTTTTAATTTTGCGTTTAGACGAGCGTTTTGGGGTGGAATTCTCCGTGCAAACGAGGCTGTAACAACTCGAGACAACGGAGCCCCGCTGTCACACGATTGGCGCATATGTCACATGACGTGCTGTGAAGACCCGCCCTACTCTGCCTCTGATTCGCAGAGTGTGGGTGGGGAATGTGATTGGACCAAAGCAGAGTCACTCACAGACAGTGGGTCATAATAGTTGTGATAGCCGCGGGACAGATTCTTGTGTATTTAAAAATACTGCCAATGTAGCCTTCAGGTGATCGCCATGGATAGAATCAGACATGCTTTGTTTACGCTTCTAGGCTACTGGCGCATGCCTGTGATGTAAGCAGTAGGCGCGACGAGAGCCTTGACGACCCTTTCGTCATCGTTTTATGCGGTTTGACAGTTTAGACGAGAGCGCAAAGGTTTACCGTTTCTAGGAATTCCACCCTGGAAGGTGGTCTCACTTTTTTACGGTTTCACCCCGTAAAAACGCTGTTTCCGTATAAACGAAAGGCACATCTGAAAAGATATTTTTGCGGATTCACCTGCTAGCGTTTCCGTCTAAACGGGGCCTCAGTCATGTGGCAAGTGCTCCTTTTTCGTTTTCATCATATTTAGTCATTTTCATTTATTTTTCGTTTAGTCAGTTTTAGTCAACTAAATGTCTGAGCATTTTAGTCTTAGTCAGTTTTTGTCTCAATTTTGTCTTTTTTGTTTTCGTCTAGATTTAGTCGACGAAAACGGATGACATTTTTGTCTATTTTTAGTCAATGGAAAAAAACTTGTCAGAAGTCAGAAATAGTCAACATGGAACATATTCTGATTTAAATTGCCTATTTATTTTTTAACCTAGGGGAATCTGAGTCGGCGGCACAAGTAATACACAGGAAGGGTGCACTCACTGTCGAGTGTCGATCTGTGAATGGAGAAATAACTTAATAAGACAGTCACATTATCTTTCTTTGCCTTGCTCACCTGGCAGCGATTTATTTGAATGATAAATATTAAATAACAGTGTCGTCGTCAGCACTGGCAGCCAGTATAATAATAATGCAGGACCTCTTTAGGGGGGTCTTTATTCGGCATGCAACGAACTGGACATGCAATTGGAGCGGCACACACACACACATGCATTGTCTTTCCTCAGTCGCCGATGCGATTGAGTCTCTGCGCTTGACCCATCCCGTCGTCCTTCCCCCCATGGGCAGCCGGGAGCAGATAGGGCGTCAACGTGAGCCGCGCCCCGGGGACCAATCCAAGTGCTCCTGTCCGTCTTCGTCAAGGACACCACAGCGTTAGCGATCTGTCGTTGTGCATGTTTTTCCATTGGGTTTATCTTATCGGGGGGGAAGCCCTTGCGAGCACGGGGAGAACATGCAAACTCCACACAGAAAGGCCTGGGAGATACCCCACCTGGGTACCTGGCATCATGGAAACCTGGTCCCCAAGTGGGAATCGAACCCTGGACCTTCTTGCTGTGAGGTGACAGTGTTAACCACTACACCACCGTGCAACAGTAAGTAACAACATTAACTAACAGGATACTGTCGTAAACAAACACACAGTAGTACAGTAGTAGTTGAACTTGAGTAGATAATAGTACACACAGTAGCAATCTGATTGCAATCTGCTTGCATAAACATATAAAATTATAAATCACAATCTTAGGTCAGTGTTAGAGTGCCACATGGAAGAGGTCTGGTTAGTGGGTTAGTGGTTAGAGGTGGTCTAGGTCTGGTATGGCCTCTATTAACCAGACCTAGACCACCTGACTCTCTAACCCCCTAACCAGACCTAGTAGACGTCCACCTCTAACCCCTAAGTTAGGGTTGGTGATGATGGTCAGTGCTGCTGCCTGCATAAAAACATTATATAAAATCACATTCTGAGGTCAGTGTTAAAGTGCCACATGGAAGAGGTCTGGTTAGTGGTTAGAGCGAGGTGGTCTAGGCATGGTTAGGGTAACTTAGGGGTTAGAGTTAGAGGTGGTCTAGGTCTGGTTAGGGGTTAGAGTAGAGGTGGTCTAGGTCTGGTTATGGCCTCTATTAACCAGACCTAGACCACCTGACTCTAACCCCTAACCAGACCTAGACCACCTCCACCTCTAACCCCTAAGTTAGGGTTGGTGATGGTCAGTGCTGCTGCCTGCATAAAAACATTATATAAAATCACATTCTGAGGTCAGTGTTAAAGTGCCACATGGAAGAGGTCTGGTTAGTGGTTAGAACTTAGAGCGAGGTGGTCTAGGCATGGTTAGGGTAACTTAGGGGTTAGAGTTAGAGGTGGTCTAGGTCTGGTTAGGGGTTAAAGTAGAGGTGGTCTAGGTCTGGTTATGGCCTCTATTAACCAGACCTAGACCACCTGACTCTAACCCCTAACCAGACCTAGACCACCTCCACCTCTAACCCCTAAGTTAGGGTTGGTGATGGTCAGTGCTGCTGCCTGCATAAAAACATTATATAAAATCACATTCTGAGGTCAGTGTTAAAGTGCCACATGGAAGAGGTCTGGTTAGTGGTTAGAGGGAGGTGGTCTAGGCATGGTTAGGGTAACTTAGGGGTTAGAGTTAGAGGTGGTCTAGGTCTGGTTAGGGGTTAGAGTAGAGGTGGTCTAGGTCTGGTTATGGCCTCTATTAACCAGACCTAGACCACCTGACTCTAACCCCTAACCAGACCTAGACCACCTCCACCTCTAACCCCTAAGTTAGGGTTGGTGATGGTCAGTGCTGCTGCCTGCATAAAAACATTATATAAAATCACATTCTGAGGTCAGTGTTAAAGTGCCACATGGAAGAGGTCTGGTTAGTGGTTAGAACTTAGAGCGAGGTGGTCTAGGCATGGTTAGGGTAACTTAGGGGTTAGAGTTAGAGGTGGTCTAGGTCTGGTTAGGGGTTAGAGTAGAGGTGGTCTAGGTCTGGTTATGGCCTCTATTAACCAGACCTAGACCACCTGACTCTAACCCCTAACCAGACCTAGACCACCTCCACCTCCACCTCTAACCCCTAAGTTAGGGTTGGTGATGGTCAGTGCTGCTGCCTGCATTCACAATTGACTATTTAGACGTGTTCTTGTTCATCTTGAGAAAAGCACTTTTTTCCAATATGTCTCTTGCTCTGTTGCGGCGGCCATTTGAGAGGTAACCAGTTACACACGTTCGGCAAAGGCTTGGGATGCTGGCATCGCCAGGAGATCCAAGGCCAGCGGTTTCAGATGTGGAAACACCATAGGACTCTGAGAAATCCAGAACTCGATAGCAGATTCCTCAACGTCTGTGTTAGCACTAGCAGCCTGGTGATTGGACAGCCCTTCTTTGTATTTCAGAATCTCCTGTCTAATGTTAGTGGTCTTGGGCGTCTTTGGCCTTGCTGGACGACTGGCACTGAAAAACTTAAACCTAGGCCGCTTTGCCAAGGGTGTCTCTCCTGCTGAAGCCACGTTTTCCAGTTCCTCCTCATCATCATCGGTCACCTGCTCCACTCGCACTTCCACTCTTCGTGGCATGCTGTGAGCAATGTAGTCTTCTGCCTTTCGTAGAAGATCCTGCATTCCCTCGTCTTCATTCTCAATAAGGGTCTCAGCTGATACATGTGGGTCAACAAAACATGCTGCTGCAGCAAGAGGAGAGAACTTGACGGCTGTGACGTCAAGGAAAACGCTGAAACGATTGTGCATGTTGAAAAGCATCTTCTGTGCCAGTGAAGCTGCCTCTCTGTAGGTTCTAGCATGAGCTACATTGAATTCAGACAGATGGCTTCTGAGATCCAAAAGAGCAGCACAACGAGGGAAAGGGATTGGGTGTCACTTTGCAGCATCTTTGTGTGCTCAGCAAATGGCAGTAGAAGGTCTCGCAGCATGGCAATCTTCTGCCACTCACTGGGCTGCAGGCTGTCCCAGCTCATGGATTCCGCTACCGCTGTGACGTGGTCCTTGAGTTGAAGACAACGCGCCATCATGGCGTGACAACTGGACCATCTGGTGAGACAGTCTTTGATGAGGATGTGTTGTATATTCGTAAATTAATATCTAAGGTTAATTGCAGTACAATGAGGTTGCTAACCGGATGGAGAAAAGGAGAGCGACATAGAACCCTGGTCCTCATCTGACTTAGTCAGATGAGAAATAACCGTGTATTAGCCAGACAACAGGAGCTATGGTCCAAACTCATTTATTTGCAGAGCGGCCAAGAGTTAATGCATTGGTTACATACAGGAATGTATTCAGCATAATACATGATTGTACAAAGGATTGATGAGGTAAATCACAATAGCCCAGACACGGTGGCTCTCCTATCAAGACAGTCTTGCACATTAATAGTATTCATGTTATGTCAATGAAATAGACCAATAGTACTTTGTTGCCGCCACATGGTAAACCTGGTCTAAGATAGACATCTTCCTCTAAGTTATCACCAACAGGGATTATTATACAGTTTACTTACATAGCGGCAAAGTCGAACCATGGTCTGTGGAGATGGAGGCGCAGACCCAGACCCCCTGGGGAACGGTCGTCGCGGGTCATGAGCTGGCCTGCCCTCCCTCACCAAAACCCACTGTTTTATACCCTGACTCCCCCCATAGTTTCCTTGCCTCCACACATGGCGCCCCTCCCCAGATGACCCTCCGGGGGAGGCCGGTCAGCCCCCCCCCCCCCCGATCTCCCCGTTGGTGTCCTCTTCCAGTTCCCAGCAGCGAGGAGGTCCGACGACCTCAGACCTTTTAACATTCCCTTCTGGGGCTTATCGGTCCCAACATGTCCTTTCCTCGTGGGTTCTGGGTTTTACCACAGATGAGACCAGACCTCTGCAGCAAGCACTCTGTGGCGACAGATGATTTGCGGAACTGGTTGACCAGGTGTCTTGTTTTGTCCAGCAGTCTTCGGATTGAGGGTTCCTTGTTCAGCAGCATGTTTACTACAAGCTGGAGGGTGTGCACAACGCATGGGGTCCTCTCCATTGCTCCATAGGCATAGTCGTACTCGTCCCTACATGATGGAGATAAGAAAAAATACAAATGCATAGTTTAATGATCCATTTATTCTTTTTAACTTATTTATTCAATTCACAATGTTTAACCTTTTAACATATTAACTTATTTATTAATATGTATATGAAATTCAATTATAACCAGGCAGTTACCTATTTATTATTATTCGAATGAATATAGAATTATTTCAACTTCAAGCACAGACTGACCCGTCAATGTCATCCTCTCCTTCCTGCAGCACATCGTTGTTGTTCTCGTCAATGGCATCCTCATTGTGCTCAGAGTCCGACTCCTCAGAAGTTGTGGCCTCTTTTGCAGTACGGAACGGGAACGCAGCCACCATGTCGCTGCCATTGTCAGTGATCCTCGTGAGGATTTTCTCTTTTGGGATGCCCCAGGCTTCTATGCACTCCTCCACAAGCACACTTATAGCTTGAGCAGTGTGGGGGTGAACCATTTCCTTCAGGTTCAGGAGAATATGTTCAGGCTTATTATCTTCTGGGTTGAAATAACAAGCACTGATTGCAATGAAGGATGCAGTGAGACCCTTTTTGGACCATATGTCTAAACATAAGGTTACTTTGCGTGCCATAGACAACCTGTGCCTGCATTTCTCTTGTTGTTCCACATACACTTTGTCCACCAGGTTGGATACTTTAGTCTTTTTTGGCACTCTGAACCTTTTATCAAATGTTCGAAACATCATTATGAAATCCTCATCTTCGACTGTACGTGCAGGGAGTGCTGTGCGGCCGATCCAGGCGGCGACGGCCTCCTCTCTGCTTAGTTGCTCGAGGGAGTTCTGTTTGTACAAGGCGCCAAAGAAATCACCTGTGGATGGAGGCTTTGGCTGTAGTGTCTTCTTGGGTTTCTTCACATCTGCAATCTAAGACAGGAATAAAGGAATAAATAAAGTCAGAAGTCAGAACAGAATATGCAACTTCTGACAAGTCTAACTCTTTCCACTATAGGTCAGAGGTTACGTAGGTAGTAGTACCTGGGCTGGGAGGAGGGACTGTATATTCTAGGGTGACCAATGACCATATTGTGATTTCCAAAAAAGAGGACGGTGCCCACAGCCTCAACTCAAGATACTTAAAGTTGACTCAAAGATGCCTTATAATTTTAATATATTTAAACTTTTAAAGTATGCCTGCTCAGTCCTGAGTCCTCTATGGATATAAAATTATTATTTATTTATATAACAATTATAAATTATATCTCTATAACCAAAGTTACTCAACATGCTTTATTATGCCTAGTAATCTGACAAATCTCAAGAAAATAATTTAAAAAGCAACCTATAAATAACAATAGCTCTTTTCTTTCAAGCCTTACTAAATATGAATTCATGTTCTAAATAATACCTCTTTCTGTATAAAAAAAAATGCACCTTTAAAAAATATAGCTTTGTATCTTTTCAATGTAATGTAAATTATAACAGTAACCTCAGTCACAAAGATATGAATTAATAAAGTACAGTCACAGACAGTACGTTAGCTAGGTGTCACATGGGCACTAGTACATCTACTAGCTAGCAAGTTACAACAGACGGGCTAATCCACCACAAATGGCTCCATGATATATACTAGTCCATACAAATTCACTCATATGGTGCACTGCTAAAAGCATTTTTACATTTAGTCACAGGATGTACGTTAGCTAGGTTTAAGCGTACTTATACTTCGTGAGCCAACCCCGGGCCCTGTGAGCCGTCACGTGGCTACTGGCTAGCGTTAGCATCAGGGGGCTAGCTAGTAGCTAGCAAGCAAGTTACAACTTACAACAGACGGGCTAATCCACCACAAATTCACTCAGTCATATGGTGCTAATGCATTTTTACATTTACCTGGATTTCCTTGTGGAATGTCTTTAGATGGCGTTTGAGATTAGTGGTGTTTTTTCCCTTCATCCGATGACCACATTTCTCCCCGGCCTGAGCGGCCTCTCCTCGTGTTTCACTTTTTTCACTTTTTTCAACAATACATTCTGTCAGTCCTTCGAGCTCTATATATCTAAAGTATGCCCAGAGGTCTGGTCTTCGTTTTCTTCCAAGCCCACGGGATAATTGATCATGTTGCTCTTGGTTCGCGTTCGCGGTTGCCATTGTCTGACTGAGTGAGGGCCTGAGGCGGGGGGCGTCACTCAGCTGAGCAGCTATTTGATAATGCAGTAATGCCACCTACTGGTCTTTCTACCTCAAGTCAAGTCAAGAGTCAAGAGTTTTAATTGTCACGGCATACAGGTATACAATGAAATGCGGGTGGTCTTGCCCGCAACGATGTGCAATACAGTGGTACATATAATAGAATCAAAAGAAGAAAACAACATTGTGCAGTAACAGGTAACAGGTAACATGGAGTGACATCTCGGTATCTGTACATAGTTATTTACAGAGCATATGGGACATGCTAGTTAGCTTTGGTAGTGCAATACACTGTTCCTGTTATTCTAATTTTTCTAATTTAAAGTGTCCTTTCCTTTGGCCATAAGTGTGCGTGTGTGCGACATGAGTGTGTGCCCGCTCATGTTAAAGTGTTAAGTGGCTGCTCGTGTGTGAGCGTGCACGGTGTGCGTGTCGTGTGTGTGTTCATGTGTGCTTGTGTGTGGACAGTTCAATGTTCTGAGCACTCAATGTTCATTGTTCATGGCTCTGATGGCCTGGGGGAAGAAGCTGAGCCTAAGCCGCTCTGTCCTAGTAGCTGGGGTTCGCAGGCGTCTGCCTGACCTCAGCAGCTGAAACAGGCTGTTATTGGGGTGGTGAGGGTCTTTCATTATCCTGCAGGCTCTGGATTTGCACCTCTTGTTGTATAGAACCTGCAGGGGGGGTAGTGCAATACCCGTGGTACGCTCGGCTGAGCGCACCGCTCTCTGTAGGGCCTTCTTGTCCTGTGCCGTGCTGTTTCCATACCAGGCAGTGATGTTTCCGGTCAGGATGCTCTCTACAGCTCCTGAGTAGAAGGACTGGAGTATCTTTCCCGATACTCTGAACTTCCTTAACTGTCTCAGGTGGTAGAGACGCTGTTTCGCCTTCTTTACTACTGTGTCTATGTGTGTTGACCATGTCAGGTCCTCTGAGATGTGGACCCCCAGGTACTTGAAGCTGCTCACCCTGTCCACGGTAGCCCCGTTAATCATCAGTGGTGTGTGCGTCTCCTGCTGTCCTCTCCTATAATCCACGATCAGCTCCTTGGTTTTACCAATGTTCAGGAGCAGGCTGTTGTCCTGGCACCAGCGTTCCAGTACCTCAACCTCCTCCCGGTAGGCCTTCTCGTCGTTGTCCGAGATCAGCCCCACCACCACCGTGTCATCTGCGAACTTCACTATGGAGTTGGAGCTGAACTTGGCCACACAGTCGTGTGTGTAGAGTGAGTACAGCAGGGGGCTCAGAACACAGCCCTGGGGGGACCCGATGCTCAGGGTGATGGTGTTGGAGGTCTGACCCCCCACCCTGACCGCCTGGGGTCTTTCGCTCAGAAAGTCCAGTACCCAGGCGCTCAGGGCGGAGCTCAGACCTAGCTCGATCAGCTTGTCCACCAGTCTGGTGGGGACTATGGTGTTGAACGCTGAGCTGTAGTCAATGAACAACAGTCTCACATAGCCCCCCTTCTGACGGTCAAGGTGCGAGAGGGTGCTGTGCAGTACCTGGGAGATCGCGTCGTCGGTGGACCTGTTTGTCCTGTATGCAAATTGCATAGGGTCCATATCACTGGGGAGGGAGGCACAAATGTGGTCCTTGACCAGCCTCTCGAAACATTTCATGACCACAGAGGTGAGTGCCACCGGTCTGTAGTCATTTGGACATGCTGGGGAGGGTTTCTTCGGCACAGGGATGATGGTAGACATCTTGAAGCAGGCAGGGACCACTGACTCCGCCAGTGATTGATTGAATATGGCGGTGAACACAGGGGCCAGCTGGTTGGCACAGGTCTTGAGTATACGTCCTGTTATGCCATCTGGGCCAGCAGCCTTCCTGGTGTTCACCTGCATAAATGCTCTTCTCACACTGTGTTCCGACAACGAGAGAGCGTCCCCCCCCCCTCGCGGTTGCCCCCCCCCCCCTCCACAACAGCCGGCGCGCCAGTGACGTCACTAGCCGGAGAGCCAGCAGCGCCACTGTCTACACCAAACCGAGCGTAGAAGATGTTGAGCTTGTCCGCGAGGGAGGCGTCGTCGCTCCCCATTGAGGGGGCGCTGACTTTATAGTCAGTTATTGTCTTCAGTCCCTGCCATAATCCTCTTGTGTCGTTTTGTGCCATTTGTGTCTCCAGTTTATCAGCATATGTCCTCTTAGCAAGTTTGACAGCCTTGCGTAGAGTATAGACTGAAGCCTTATACTCCTCCATGTTTCCTGACTCTCTACCCAGGTTGTAGGCGGTGGTACGAGAGTTCAGAGCTGCTCTAATAGTGCTATCCACCCACGGTTTCTGGTTTGGGAAAATCCGCACCGTTTTCCTGGGGACAATACCATCGGCTATTGTTGTGATGTAACACACCACTGTGTCTGCGAGTTCACTGACGTCACTGGCGCTTCCTTTGAACATATCCCAATCCGTGTCTGCAAGCACGTCCTGGAGCGTGGCCTCTGATTCGTCGGTCCACTTCTTTGTCTCACGTGACACGACGGTGTCACGTGATCTCTGTTGATATGCCGGAAATAGCAAGATGGAGTCGTGATCGCTCGAGCTTGTGGACCCCGTTAATGGCGGAGCGGCTACTGCCTTGTAACCGGCTTTGAACGGGGAATAACAGTGGTCGAGTGTGTTTTTCCCTCTGGTGGAGCAAGCGATGTGCTGAAAAAAGGACGGCATCACTTTCTTCAGGTTGGCCTGGTTGAAATCGCCGGCCACTACCATCACTGCGTCTGGGTGTTTGATCTGGTGTCTGTTGAGATGATCGTGTAGTTCGCCCAGCGCTTTGCCCGTATTCGCGTGTGGGGGGATATACACGGCAGTCATGACGACCGCGGTGAACTCCCTCGGGAGGTGAAACGGACGACACAGGATAGAAAGATGTTCCATGTCCGGCAAACACGAGTTTGAGAGAACCTGCACCCCCTCGGGATTAACCCAGGAATTGTTCGTGATGAGGCAGACTGGCCGCCGATGGTCTTTCCTGAGGCAGCGGTACGATCTGCACGTAAGACTGTGAAGGCATCCGAGGGAGATACGCTTTTGTCCGGGGTCGTCGACGTGAGCCATGTCTCCAAACTCCTCTTTGAGCCCGGGGTTCAGGTCCATAAGTGTCTGACGGTCGTATGACGTACCCGCCAGTGTTGCTTTAAATAAAAAAGTAGAAAAAACAAACATAATAGCTAAAAGTGAGTACATCGTTGCGGAGCTAAAACCAGAGACGTCTGACCTCCGTGCTTGTGCTGTGTCAGGAAAGAATGAAAGCCCCACGCGCCTGGTCACCTGCCTGCTGCAGAGACTCACGTCACAGCCGGAAACGGAAATACTGAAATAATAATTCGAAAAGTTATAATTATTTTGTCTCGTCTTGTTTTAGTCAACAATATCAACATACATGAAGAGTAATTTCGTCATGGTTTTTGTAAATTACATTTTCGTGTCCTCAGTTGAGTCAACGATATATAATTAACTATTTAGTCGCGTTGGCGTCACGTGGTCTTCAATAACGTGACGTCACGTCTCGTTGTCGTCATGAAAAAAACCTTCGTTGACGAACATCTTTCGTCGTCAATTTAGTCAACAAAATTAACACTGGTGTCCACACGTTATAGTGTTGCTGCCCCCTACAGGAGGGAGGGGGAGTGTCCACACGTTATAGTGTTGCTGCCCCCTACAGGAGGGAGGGGGGAGTGTCCACACGTTATAGTGTTGCTGCCCCCTACAGGAGGGAGGGGGAGTGTCCACACATTATAGTGTTGCTGCCCCCTACAGGAAAGAGGGGGAGTGTCCACATGTTATAGTGTTGCTGCCCCCTACAGGAGGGAGGGGGAGTGTCCACACGTTATAGTGTTGCTGCCCCCTACAGGAGGGAGGGAGAGTGTCCACACGTTATAGTATATATATATATATAATATAAATTCAATTTGTACCGCACTTTATATTTGTGAAATAAATATAAATACATATAAATATAAATATAGTGTTGCTGCCCCCTACAGGATGGAAGGGGGGGCGGTGGAGACCTTCTTCTGTGAAGAGTGTCCACACATTATAGTGTTGCTGCCCCCTACAGGAGGGAGGGGGAGTGTCCACACGTTATAGTGTTGCTGGCCCCTACAGGAGGGAGGGGGAGTGTCCACACGTTATAGCGTTGCTCCCCCCTACAGGAGGGAGGGAGGGGGCCGGTGGAGACCTTCTTCTGTGAAGAGTGTCCACACGTTATAGTGTTGCTGCCCCCTACAGGAAGGAGGGGGGGCCGGTGGAGACCTTATTTTGTGAAGAGTGTCCACATGTTATAGTGTTGCTGCCCCCTACAGGAGGGAGGGGGAGTGTCCACACGTTATAGTGTTGCTGCCCCCTACAGGAGGGAGGGGGGGTGTCCACAGGTTATAGTGTTGCTGCCCCCTACAGGAGGGAGGGGGAGTGTCCACACGTTATAGTGTTGCTTCCCCCTACAGGAGGGAGGGGGAGTGTCCACACGTTATAGTATATATATATATATAATATAAATTCAATTTGTACCGCACTTTATATTTGTGAAATAAATATAAATACATATAAATATAAATATAGTGTTGCTGCCCCCTACAGGAGGGAGGGGGGGGGCGGTGGAGACCTTCTTCTGTGAAGAGTGTCCACACATTATAGTGTTGCTGCCCCCTACAGGAGGGAGGGGGAGTGTCCACACGTTATAGTGTTGCTGGCCCCTACAGGAGGGAGGGGGAGTGTCCACACGTTATAGCGTTGCTGCCCCCTACAGGAGGGAGGGAGGGGGCCGGTGGAGACCTTCTTCTGTGAAGAGTGTCCACACGTTATAGTGTTGCTGCCCCCTACAGGAAGGAGGGGCGGCCGGTGGAGACCTTCTTTTGTGAAGAGTGTCCACATGTTATAGTGTTGCTGCCCCCTACAGGAGGGAGGGGGAGTGTCCACACGTTATAGTGTTGCTTCCCCCTACAGGAGGGAGGGGGGGTGTCCACAGGTTATAGTGTTGCTGCCCCCTACAGGAGGGAGGGGGAGTGTCCACACGTTATAGTGTTGCTGCCCCCTACAGGAGGGAGGGGGAGTGTCCACACGTTATAGTGTTGCTTCCCCCTACAGGAGGGAGGGGGAGTGTCCACACGTTAAGGTGCTCCCATAGTCGAGCGGACTGTACGCGGACTGGACTCTGCGAGGTCCGCGCGGACACTTTGAGCTTTCATAGTCGAGCGGACCTCCGCGGACCAATTTCCTACATGTCTCGCGCCAGTTTACAAAAATGTTCCCACGCTGTTCAACTACTGTCATGTCGTCGTCATCATCCGATGTCAAAATAAAGAGTATGTTATCTCTGTTTCCAATATTTCGAAATAAAACGGGCAGTTTTACACACTTCAATTAGAAAAGCCATTCAAACATCTCAAGCCCTACTCGGCACGGAGTGAGTGTTCAGAGTAAAATGCAGATCGGTGTCACATTAAATGCAGGTCGATGTCAACCAAAACGCAGAGCAGCCTTTTATGTGACACCAAGTGAGCGGTGAGGACGTCCGCGCATTAGAAAATTGGAGCTTCGCACTTGGAGTCCGCTTTGGGTCTGCTTTGGGTCCGCTTTGGGTCTGCTTTGAGTCTGCTTTGAGTCCGCTTTGAGTCTGCTTTGAGTCCGCTTTGAGTCTGCTTTGAGTCTGCTTTGGGTCTGCTTTGGGTCCGCTTTGAGTCTGCTTTGAGTCTGCTTTGGGTCCGCTTTAAGTCTGCTTTGAGTCTGCTTTGGGTCCGCTTTGAGTCTGCTTTGAGTCTGCTTTGGGTCCGCTTTGAGTCCGCTTTGAATCCGCTTTGAGTCTGCTTTGAGTCTGCTTTGGGTCCGCTTTGAGTCTGCTTTGAGTCTGCTTTGAGTCTGCTTTGGGTCCGCTTTGAGTCCGCTTTGAGTCTGCTTTGAGTCCGCTTTGAGTCTGCTTTGAGTCTGCTTTGGGTCCGCTTTGAGTCCGCTTTGAGTCTGCTTTGAGTCTGCTTTGAGTCTGCTTTGGGTCTGCTTTGGGTCCGCTTTGAGTCTGCTTTGAGTCTGCTTTGGGTCCGCTTTGAGTCTGCTTTGAGTCTGCTTTGGGTCCGCTTTGAGTCTGCTTTGAGTCTGCTTTGGGTCCGCTTTGAGTCTGCTTTGGGTCCGCTTTGAGTCTGCTTTGAGTCTGCTTTGAGTCTGCTTTGAGTCTGCTTTGGGTCCGCTTTGAGTCCGCTTTGAGTCCGCTTTGAGTCCGCTTTGAGTCCGCTTTGAGTCTGCTTTGAGTCTGCTTTGGGTCCGCTTTGAGTCCGCTTTGAGTCCGCTTTAAGTCCGCTTTGAGTCTGCTTTGAGTCTGCTTTAAGTCTGCTTTGAGTCTGCTTTGGGTCCGCTTTGAGTCTGCTTTGAGTCTGCTTTGGGTCCGCTTTGAGTCCGCTTTGAATCCGCTTTGAGTCTGCTTTGAGTCTGCTTTGAGTCCGCTTTGAGTCTGCTTTGAGTCCGCTTTGAGTCTGCTTTGAGTCCGCTTTGAGTCTGCTTTGGGTCTGCTTTGGGTCTGCTTTGGGTCTGCTTTGAGTCTGCTTTGGGTCTGCTTTGAGTCTGCTTTGGGTCCGCTTTGAGTCCGCTTTGAGTCTGCTTTGAGTCCGCTTTGAGTCTGCTTTGGGTCTGCTTTGGGTCTGCTTTGAGTCTGCTTTGGGTCCACTTTGAGTCCGCTTTGAGTCTGCTTTGAGTCTGCTTTGAGTCTGCTTTGGGTCTGCTTTGGGTCCGCTTTGAGTCTGCTTTGAGTCTGCTTTGAGTCTGCTTTGGGTCCGCTTTGAGTCTGCTTTGAGTCTGCTTTGGGTCCGCTTTGAGTCTGCTTTGAGTCCGCTTTGAGTCCGCTTTGAGTCCGCTTTGAGTCCGCTTTGAGTCTGCTTTGAGTCTGCTTTGGGTCCGCTTTGAGTCCGCTTTGAGTCCGCTTTAAGTCTGCTTTGAGTCTGCTTTGAGTCTGCTTTGAGTCTGCTTTGGGTCTGCTTTGGATCCGCTTTGGGTCCGCTTTGAGTCTGCTTTGAGTCTGCTTTGAGTCTGCTTTGAGTCTGCTTTGGGTCTGCTTTGAGTCTGCTTTGGGTCTGCTTTGAGTTTGCTTTGAGTCTGCTTTGGGTCCGCTTTGAGTCTGCTTTGAGTCTGCTTTGGGTCCGCTTTGGGTCCGCTTTGAGTACGCTTTGAGTCCGTTTTGAGTCTGCTTTGAGTCTGCTTTGAGTCTGCTTTGAGTCTGCTTTGAGTCTGCTTTGGGTCTGCTTTGGGTCCGCTTTGAGTCCGCTTTGAGTCCGCTTTGATTCTGTTTTGAGTCTGCTTTGAGTCTGCTTTGAGTCTGTTTTGAGTCTGCTTTGAGTCTGCTTTGGGTCCGCTTTGGGTCCGCTTTGAGTCCGCTTTGAGTCCGCTTTGAGTCTGCTTTGAGTCTGCTTTGAGTCTGCTTTGAGTCTGCTTTGGGTCCGCTTTGAGTCCGCTTTGAGTCTGCTTTGAGTCTGCTTTGAGTCTGCTTTGGGTCCGCTTTGGGTCCGCTTTGAGTCTGCTTTGAGTCTGCTTTGAGTCTGCTTTGGGTCCGCTTTGAGTCCGGTTTGAGTCCGGTTTGAGTCCGCTTTGAGTCTGCTTTGATTCTGCTTTGAGTCTGCTTTGAGTCTGCTTTGAGTCTGCTTTGAGTCTGCTTTGAGTCTGCTTTGGGTCCGCTTTGGGTCCGCTTTGAGTCCGCTTTGAGTCCGCTTTGAGTCTGCTTTGAGTCTGCTTTGAGTCCGCTTTGAGTCTGGTTTGAGTCCGCTTTGAGTCTGCTTTGATTCTGCTTTGAGTCTGCTTTGGGTCCGCTTTGGGTCCGCTTTGGGTCCGCTTTGAGTCCGCTTTGAGTCTGCTTTGAGTCTGCTTTGAGTCTGCTTTGAGTCTGCTTTGGGTCTGCTTTGAGTCTGCTTTGAGTCTGCTTTGAGTCTGCTTTGGGTCCGCTTTGAGTCTGCTTTGAGTCTGCTTTGAGTCTGCTTTGAGTCCGCTTTGGGTCCGCTTTGAGTCTGCTTTGAGTCTGCTTTGGGTCCGCTTTGAGTCTGCTTTGAGTCCGCTTTGAGTCTGCTTTGGGTCCGCTTTGAGTCCGCTTTGGGTCTGCTTTGGGTCCGCTTTGAGTCTGCTTTGAGTCCGCTTTGAGTCTGCTTTGGGTCCGCTTTGGGTCCGCTTTGAGTCTGCTTTGAGTCTGCTTTGGGTCCGCTTTGAGTCTGCTTTGAGTCTGCTTTGAGTCCGCTTTGAGTCTGCTTTGAGTCTGCTTTGGGTCCGCTTTGAGTCCGCTTTGAGTCCGCTTTGAGTCTGCTTTGAGTCTGCTTTGGGTCCGCTTTGAATCTGCTTTGAGTCTGCTATGAGTCCGCTTTGAGTCTGCTTTGAGTCTGCTTTGGGTCCGCTTTGAGTCCGCTTTGAGTCTGCTTTGGGTCCGCTTTGAGTATGCTTTGAGTCTGCTTTGAGTCTGCTTTGAGTCTGCTTTGAGTCCGCTTTGAGTCTGCTTTGGGTCCGCTTTGGATCCGCTTTGAGTCTGCTTTGGGTCCGCTTTGAGTCTGCTTTGTGTCTGCTTTGAGTCTGCTTTGGGTCCGCTTTGAGTCTGCTTTGAGTCTGCTTTGGGTCCGCTTTGAGTCTGCTTTGAGTCTGCTTTGGGTCCGCTTTGAGTCTGCTTTGGGTCCGCTTTGAGTCTGCTTTGAGTCTGCTTTGAGTCTGCTTTGAGTCTGCTTTGGGTCCGCTTTGAGTCCGCTTTGAGTCCGCTTTGAGTCCGCTTTGAGTCCGCTTTGAGTCTGCTTTGAGTCTGCTTTGGGTCCGCTTTGAGTCCGCTTTGAGTCCGCTTTAAGTCTGCTTTGAGTCTGCTTTGAGTCTGCTTTGAGTCTGCTTTGGGTCTGCTTTGGATCCGCTTTGGGTCCGCTTTGAGTCTGCTTTGAGTCTGCTTTGAGTCTGCTTTGAGTCTGCTTTGGGTCTGCTTTGAGTCTGCTTTGGGTCTGCTTTGAGTTTGCTTTGAGTCTGCTTTGGGTCCGCTTTGAGTCTGCTTTGAGTCTGCTTTGGGTCCGCTTTGGGTCCGCTTTGAGTACGCTTTGAGTCCGTTTTGAGTCTGCTTTGAGTCTGCTTTGAGTCTGCTTTGAGTCTGCTTTGAGTCTGCTTTGGGTCTGCTTTGGGTCCGCTTTGAGTCCGCTTTGAGTCCGCTTTGAGTCCGCTTTGATTCTGTTTTGAGTCTGCTTTGAGTCTGCTTTGAGTCTGTTTTGAGTCTGCTTTGAGTCTGCTTTGGGTCCGCTTTGGGTCCGCTTTGAGTCCGCTTTGAGTCCGCTTTGAGTCTGCTTTGAGTCTGCTTTGAGTCTGCTTTGAGTCTGCTTTGGGTCCGCTTTGAGTCCGCTTTGAGTCTGCTTTGAGTCTGCTTTGAGTCTGCTTTGGGTCCGCTTTGGGTCCGCTTTGAGTCTGCTTTGAGTCTGCTTTGAGTCTGCTTTGGGTCCGCTTTGAGTCCGGTTTGAGTCCGGTTTGAGTCCGCTTTGAGTCTGCTTTGATTCTGCTTTGAGTCTGCTTTGAGTCTGCTTTGAGTCTGCTTTGAGTCTGCTTTGAGTCTGCTTTGGGTCCGCTTTGGGTCCGCTTTGAGTCCGCTTTGAGTCTGCTTTGAGTCTGCTTTGAGTCTGCTTTGAGTCCGCTTTGAGTCTGGTTTGAGTCCGCTTTGAGTCTGCTTTGATTCTGCTTTGAGTCTGCTTTGGGTCTGCTTTGGGTCCGCTTTGGGTCCGCTTTGAGTCCGCTTTGAGTCTGCTTTGAGTCTGCTTTGAGTCTGCTTTGAGTCTGCTTTGGGTCTGCTTTGAGTCTGCTTTGAGTCTGCTTTGAGTCTGCTTTGGGTCCGCTTTGAGTCTGCTTTGAGTCTGCTTTGAGTCTGCTTTGAGTCCGCTTTGGGTCCGCTTTGAGTCTGCTTTAAGTCTGCTTTGGGTCCGCTTTGAGTCTGCTTTGAGTCCGCTTTGAGTCTGCTTTGGGTCCGCTTTGAGTCCGCTTTGGGTCTGCTTTGGGTCCGCTTTGAGTCTGCTTTGAGTCCGCTTTGAGTCTGCTTTGGGTCCGCTTTGGGTCCGCTTTGAGTCTGCTTTGAGTCTGCTTTGGGTCCGCTTTGAGTCTGCTTTGAGTCTGCTTTGAGTCCGCTTTGAGTCTGCTTTGAGTCTGCTTTGGGTCCGCTTTGAGTCCGCTTTGAGTCCGCTTTGAGTCTGCTTTGAGTCTGCTTTGAGTCTGCTCTGAGTCCGCTTTGAGTCCGCTTTGAGTCTGCTTTGAGTCTGCTTTGGGTCCGCTTTGGGTCCGCTTTGAGTCCGCTTTGAGTCCGCTTTGAGTCTGCTTTGAGTCTGCTTTGAGTCTGCTTTGAGTCTGCTTTGAGTCCGCTTTGAGTCCGGTTTCAGTCCGCTTTGAGTCTGCTTTGATTCTGCTTTGGGTCTGCTTTGGGTCTGCTTTGGGTCCGCTTTGGGTCCGCTTTGAGTCCGCTTTGAGTCTGCTTTGAGTCTGCTTTGGGTCCGCTTTGAGTCTGCTTTGAGTCTGCTTTGGGTCTGCTTTGAGTCTGCTTTGAGTCTGCTTTGAGTCTGCTTTGGGTCTGCTTTGGGTCCGCTTTGAGTCTGCTTTGAGTCTGCTTTGAATCTGCTTTGAGTCCGCTTTGGGTCCGCTTTGAGTCTGCCTTGAGTCTGCTTTGGGTCCGCTTTGAGTCTGCTTTGAGTCCGCTTTGAGTCTGCTTTGGGTCCGCTTTGAGTCCGCTTTGGGTCCGCTTTGGGTCCGGTTTGAGTCTGCTTTGAGTCTGCTTTGAGTCTGCTTTGGGTCCGCTTTGAGTCTGCTTTGAGTCTGCTTTGAATCTGCTTTGAGTCCGCTTTGGGTCCGCTTTGAGTCTGCTTTGAGTCTGCTTTGGGTCCGCTTTGAGTCTGCTTTGAGTCCACTTTGAGTCTGCTTTGGGTCCGCTTTGAGTCCGCTTTGGGTCCGCTTTGGGTCCGCTTTGAGTCTGCTTTGAGTCTGCTTTGGGTCCGCTTTGAGTCTGCTTTGAGTCTGCTTTGAGTCCGCTTTGAGTCTGCTTTGAGTCTGCTTTGGGTCCGCTTTGAGTCTGCTCATTTTTGGATGGGTTCCCTTTTTTTTACCAAGGCCATATTTACTTATTATTTTGTCTGGTTTAATTTCACTGATTCAGATTCAGATTACTTTATTCACCATATTGCAGTACAAAATGGAGGGTCCTACTAATCACCCCAAAGTACCAGAAAATACCAGAAACTACCCCAAAATACCCCAAAATACCAGAAACTACCCCAAAATACCCCAAAATACCAGGAAATACCAGAAAATACCAGAAAATACCCCAAAATACCAGAAAATACCAGAAAATACCCCAAAATACCCCAAAGTATACCCCAAAATATCAGAAAATACCCCCAAATACCCCAAAGTATACCCCAAAATACCAGAAACTACCCCAAAATACCCCAAAATACCAGAAAATACCCCAAAATACACCAAAGTATACCCCAAAATACCATAAACTACCCCAAAATACCCCAAAGTATACCCCAAAATACCAGAAACTTCCCCAAAATACCCCAAAATACCAGAAAATACCAGAAACTACCCCAAAATACCCCAAAATACCAGAAAATACCCCAAAATACACCAAAGTATACCCCAAAATACCATAAACTACCCCAAAATACCCCAAAGTATACCCCAAAATACCAGAAACTTCCCCAAAATACCCCAAAATACCAGAAAATACCAGAAACTACCCCAAAATACCCCAAAGTATACCCCAAAATACCAGAAACTACACCAAAATACCCCAAAATACCAGAAAATACCAGAAAATACCAGAAACTACCCCAAATTACCCCAAAGTATACCCCAAAATACCAGAAACTACCCCAAAATACCAGAAAATACCAGAAAATACCAGAAACTACCCCAAAATACCCCAAAGTATACCCCAAAATACCAGAAACTACCCCAAAATACCAGAAAATACCCCAAAATACCAGAAACTACCCCAAACTACCCCAAAATACCCCAAAGTATACCCCAAAATACCAGAAACTACCCCAAAATACCCCAAAATACCCCAAAGTATACCCCAAAATACCAGAAACTACCCCAAAATACCCCAAAATGGGTCTAATTTCTGCCAGATAAGAAACAAGGTCTGGCAGAAATTAGACCCACAACCAGAGGCAACATATATTGTAATAATGGGCCGTTATTACACTAAACTTAAGAGGGATACTAATTTCATGAGGAGGATAACATGGATTGAGAGGCCTCCAGGATATTTTCCAGTGAACAGGGCCGACATTGCAGTGTGGGAATATCTAGGCACATTCCCCATAACACTCAGTTATCATGCAAATGCTAAGAAAAATCCATCTCAGTTTATCAGAACACAAAGGTTTCAGAGGTGACTGAAAGAGTGGCTCAGGCGGTACAAACCCAGACACCTCGTGATGTATACGAACAGTTAGTTATGGAAGATGAGGAAAATGCACCTCGAGATTTAAAACAAGTCAGGAATATAAAACATCAAGTATCAAAAGACCAGAGGCCTTCTGGTAATCGAACCAATACTGCTGATGAGCTTCAGACAGTTCTGAATATGTTGCAGGAAAATCATTATGTTCAGCAAATAATTTCTAGGAAGGGAAAACCACCTTGTGTCATCCTTTACTTTGATGAACAATTAGAAGATGTTAGAAGATTTTGTTGTGGGCAGGATGCTACATCTGTTTTAGGAGTGGATCGCACATTTAATTTGGGGGCTTGCTTCTTAACAGTGACTGTGTTCGAGAATACCCCAAAATACCCCAAAGTTGCAGTACAAAATGGAGGGTCCTACTAATCACCCCAAAGTACCAGAAAATACCAGAAACTACCCCAAAATACCCGAAAATACCCCAAAGTATACCCCAAAATACCAGAATCTACCCCAAAATACCAGAAACTACCCGAAAATACCCCAAAGTATACCCCAAAATACAGAAACTACCCCAAACTACCCCAAAATACCAGAAAATACCCCAAAATACCCCAAAGTATACCCCAAAATACCAGAACATACCAGAAAATACCCCAAAATACCCAAAGTAAACCCCAAAATACCAGAAACTACCCCAAAATACCAGAAAATACCCCAAAATACACCAAAGTATACCCCAAAATACCAGAAACTACCCCAAAATACCCCAAAATACCCCAAAGTATACCCCAAAATACCAGAAACTACCCCAAAATACCCCAAAATACCAGAAAATACCAGAAAATACCCCAAAATACCCCAAAGTATACCCCAAAATACCAGAAACTACCCCAAAATACCAGAAACTACCCCAAAATACCCCCAAAGTATACCCCAAAATACCAGAAACTACCCCAAAATACCAGGAAATACCAGAAACTACCCCAAAACACCCCAAAGTATACCCCAAAATACCAGAAACTACCCCAAAATACCAGAAAATACCAGAAACTACCCCAAAATACCCCAAAGTATACCCCAAAATACCGGAAAATACCCCAAAATACCCCCAAAATACCAGAAAATACCAGAAAATACCAGAAACTACCCCAAAATACCCCAAAGTATACCCCAAAATACCAGAAACTACCCCAAAATACCAGAAAATACCCCAAAATACCAGAAAATACCAGAAAATACCCCAAAATACCCCAAAGTATACCCCAAAATACCAGAAACTACCCCAAAATACCCCCAAAGTATACCCCAAAATACCAGAAACTACCCCAAAATACCAGGAAATACCAGAAAATACCAGAAACTACCCCAAAATACCCCAAAATACCAGAAACTACCCCAAAATACCCCAAAATACCAGAAAATACCAGAAACTACCCCAAAATACCCCAAAGTATACCCCAAAATACCGGAAACTACCCCAAAATACCAGAAAATACCAGAAAATACCCCAAAGTATACCCCAAAATACCAGAAACTACCCCAAAATACCAGAAAATACCCCAAAATACCAGAAACTACCCCAAAATACCCCAAAGTATACCCCAAAATACCAGAAACTACCCCAAAATACCCCAAAATACCCCAAAGTATACCCCAAAATACCAGAAACTACCCCAAAATACCCCAAAATGGGTCTAATTTCTGCCAGATAAGAAACAAGGTCTGGCAGAAATTAGACCCACAACCAGAGGCAACATATATTGTAATAATAATAACAATTCACACATGCACTCACAGAGCAATGGCAGCCAGATGCCATGCAAGGTGCTAGCCTGCTTATTGGAGTCATTTGGGGTTCAGTGTCTTGAAGGACACTTCGGCATGTGAACAGAAGGAGCTGGGATTCAAACCACTGACCAAACCATTGACCATATGATCATTAGTTGACCTGCTCTACCTCTGAGCCAGTATTTTGTGGTACATTGAGGTATACTTTGGGGAACTTTGAGGTTCTTTGGGGTATTTCGTGATACTTTGGTATTTTAGGGTATACTTTGTGGTATACTTTGGGGTATTTTCTGGTATTTTGGGGTATTTTGGGGTAGTTTCTGGTATTTTGGGGTATACTTTGGGGTATTTTGGGGTAGTTTCTGGTATTTTGGGGTAGTTTCTGGTATTTTGGGGTATACTTTGGGGTATTTTGGGGTATTTTCTGGTATTTTGGGGTAAACTGTGGGGTATTTTGGGGTAGTTTCTGGTATTTTGGGGTATACTTTGGGGTATTTTGGGGTATTTTCTGGTATTTTGGGGTATTTTCTGGTATTTTGGGGTAGTTTCTGGTATTTTGGGGTATACTTTGGGGTATTTTGGGGTAGTTTCTGGTATTTTCTGGTATTTTGGGGTAGTTTCTGGTATTTTGGGGCATACTTTGGGGTATTTTGGGGTAGTTTCTGGTATTTCCTGGTATTTCCTGGTATTTTGGGGTATTTTGGGGTAGTTTCTGGTATTTTCTGGTATTTTGGGGTAGTTTCTGGTATTTTGGGGTATACTTTGGGGTATTTTGAGGTCGTTTCTGGTATTTTCTAGTATTTTGGGGTAGTTTCTGGTATTTTGGGGTATACTTTGGGATATTTTGGGGTAGTTTCTGGTATTTTCTGGTTTTTTGGGGTATACTTTGGGGTATTTTGGGGTATTTTCTGGTATTTTGGGGTATTTTGGGGTATTTTCTGGTATTTTGGGGTATTTTGGGGTAGTTTCTGGTATTTTGTGGTATACTTTTGGGTATTTTGGGGTATTTTGGGGTAGTTTCTGGTATTTTGGGGTATACTTTGGTGTATTTTGGGGTATTTTCTGGTATTTTGGGGTATTTTGGGGTAGTTTCTGGTATTTTGGGGTATACTTTGGGGTATTTTGGGGTAGTTTCTGGTATTTTGGGGTAGTTTCTGGTATTTTGGGGTATACTTTGGGGTATTTTGGGGTATTTTCTGGTATTTTGGGGTAAACTGTGGGGTATTTTGGGGTAGTTTCTGGTATTTTGGGGTACTTTGGGGTGATTAGTAGGACCCCAAATGGAACGTGATTCGACGTTTACAGTGCATGCTTTTTTCACAATTAAGAATAATACAACAGTAAATAAATAATTATAAGTAAAGTGCAAGACAGAGCAGAACAGTGAGACAACAATAAGACTGTAAAAAGTGCAGTGGGGGACATGGATACAGTGCAGCACAAAGTTCAAGTCCAGAGGTCCAGCCCTAGCAGCTTGCCATACAGGGGGGGGGGGGAGCAGGGGGACACCTGACTCGTTTACCAGGTGAGCTGCTGAGGGGAAGAAGCTGAGTCTATGGCGGGACTTTAGTGTTTTGGGCAGCCGTAGCCGCCTGCCGTGGGGGAGCATAATGAAGAGGCCGTGACCCGGGTGGGCGGGGTCTGCCATGATCTTCCTCGCCTTCCTCAAGGCCCTGGTGGAGTGTAGGGACTCGAGGGAGGGAAGGGAGCAGCTGATCACCCTCTCCGCCGAGCGTATCACCCGCTGCAGCTTGGCCTTGTCCCTGACCATGGCTGCAGGGAACCAGGTGATGATGGAGAGGGTGAGGATGGACTGGATGATGGCGGTGTAGAACTGGACCATCATAGTCCTCGGCAGCCTGAACTTCCTCAGCTGACGCAGGAAGAACATCCTCTTCCGGGCCTTTTTGTTGAGAGCGATGGAATTCAGCTCCCATTTTAGGTCCCGGGAGAGTGTCATGCCGAGGAAGCGGCAGGACTCCACAGAGGCCACCGGGGTGCCTCCCAGAATGATCGGGTGGGGGGGATCACATTAGTATTGAGAAACTTAGCACTGTGTTGCGTCCTCGCTCTCACCAGGCCCCAATACAATCCACCAGGACAAGTGTTTTATAGCCTCGAAAAACCATGATACATGTCATTTTCCAAAATGGGAATCTTACAGTATAATCAGATACATGTCTTTGCGTGTTCTACTGAAGAAATGGTTGCAAATTGTACATTGTACATCAAACATTATGAGTGGCATAGGCCTTGTGCTATCTAAGTGGCCTATGAAACTCCTTATAAATGTTGATACAAGTTACAGTTTGAAACTTTCTATTTCTGCTGTAGAACTGAAGAGACATCTGATTATACTATATGTTAATACACAATGCTGACAGCTTGTGGAAGTAATGGGAGGCCTTGGTCGTGAGAGGTTTGTACTGTCTACCAGCAGACTATAGGTGATAGAATCGTTTTTGAATAGGTGATTATAATTTCAGTTTTACCATGGTACCAGCCATTTTATAAATAATTTACCATGGTACTGCCAAATTTGTACTTGAATAATTCCATGGTACAATCCAGTTTAAACCATGATACCAATGGTAATATCATGGTATTTCCATCATGGAGAGGAGATCAATGATTAGTTGGCCTCCTGAGAAGTCCAGGAGAACATTTTAAGAACATTAAAAAATTTAAATAATAATAGAACTAACAACAAAAAGGTATAGGAATACATGCGCTGGTATGAAAAATAAGTTGATGGCTCAAGGTCACTCTCCCCAGAGGGCAGGAGAACCACTCGGATCCAGTTGAAGCAGAGCGGGCACGGTTATACGCGGTAGGTCAAACTGAGGACGGCGTAGAGCAGATCCACCGCGCCTGTGGTGCTCAGATCCAGTTTGAGGTAGAACAGCCACTGCACTCGACACTGTAGGCCACGTCGAGGACGGCGCAGGGAAGATCATCACCTTGACAGTATCACACACGCGAGACATCCACTCACAGAGAGATAGGGAAAGGGTTTAGAAGAGCTCCCATGTCCGCAATAGGTAGACATGGGAGCAATAAACAGACATCCTGACTATGTTCCCATCAACCCTACTCCAACACATAAACTGAACTAACCATACTAAGCTAAGGGTCTGTCCCCGACCAGGTGAGATCTATGTAGGCTTTGTCAGTATTCCAATGTACAGTGTACAGTGTCGTCCCCCAGTGTACAGTGTCGTCGACCCCCCTACCCAACACCCCCCCCCCCCCCCCCCCCCCCTCCAATGTACAGCCGCACCCACCCAACCCCACCCCACCTACCCAAAGTTTCTATGTCAAATGTATATACACTCTTTTTCTGGACACTTTTTGTATCACAAACAGTACTGTATTTGCAAATCTGGTATGTCATAAATGTATAGATGTAGCAGTACTGTCTGCAGTATGTCGTGTGTGTCATATGATGAATTGAAAATGGGGGACCCTGATGTAAACATGACGAAAGTCTTTCTCTGGTCTGCATCCCCTTAACAATTGTATGTATTGAGCTGTACTGTACTGTACCCATTCTGCAATCTGTTAATAAACTTTTCAATCAATCAATCAATCAATCAAACGCGCGGCCAATCAGATCGCGGAACCCGAACGCGGAACTGCAAGTTTGTTGGTAAAAGACTACACGCGGGCGGTCTCGATTGACCTGCGTCTCTACAATTCGTAGCCGCATTTCTGCAGACCCCTCTCTGATTGGTTGAACTCCATTTTTGCAGACCCCTCCCATTTCTGCAGACCCCTCTCTGATTGGTTGAGCGAAGCCCCTCTCTGATTGGCCCCCCGCATGAGCCGAGACAGGCTCCTCTAGCCAGGAGTCGAAACTCCGTTAACTCCAGAGAGAGAGGCTGAACGCAATTTATACGCATGGAAGTATTGATTACGGCATAACGAATCATTAAAAGATATATACCGTTAACTGGAATATGTTGTGTGTGCCTTTACACATGTTGGATAGGATTATGTAATTGGTTTGTATAGCGTCGCGTATAACGTTATTTCGCGTGACTTCACGGTTTATTCACATTTCACAATTCATCGTCGTGTTTACATCAGGGTCCCCCATGTTCAATTCATGATAACATATATGACATACAGGTAGACAGATGGACAGTACTGCTACATCTAGACATTTATGACATACCAGATTTTGAACTTGTGGTAGGCCTAGACATTTTCAATTCATCGTCTTGTTTACATCAGGGTCCCCCATGTTCAATTCATGATAACATATATGACATACAGGTAGACAGATAGACAGTACTGCTACATCTAGACATTTATGACATACCAGATTTACAAATACAGTACTGTTTGTGATACAAAAAGAGTCCAGAAAAGAAAGGCTATACATTTGACGTAGAAACTGTACATTGGAGGAGGTTGGGTGGGGGGGACTATACATTGCTTCTTCTAAGTGTCTATGCTTTTTTTGTCAGTATTTACTGGCTTTCAAAAAAATAACATCTTGTTGCTTGTGTGTTGAAGGACTTTTACCGAAGGGTTACACATATCATGTCTGCACGTACAGAGTGCGGTGAACCCATCCTGGACCTGCGTTGACCATACCTCTTTTGAGGCCACTGTGCGAATGACTCACCAGTCTGAGGAGGAGATCCTGGTGTGGGCAAGGTCGATGCAGGTCACCTGGAGAGTGGCCCATACATATATGTCATATATGTTATCATGAATTGAACATGGGGGACCCTGATGTAAACAAGACGATGAATTGAAAATGTCTAGGCCTACCACAAGTTCAAAATCTGGTATGTCATAAATGTCTAAATGTAGCAGTACTGTCCATCTGTCTACCTGTATGTCATATATGTTATCATGAATTGAACATGGGGGACCCTGATGTAAACAAGATGATGAATTGAAAATGTCTAGGCTAATAAACAACTTGTGACAAATAACTCTTGACTTGACCACCAGCCTCTCTCTCTTAAGGCATTAACTGGGTTAATTAATCTAAATGTTATATTGTAACTGTCTAGTTATTGATTGATTGAATTGATTGAAAACTTTATTAACAGATTGCAGAATGGGTATACAGTACACAGTACAGCTCAATACATACAATTGTTAAGGGAATGCAGACCCCAGAGAAAGACTTTCGTCTTGTTTACATCAGGGTCCCCCATTTTCAATTCATCGTAACATATGACATACAGATAGACAACTGGGTTAATCTAAATGTTACATTGTACAGTAAGTGGGGAGTGTAAACAAGTTGACCGCTGGCTGTGTTGTGAAATGTGAATAAACCGTGAAGTCACGCGAAATAACGTTATACGCGACGCTATACAAACCAATTACATAATCCTATCCAACATGTGTAAAGGCACACACAACATATTCCAGTTAACGGTATATTTTTTTAATGATTCGTTATGGCGTAATCAATACTTCCATGCGTATAAATTGCGTTCAGCCTCTCTCTCTGGAGTTAACGGAGTTTCGACTCCTGGCTAGAGGAGCTTGTCTCGGCTCATGCGGGGGGCCAATCAGAGAGGGGCTTCGCTCAACCAATCAGAGAGGGGTCTGCAGAAATGGGAGGGGTCTGCAAAAATAGAGTTCAACCAATCAGAGAGGGGTCTGCAGAAATGCGGCTACGAATTGTAGAGACGCGATTGACCTTACGTCGAAATAGACGTCATGACGTCACATGTCCCTTTTCGATGACAGAAAACATGGCGTGTGAGTTGTGTCGCGGTGTGAAGAACCATCCTGTTCTTTAATCTGACTGTGATCTGAAGAAGCAGTCCTGTTCTTTAATCTGACTGTGATCTGGGTTCCAGACAGACGGGTCAGCATGGCCCACCGATACCTTCGCTTATCGAGAGGTTGCAGGGACGTGTTTAAAACCCTGATACCATCCAGTGTCGCAACTATCAACTCTGCACGACTGGTACGTATTGCCACTTGGCTAATAGTTTAATAATCCTAGCTAACTGACCTGCTAGCTCTGATTGATTTATGTTATCTTTATTCTTAAAGGGAGCCTACATGAACTGTATTCAAGATGAGATGACACAGTATGTCAATATGGACAACGTTAGAGTAGACATACACTGGCCAATTCCATAATGAGTAAAGTCATAACTGAACTGAGCAGTTTAGCATGGCAGGCCTGAGAGTGACATTGATGTTGTGTTTTGATCGGATAATGAAGGCCATATCTGTAGTTCTGTAGACCTTGGCTTTCACATGTGTAGTTATTTTCGTGTCCCCCCCCACCTCTCCACTCAAGGGCACGGCTAACATCATAACATGCACATTTATAAACACAACACAGCATCTCTGCTCCACTCAGGTGGAGGCTAACATCATAACATGCACATTTATAAACACAACACAGCATCTCTGCTACACTCAGGTGGAGGCTAACATCATAACATGCACATTTATAAACACAACACAGCATCTCTGCTCCACTCAGGTGGAGGCTAACATCATAACATGCACATTTATAAACACAACACAGCATCTCTGCTCCACTCAGGTGGAGGCTAACATCATAACATGCACATTTATAAACACAACACAGCATCTCTGCTCCACTCAGGTGGAGGCTAACATCATAACATGCACATTTATAAACGCAACACAGCATCTCTGCTCCACTCAGGTGGAGGCTAACATCATAACATGCACATTTATAAACACAACACAGCATCTCTGCTCCACTCAGGTGGAGGCTAACATCATAACATGCACATTTATAAATGCAACACAGCATCTCTGCTCCACTCAGGTGGAGGCTGATGTTACTGTAGTAGTGATACCAGGCTGCTATTAAAGTTTGTAATCTGTTCTGGAGTTCTGGCTTGTAGTAAGGTGCTATTATTGCATGACATTCTATTATTTAGGCCTACATTGTAATAGTCTATCTTATTGTTAGCATTTCAAAAGCATAGTTATATTGTAGTTGGCTTGGGCTAATTGCGATTATACTTAGGGATGCACCGATATGAAAATTTGTGGCCGATACCGATATCGATTGTTCAACTAACACAATCGGCCGATACCGATATTTGTGGCAAAAAAAGAAAGAAAAAAAAGTTAATAAATATATATATATTTATTTTTTTGTAATTTTAAATTTTTTTTATGAAACTACTGTATATTTGTATGTCTCTAAATGTTTTGATGAATTGAAAATGGAGGACCCTTATGTAAAAAAGCCGAAAGTCTTTTTCTGGTCTTCATCCTCCAGTCTTAGCACTGTTGTTGTATTGAGCTGTACTGTATTGTACCCATTCTGCAATCTGTTAATAAAGTTTTCAATCAATCAATCAGACAAATGTATAGAAAAGCTTTTATTATAACCATATAACAAAAAATTATATTATTGTTTATGAAAATGTGTTAGCCCTATGCTTGACTATTATTTTAGGCATGGCAACAAATAAAATAATAATAATAAAATGAATAAATAAAATATTAAATAAATAAATAAATAGGCTACACGTCTCTCTTTTTGTGTTACAAATTGTGCTCACCGATATCAACATAGGCCTCTTTACTTACTTAAAAAAGGAAACATCAAGAAATATGTTTATGGTATTCCATCATGCCATGTGTGTTTTTTATATTTTATAATGCTCATGATTATTGCTGAAGTCTGAGTCATACAATACCCACTGGCTTTCATCTTCAACAGACTAACTTGACTAAAAAGACAAAAGTGTATGAGTTTTAAGAGTTTAACACATTGGCGACCGCTGGGACCTGTCTAATGTAAACCAGCTTTTGTAAACAGACCGGTGTCTTTTTGTAGAGCTAAATCTATACTTTATAGTATTGCTATCTGTCCATTCTCATTGTCAATTGAGTTCATAAACCGTCCCTTCAGAATGGCTTAAAAAAAAAAAAATGCATCAATAGGTTGTCATTTTATAGCGCCGTGAATATAAGCATTATAGCGGATTTTGTCTCGTATATTTTCTGGAAGGCTAGTTATAGGGCTAATTAGGACTGGGCGATATGGCCAAAAACGTTATCGTGATAAAATAATACAATTATTTTCATATAACTCGATATCGATAATTATCGTCGATATACATTTCTGTCAAGTTTAATTAACTTCTTATGTCCGGCGCCGACGGGCTATTAATAGACTCACTTGTTTTGCTGCGGTAGAACGAAGAGTCGAAGACGTCACTACGAGACGAGTTGGAGAGCCGTCGCGTGTCGAGCCAACCCTTTGAGAAGCGTTGTGGTCCCGGCTTGAATTCTCCATGAATGTGTCCAAGTCCATAATCCATATAAATCCATTTTGTTATATCCAACACAGTCTGAATGAATGTTTCTTGTGATTATTAGGGGTGGGAATCACCAGTTTCATCATGATACGATACGATATCGATTCTTTGGACAACGATACGATATTTGCCGATATCACAAAGTCTCTCACGATACAATACGATTAGATTAGATTCAGGTGCCTGCAATCGATATGAGATGATATCATATGCCCATTTAACACAATCAGTAACATTTAGATCAACTAAAAAAAGTTAACGAAAATATCATTTGACATTTGTATTTTTGAGCTCTTCCAGACATTTAAAGGAAAATCAATCTATTGTTTTTAATACAAATAGACCTCCTGTTCACTGTAAAGTGCCACGTTTTGATATATTGAGCTTTAAACTTTAAGCTCCATTTTTTGGAACTCAAAACTCAACCTAAAACCCCTCCCTACCTCCCTCTCCCAAACCGTTCCTACAACAATTTGTTGATGTTGCATGATCATGTATAGGCCTACATTTATTATGTATTATATTGTTTATGTTTAAATAACATTTAAACATCAAACTCCTCTGACCTCATCTGGTCTTTCCAAAGACGCGCGCACACACACACAGAAAGGGAGAATGCTATGCTGTAACGTCTACACACACGGAGCTACTGCTGTTGTTCTTGGGCGGATATGAGACTCGCCACAGGATTTTCAAAATAAGAGTATCGATATGAATCGATCTTATTACATTGCATCGATCCGATTCGATTGTTGATAATTACATCGATGTATCGATCTGGATCGATGTATCGTCCCACCCCTAGTGATTATGCCGCGTGATTTCAAACCACCAAAACTGAATGTCTTGTCTCAAGTTGATGTCGTCATCAGTCCGCGGACGTTTTTCTACGCAGTAAACACGGCCCAGTGCATAGATTATTATATTCCACCAGGGGACAACCTACCGCCACTGGATCATATGCATTATAAGAATGGACACAGTTAGCCAGAGCAAGCGGTGTATCCCACGACAATGTACTAACTATCACCCTAAAATACTCCGTTCCGCCCCAATTAGGGCTGGACGGTATGGTCTAAAATTTATATCACGGTATAATTTGAAGCATAGACGGTAACGATATATATCACGGTATCTTAAAATGTCTATATAAATGCTTCTGAAGGGGTAAACACTGGTACAGCTGCTGAGCTATACTATAGCTAATGTCCATCAATATCTTCCTTTTTAATTAAATAGGTTCAAGAATCGAATCAGGATTGTTAGCAGAGAGAGAGAGAGAGAGAGAGGGAGAGAGAGAGGGAGGGGGCTGCTAGTGGAGCCAGCTACCGTTAACTTGCCGAGGCTCCAGCACATCGACAAGCTGCTGGAGCCAGCTAACGTTAGCTTGCCGAGGCTACCAGCACATCACAAGCTGCTGGAGCAAGCTAACGTTAGCTTGCCGAGGCTCCAGCACATCGACAAGCTGCTGGAGCAAGCTAACGTTAGCTTGCCGAGGCTACCAGCACATCAACAAGCTGCTGGAGCCAGCTAACGTTAGCTTGCCGAGGCTCCAGCACATCGACAAGCTGCTGGAGCAAGCTAACGTTAGCTTGCCGAGGCTCCAGCACATCGACAAGCTGCTGGAGCAAGCTAACGTTAGCTTGCCGAGGCTACCAGCACATCGACAGTTAACATTACATAAGGTTTTAGCGCGACGTGGGCATTCCAGAATGGCGAGGATGCAAAGCATGTTAGACCATTGGACTCGTTGCAGAGTTTACATTACACATAGAAACTGCGCGACTCGCGAGAGAAGTCACACAGCTGTGTGCAACGCAGGGCTGAAGAGCTAGTTCGCTTCTGTGTTTATTAATTGCGTGTTCACGCCCACTGCGCGAAGCCTCTGTGCTCCTAAATAACTTTTTCCATTTCGCACATATCTATTATCTATAACTAATTCTATCTATTTTTAGGGGCAAATACGAGTGAAATAGTCGCGCTGTGGTTACATGACGTCATTGCTATTTTAGAGCTGCTCTACCGGTTACAAGGTATAGTCAAAATCCATACCGTAGAGCAAATTGATACCGTTTATACCGTATACCGTTTATACCGTCCACCCCTAGCCCCAATACATTGCAACGACGTCCACCGCATACCCCACACTACTCTAACCGTTACCCTCAGAATTCACGCCACACACCCACTCCGCACGTAAACTATAAAATAGCGGCGTGCAAGCTAATGATCCTAGCCAGCCTTGTTTACTGCCCAGAGGTGCACCGCGGGTCTCCTTCGCTGTCGCCATCTCCTTCACTGATTGGTTGTTAGTGCGTGTGCGCTGATATCCAAGCTTGGAAAATCGATATATCGAAACTTTGCGACCACGTTTCATGTTTATTTCGAGGAAATAATTTATCGCGATGATTATCGTTATCGTTTTATCGCCCAGCCCTAGGGCTAATAGCTGCTAACGTTATATTCAACGGCATTTCCGTTTTACATAAAGAAATAACTCAAACTGCATATCATTGGGAATGTCCCTAAGCATGTATGCATGAAAGGGGGGGGGGGGCGGGGGACGTCGTTTATTATTATTGATTACTAGGGGTGTAATGGTACGCGGATACGTACTGTACCGCGTCAATGTGGTCCTCCGGTACAGTACGGGCTGTGCACCGTACGATTGCAACGGTGCGGAACCTTTTTTTGCGGAACTTAAATTCCCCCGGCCCCACGTAATTTATCAACAACACTGCGGTCTGCTGTGAGCATTATAAAACAAACGTGTGTTTAACCGACCGTGAATTAAAGTGTCAATGCTGTTTGTCATTTTAACAGCAGATACTTTCTTAAATGCCATCCTCCCGACAGAGCAGTGTGACGGGGAGCTCTGATGGGTTCGCTTGCTGGTGTTAGCATTAGCTGAAGAGCTAGTTTTAGCTTAACGTTACCTTGGCTAAAGTTGGGACTATTCATAATCCAGCAATAATGGCTGCAGACCTGCAAGCAAAGTACAGCAAGTTGGCAAAGGAGTATTCCAACGTAAATCACATTTTCACCAGTAAAGTTACAGTCTTTCCATCTGCCGGTAGCTCATGCTAGCTAACCTAGCTCACGTTAGCGTCGTCACTGAACCACCTCGCGTACACAATTAATGACATGTTGCGGACAGCCATATCGGTGACAATGTTTAGCTTTTAGTGCCAAATGATAAGAGTCTGAGGCGGAGTCTCAAAAGAGACTGTTGAATATTTATTGTGCAAAAATCACAACAGATCCTCTCCAACGGAGCCTTGTAGACTGAGTAGGGTATATCTGCAGAGCCACTTGGTAACGAGTGCAACACCGTGTAATGTCCGTGTGGATCGTTGGAGTAGGGTATATCTGCAGTGCTGCAGCCCCATACTCAGTGTATAGATTTGTATTAGTATCATAATCAAGCACCTGTTGTTGAATAAATACCATTACTTTCTAGTTATTACTAAAAAACAGTATATATAAAACAGTAGCTGTATAAAAGAAAAAGAAAAAAAGGATAATTTATATAATAATTAAAAAAAAAACTTTAATGTATGCACTGGTATCGCGCCCCCCCCCCCCCCCCCCCCCACTGTACCGAAAGAATACCGAACCGTGACTTCAAAACCGAGGTACGTACCGAACCGTGGATTTTGTGTACCGTTACACCCCTATTGATTACCAATAACAGTGGTCGTGTAACTAGCCACATACGCTGCTCGGCTGGTTGCGTATCATAGCAAGCTCTGATCCGGCTGTAATTTATGTGAAAAAGATCTTACCATAAGCCGGTGGGATACCCCCGAGCATTTCCCCGTTATCGATCGGCATCTGGTAGATCAATATGTCCATTGGCTGATGATAAATCCCCTTATTCCATGGTGAAATCTGCGATTCGAAACGTAATCCACGGTACATGATGCTGGTTCAGAATCCGGGTACTAAAAATCTCCATTGAAAGGGGGAAAAAAAAGTTATCCATTCGCCCACAGGGCATACTGCAGTGGAGCGATGGCGCCCCTAAGAGGATCTGGCCGGTATTGCACATCCTCGAATTCACAGACTAGGGAATATATGCAGTGCCGCTCCGCGACCTTGACCCGGTTATTAAAATGATATAAAAGCAATAACAACTTGCCACAGCTTTATACGTGATTCTGTCCACAACGCATGGACTCGAAACCCGTATTAACTCGTGGTCGGGCGGCAAAGTGTTAAGAGACAGCACTCACTGGACTTCCCGTTTGAGAACAACATGTAGCAGACACGTTTGGTCAAAGCTCCGCTCCCGTCAACGTTGATTTCGCTTCAAAACCTTATTTGCACAACACTTCGTTTAAACCTCATCGTATATATTAAATAAGACCTACTAACTATATCAAAAGAAATAAAGATTCAACATGGGACCTAAGGAAAAGAAAGAGACTGGAAAGAAACACGGAGTAGACAGTACAACGGAGCAAGCTGTGACACGCTCATCGAGGGATACAGCAGCGGCCAGTACAACGGCACCGATGTTGACTTGCCCCGTTGGGGAGACAGTTGCTGATAATATAACGGGCCCGATGACGACTTGCCCCGAGAGGGAGACAGCAGACGACAATATAACGGCACCGGCGGGGATGAGCTCCGTGAAAGAGAAAGCAGTGGAAATTGAGAAGAAAATATCCGACAATACCGCCGTGACTCCCAACGCTCTTACAACCGCAACTGATACAGGCAGGGAGGATACACCACCCGATTTCAGGTCTCTGACTAACCTGATAAAGGATCGGATGGACGACTTCAAATTACACATCGATGCTAAATTCGAAGAGGTTAAAATAGCGGCCGCAAATCAAACCGAGCGTATTACTGCAGTGGAAAACACTGTGCTCGAAATCACATTGAAAGTCGAGGAGAACAAGAAGACTGTTCACGATGGATTCATGGAGCTAGCGGCGGAGATACAACAGGTGGACAAAGCGCTTTGGAAGAAAATACAAGACATTGAAGAGGAAGCAATGGAGAGGCGGCTCGAGACCGAACGTCATTAGATATAGATTAGGGCTGGGCGATATAACGATAACGATAAATATCGCGATATATTTTAATAATCGATATCGAATATAGAAATTAAAAAAAAATCGAAAAATCGTTTTTCTTTTTTTTTGTGACCTGCAACAGGGCAGTTTTAAAACCAGAGGTGGTGGACAGACTTGTCTTTCTTGCCTGCAACTTAAAGTAATGGCTTTGCTTGTCCAAATGACAATACTGACCAAATTGAGATTTATCTTTCTCTTGTCCATTTATTTTGTTTGCTTTCTAATTTAAAATACAGTTTGAAACCGTCTGTACACAGTAGGCTATGTGTGCTAGCAGAACTAGACTCCAGTCACGAGTCACGGTGCACATGTGCGGTGGTTTGTCCACCAAAAAAGCGCCAAAAGATCGAAAATAAACTAGCAGAGCCAGAACTGTTCAACTCCCCTGGAGCCACAGCCAGCAGAGAAGCCGGTTTACTTTAGCTTTTAAACCAGCTGCAGCCTGAGAACTGGAGTGTGAGGGGATGTAACACTAAAGATGGCGGCAATGACAAAGAATTGCTGCAAAATAAACATACATCTGTTGTTAAAAAAAAAAATATTAATACTTATAACAATTCGATAATTATCGATATCGAGAAATATGATAACATTATCATATCGTTATCGCGATATGATTTTTTCCATATCGCCCAGCCCTAATATAGATATAGATGTAGATATAATGTCCGTATTGTGGGATTGGACAGACGACACATTTCCAACAGTGTTAGCTGGAATTCTAGGTAAACAGATCCTCCCCACAGTGCCGTTAGTGGACCATTGTTATAGAATCGGTACACGGTAGGGATGCTCGATATTGGCTTTTTTACCGATACCGATATTCCGATATTGTCCAACTCTTAATTTCGATACCGATACCGATATCAACCGATACCGATATATGCAGGGTTTCCCCCCAAAAAAACGGAATAATTTCAGGTAACTAATAATTTCACTGGATGCATTCAAAAGGCTTTCTAAATGTAAGCATTATCTGTGCAAAATATGATAATTAAAAAAGTAAAGATTAACATTACATATCTCTTGTTGTTGAATTAAACCAACATGCATACTTTTGACAATAAATAAAATAAGAATTGGTTCTTACTTGCTTGCCTGGGTAAATAAAGGTTAAAAAAAAAAAAAAAAAATGTTATTGTTTTTTTTTTTTTTTTTACAGATACCGATATTTTCCGATATCACATTTTACTGCCGATATCGGCCGATAATATCGGTCGGCCGATAATATCGGACATCCCTAGTACACGGGACCCCAAAGGCAACAAGACGAGGGTTATCATTGCTACTCTGCGCAAAACAGAAATAAGAGACGCGATCATCAGAGAGGCACGCAATCAATGGGGGAGACTGAAATATAATGACAAACCAGTGTCTTTCTACGAGGATTTATGCAGGGAGGCCATTTCCCGACGTGCCCCTTACAAAGAGGTGCTGCAGAAACTCTACAGGAGAAAACTCAAACCCAGCCTTCGCTACCCAGCGTCTCTCCATCTTGGGGGAAGATGGTAAAAGATTCGGGTTACACTCGCGTAAAGACGCAGAAGAATACATGAGGCAACATGATATCGGCCCCCGGGGGCCGGTCGCACCATAGGCCCGTCTCAGAAGACAAGCCTATTCATCTCTCTCTTTTTCTTACTTTTTATTATTTTTATTAGAATGACTTTGCCACGGCTCAACTACAAAAGCGACAGCAGATATGCCTGTAGGCAACACTGAGGCACAAAGTGTTTAATACGAAACGATAGGCACTATATTTATAGATTTCTGGTTTTTGGGCAGGCAATAATCCAACATTGACATTGGGAACACTCTGGAATATTCTGGATTCTTCTTTCGACCGTTCAGGGACACACTGGAATATACTGGAAAACACTAGAAGGACATAACTCTTGGACAGGAAGGATATTCTGGAACATAACATCAGTGTTTACAAATTTACAAGGGTATTCTACAACTTTCTAGAATAAACTGTACTCCTACAATGAAGGCCTGTAACAATAACATCCGGTATGTATATGCATATGAACCAGATATGGAAGTTCAATAAGGTTTTAAAAACATCATCCTTGTCTAAAGGTATAAGAATGACAAGGTTATTTTAATATTTTAAGCAATTGCTCCACTGCTTTAGGGATTTGCATAATTTAGTTCTAGAAATCTATTTTTTTTGTTGAGTTTTATTTAATTTCTTATTTTTTTAGTTTTTTTTCTCTTTTCTTTTTCTCCCTTTTTTTGAAGGTTCCAACATATACAAGTTAGTAGAAGGTTCAAATAAATATACCAATGGAGGTATATTTTTCATTTTTCACACTATTTTTATTACATTAATGGGAAGGCGTTAGACCAAGAGTGACATTCTATTAAATTAGAATGAAAGTTTTAGATCCTATGGCAATTAGCATAGGAAGGTTAGGGGTAGAAGGCTCATTTTGGGCAATCCGGTGGTTTAAGGGAGGGAGTCATATGCGTAGGGTGTGTCTATGGAACACAGCCCTGTACGACTCTCTGAGGGAGGGGGACTTAGGGGATTATTATTTGTATATATGTATGTTTTTAAGCTCGGCTCTCAACGGGACCTCAATAGTTGGATGTATATCCATTGTAGATTCGCACTCCAGAAGCATTACCAACAACTACACAACAACATGTATAGATTATGGCTAGTTTGAATATAATGATCTGGAATACTGGGGGAATAAATAATCAACACAAACGCAAAAGCGTGCTCACACTGATGAAAAACAAACCGGTTGACGTGGCTCTGCTAAGCGAAACGCACATTTTAGTGGAAGACAAAGCTACATTAGCGGACAACATATACCATAACATTAGTAGGGCTGACCTTCGAAGCCTTTTTTGGCAATCGAAGCTTCGGGGCCGAGCTTCGATTTTAATTCGAAGCTTCGATAAAAAAAAATAAATAAAAATGTATCTTATGTTGTGGGACTTGTACAGCACTTTGGTAAACTTTGTTGTTTTTAAATGTGCTCTATAAATAAAGTGGATTGTTCACACACACACACACAAATCGAAGTAAAAAATAAAAATAGAAAATGAAAATCGAAAAGCGAGAGACTAAACCTGTTGTTGTTAGCTTACATGCTAACGTGAATGGGATCGACCATAGCATTGCGGCTAGGCTAGCTACCATAGCAGTACAGCAGCTAGTTGAATGGATAAACGTTATTTAACATTGCAGAATGGGTACAATACAATACGGCTCAATACAAACAGTTGTTAAGGGGGGGTGCAGAGTCATCAACACAATGTACCACCAAGAGTGGAGAGTTTATGTCTATCAAAAAGCGAGAGACTAAACCTAAAGCTCTTGTTGTTAGCTTACATGCTAACGTGAATGGGATCGGCCATAGCATTGCGGCTAGGCTAGCTACCATAGCAGTACAGCAGCTAGTTGAATGGATAAACGTTATTTAACATTGCAGAATGGGTACAATACAATACGGCTCAATACAAACAGTTGTTAAGGGGGGGTGCAGAGTCATCAACACAATGTACCACCAAGAGCGGAGAGTTTATGTCTCTCAAAAAGCGAGAGACTAAACCTAAAGCTCTTGTTGTTAGCTTACATGCTAACGTGAATGGGATCGGCCATAGCATTGCGGCTACGCTAGCTACCATAGCAGTACAGCAGCTAGTTGAATGGATACACGTTATTTCGATGGCACAAGCTTCGAACATAAAAAAAAATCGAAGTTAAAAAAAAATTAAAAATTGTTTTTTTTTAAACTTCGATTTTTTTTTAAATGTTCGAAGCTTGTGCCATCGTTCGAAGCTTCGAAGTATTTAAGACAGCCCTAAACATTAGTCACTCTTCCTTTGGAACGAGAACCCGTGGGGTTGCCATAGTCGTAAAACGGAAGTTGGATATTGAATTGAAGGGAGTATGGTCTGATGCAGATGGTCTGATAACTATAGCTAAGATTGTATACAAGAACAGGAAAATAGCGTTGGTAGCGGTATACGCCCCAAATTTGTACGAAGCTAATTTCTTCACTACACTTAGACCTTCCTGAATACTCATTTATAATTGGTGCGGATTTTAATGCCATTTGGGATCCAGGGATGGATAAATCTTATCCCTCCTTTTCCAACGAACAGAAAAATTCATCTAATGCGTTAAAGGATTGGTCGAAGAACACAGGTGTAAATGATCTATGGCGATCACTCAACCCCACGACCCGGACGTACTCTTGTCGATCTGCAATAGATTATGTTTTTGCATCCCCGAGACTATTTGATAACTATGATGTGGAAATGGTACCCAATGCATTATCAGATCACTGTTATTTACTCCTAAAAGGATCATTTGGTATACTGTCATCCCGAGCCACAAGATGGCGATTTAACTCGATGCTGCTTAATAACAAGGAATTCATTTCACAACTCAAAGAAGCTCTCTCTGTATTCCTACTGGAGAATGCGAATTCGGTGCAGGACCCCAGAATGTTATGGATGTCGGTAAAGAGATTGATCAAGGATTTCACCGGGTGCTTTTCCTCCAAAATACGCAAGAATCGTTGCTCAAAACTGGCGGAACTGGAAACGCTTTACTCTACGTTATTTACTTCTTTACAATACAACGACTCTGTTCGACTGGAAACTCAAATTAATGTGCTAAAAAAAGAGATTAATGCCATTTATAAACAACAATCTGAAGTACAAATACGTAGCACAAGACAACAGCATTACTCTCAAGGTTCTAAACCAAGTCACCTACTAGCTATGCGATTAAGAGTCAACGCAAAATTTGCAGATATAACTACCATTAAAGCACAACAAGGACTTGTTACACACCCTAAAAAAATAAACGCGACATTCAAAGAGTTCTACTCCAACTTGTATAAATCAGAAACGACTTTCGATCAAAACAAAATGGACACATATCTTAATCAAATTAACCTCCCCAAACTATCAGAGGATGACGCTAAACAGTTAGAAACACCCATCACACTAGATGAACTCAGGAAGGCCATATCCGAAATGCAAAGTGGTAGGGCTCCAGGAAGAGACTGTATCCCACCAGAAATGTACCAGTTGGGACATAATTGGACCCCTATTACTTAATATGATTTTATACTCAGTCAAGGAGGGGAACTTCCATAAGAACGACAATATTGCACTCATAACAGTCCTCCTTAAAAAAGACAAAGACCCCACGAGTGCGGTAGTTATAGACCCTTAAGCCTCCTCGGAACCGATATCAAACTGTACTCTTAAGGTATTAGCCATCAGACTTCAAAAACATATGACGTCTTTAGTTCATCCGGATCAGACTGGCTTCATAAGAGGCCGCTTGATCACGGATAACATAAGACGATTACTACACGTACTAGATGCCAGCAAGGACGACACCACACCTACAGTAAGGTGATGCTGTCCCTGGATGCGATGAAAGCATTTGATAGGTTGGAATGGTCGTATCTATGGGCAGTATTAGAAAGGATGGGGTTAGGAAAAGGATTCATTGATATGATTAAAGTATTATACAAAGACCCATCGGCCATGATTACAACAGGTATAATCACCTCCGAAATCTTTCCGGTATCACGCTCTTCTAGACAGGGTTGCCCTCTTAGTCCCGGACTATTCGATTTATCATTAGAGCCTTTAGCACAATATATAAGACAATCCCAATCCATAGAACCAATCGTAATCAAGGGCACACAACATAAAATGTGTTTATATGCGGACGACGTAATACTGTTCATGCAAAACCCCAACACCGCAATGCCTCATCTTCTCAAGTTGATTGATGACTTTGGCGATCTATCGGGATTTAAGATAAATTGGCCAAAGTCGGCTTTTCTTCCACTTAACGCCCCTGCAAAAAAATATATACTCCTTCCAGAAGAAATACCAATGGTTAAACACTTTAGATGTTTGGGAGTTGAAGTATTCCCTACCATAAGCCAAACGTTGAAGCACAATTACATAAAAATCCAAAATAAAATCAAATACGACTTTGACAGGTGGTCAAAACTTAAAAACTCAGTACAGGCACGGGTATCAATAGTTAAGATGGATGTCCTACCTAGAATCAACTTCATCAGCTCAATGCTACCGTTACCCCCTCCAGATGGTTACTGGAAAAAATTACACTCTTCCGCATACAGATTTATTTGGAATAACAAACCACCACGTATAAAAAGATCCACCGCACAGAGAAACAAAGCCGACGGAGGTATGACATTTCCAGATTCTTTCCACTATTTTAAGGCGTACACTTTAAGACCACTGACAACCTGGTTTGATCCCCAAGCATCAGTATCCTGGAGAAATTTAGAAGTAAATATAGTAGCACCACATAGACTGCAGGACATAGTATACACCAAATGATCAATTAAGCAATGCGAACTGAAATTTGGCCCCATTATTACTAGGGATGCACAATATTGATTTTTTTTTGAGGAATTTAAACGTCGCAAACTAATCTTGTTGGCAGTTGTCTATCTCTCCTGCCTCTGTGTCTCTGCCTGCACGGGGAGCTCTGTGCTCTCTGCCTGCTGTGCTCTCTCCTCTCTTCCCCTCCCACACACACACACACTCACTCACTCACTCACTCACACACACACACACACACACACACACAGACACGGGTGCTGCGCTGCCGAGTACAGACAGCTCTGCTCTCATAATGGCGGACAGAACGCAATGTTCAAAAGTCTGGGTCTATTTTACTAAAGTCGATGCTGACAACGCTCGTTGCCACAAGTGCAACAAGACATTTGCCAGTAATGTATAAGCGCTGGTACTTGTCAATGTGGCTGGCGGGGAGATAACGTTAGCTCCGAGTAGAGTAATGGCTGACAATCCGGAGGTAAATAAACGAACGAGAGCTTCTGATTGGTGGTAAGAAGAAGAGGTGGGTGCAAGCCGTGGGACGTAATTGGCAGATCGACTGTCTGTCTCCGAATGTAACGTGACTACGTCACAGCCAAGAAAGGGAGCGCTGGATTTGTGAAAAACTCCCTGTTCCTAAACCACACGCTATCAGTTTTACCACAGTACTGGCAAAACGGGAGGAGGCTATAATAAAAACAAGCGCCCTTCATCCAAATCCACCCACACCGGATTTCTTTTAACCAAAAAATGTATTATATGTTATCGGAGCTATCAATAACGTTATAGAGTTTATTATCGTGCATCCCTAATTATTACTCATGCGATCCGGATATGGCGTGAAACACAAAAAAAAAATTCGAACCCACATAAATGGCATAATCATACTCCCTTATTCAATAACAATGCACTCCTGATTGGAAAACGACCTATAAGATTCCCTAGATGGGAAAAGCAGGGCATACACACATTAGGAGATGTTTTCAACAAACAGGGTTTTTGTAGTTATGAGGAAATACACAAACAATTTTATCTCACCAGTTCCACATATTATTTTTACGCACAGTTATTGTTATGTTTGAAGGCTCATGGTGTCCCATTAAGGATACCAATTGTACACCACAGATACCACAAATTCTTCTATGAAAGAGAGACATCGAGAGGTTTTGTATCAGATTTTTATCATCAATTACTAACGTCCTCGTATGAAATCCTCCACCTAGACTTAGTCTGGAGGAGGGATATACCAGACCTGGAAATACATTTTGATTGGCAAGAAGCCTGGGCAAATGTTCGACTTGCGTCACGTAACCCGGACCATCAACAAATTAATCTTAACTATATTCATACGACATACCTGACTCCTATAAGATTGAACAGAATGGGTCTTAAACAAGACTCCAGATGCACCTTATGTACAAATGTGGATGAGGGTACATTTATGCACATGTATTGGGACTGCCCACCAGTTAAGATATTCTGGAAAGAAGTGACCCAGCAATTATCAAATCTCTTAACTCTGAATATACCTGTACACCTCTCTGTATTACTGTTGAATGATGTTTTTGAGTTTGCAGTCCCTATACAGCTAAAGAGATTGGTTTTATCTGGTATCACAGCGGCTAAAAAGCTGATAGCATCACAATGGTTTCAACCGAAAAAAATTTGCCGAAAGGTCTGGATTCTTACATATCTCGATGTGATTTATCTAGAAATATCTACAGCAAGAATTTTGGGTCTCAGTGAATCCAAAATTACAATGTGGTTAGAAGTGGTGGAGAGAATAAAAGCTAGCATATGAATTGTAGTGCCTGGTTAGGAGCGAATGATAATGGATGGATTATCCAAGGGGGGGCCCGGGGGGGGGGAGCGAGCGAGAGCATATGTGTATAGGGTATTAGATAGCAAGTATTAGGTGTATATCTTGTATAATACATTTATTTAAATGGTGATTGCATTGGATGTGCACTGTTAATTAATGCTTGTATATCTAATTTTATATTATGTTTATGTTTGTTTAAAAAATAATTAAAAAATAAAATATAAAAAAAGAGAGCACTCAAACAAAGCTCCATGTTCTCCAGTAATATCTCCATAATCTGAGTTTGCAACAGAACCATTTTGATTGACAGTCGATTCTGCCAATTACGTCACACCGCTAGCACCCACCTCCTGCTGTTCTTACCACCAATCGGCAAGCGTTTATTCTTATTTTACTTCCGGGAAGTCCGCCATTGATTTTGACGAGAGCTCATCAACAACGACAACAACAACGTTAGCTCCCCGCGGCCCACGAGTAGATTACCAGCGCTCCGCAGGATGACCAAACGAGGCATAATGATTTTACTGCAACGAATGTTATAATAAAAGCTTTTCTATACATTTGTCTGATTGAAAACTTTATTAACAGATTGCAGAATGGGTATTCAGTACGGGCTCTCTGAGCAAAGGAAGGAACTGAGATATGAATGACCAACAACAATGTTATATGTTCGGGTAAATAATATGCTGATGCTATTGTAACTATATAACGTTAATGCCACAAAACGAATGCCTTTGTTAATCATAAGTAACTTTGATGCAGTAGCGTGTGTGTGTGTGGGGGGGGGGCGGCGTTGTGCAGGTCGCTTGACTGAAACTTTTTTCAAAGTTTGAACATGTGGGTCAGATTGACGCGACACAAATTGATGGATATTTATCGGCTACTGCCTTCAGCACATTTGAGCTTATCGGCCGACAGGCCGATGGCAGTCAACAAGGCACTTATCGGCCGATACCGATACCCGACCGATATATCGGTGCACCCCTGATTATACTGTAGTACCTGTGTTAGGGCTCGTATTATTAGCCTTTTCCCAAAATATGACGTGATGTAGCTAAAGTACCAGTAGAGATCCTCACAACTATAACAGAATAAATGCATAACCTAGGGCTGGGCGATATGGCCAAAAACGTTATCGCGATAAAATTATAAAATTATTTTCATAACTCTATCGATAATTATCGTCGATATAATGTCTGTCAAGTTTAATTAACTTCTTATGCACGGCGCCGATGGACGGGCTATTAATAGACTTGTTTTGCTGCTGCGAATGTCTCGCGAGTCGAGTTGATGTCATCATCAGTCCGCGCACGTTAGCAGTTAGCCAGAGCAAGCGGAGTATCTCATGACAATGTACTAAATATGACCCTAAAATACTCTGTTCCGCCCCAATACATTGCAACGACGTCCACCGTATACCCCACACTACTATAACAGTTACCCTCAGAATTCAAAACACACACCAACTCGGCAGGTAAACTGTAAAATAGCGCCGTGCAAGCTAATTATCCTAGCCAGCCTCGATTCCAAGCGGAGTATTCCATGACAATGTACTAAATATGACCATAAAATACTCTGTTCCGCCCCAATAGTTCAAGTTTCAAGTTTCTTTAATAGTTGTCATTAGGCCTGCCGCGATAAGCAATAAATCGATTAATTGCCGCGATAATTAAAAGTAATGCAATGATTTTGACGGGCGCGATTAATTGCTATTTGCGCCTTGTCAGTCACTGTCCGTGTGGGGGGCCGCTGGCCATACTACAGAGCACAGCTCCGTGGGGCAGTAGCAACGCCACATATAGTTTAACTACATTTCTCAATGGTGTTGCTCCTTTTAACCAAGTAGCGTTATTTATAGTGTAACGTTAGCTATTTTTAGACCCAAGTAGTTACTCGCTACTGCCCGGAGAAACTGGACTGCTAAATAAAGATGAAAGATCGAGTGTTGATTCTCATTCAAAGCTAACAACATTAGCTAACAAACGAAATACAACGTATAGCATAGCTACAACACAGAATAACGTTAATACAATTACATGCATCATTGTTTACAATGAACGGGTGGGGCTAGTCAAAGGACTGGACACGGGGACAAGTTAAACATGAATTCATTTATTATAACGTAGTAGGTAGTTTCGAGTCGTGCTGCAGTGCCTACGCGCCACAGCTATTCTATTATATACTGCTTTGACGCTTCCTCCTCATCGTTGATTGCCTGTAGTAGCTGCATCTAACGTTAGTAGCTAACGTTAAAACTAACCTAAAGTTAGTTGTTCACCAACAATCTCAATATTTGTTTTATCATTAGCTCAAAAACACAACCGGACGAGACAAGTTGGCCGCTCATAGGTGGCGGTGCCGCTAGGATAATAACAACAGTACTTCCGGTCCGGTCGGTGGGCTTCAAAATAAAAGTCTAAACACCGGAAAAGACGGAGCGGTGGGCTTCAAAATAAAAGTTTTGGGAAATAAATTTCTCAAAAAAAAATTCTCTAACCGGTCGCAATAATATCGCTTATCGCGATATTTTCGGGGGCAATTAATCGCCCAGCAAAATGTGTTATCGTGGCAGGCCTAGTTGTCATACAGAAGTACAGAATACTTTCATACAAAATGCTTCTTACTGTTACGCTCCAGAGACTGTGCTAGACAAGATAGTATCAGATAACATAGTATAGCATGTAATTTAGAAGTAGAAAATGAGGTCACAGTGTTCAGTATAGACATATGTACAATTAGGGCTGGGCGATATGACGATATTATATAAATATCGGGTACAGTTCATTAACGATACACTTTTTAAACGTATCGTGGTTATCGTGATGTTTTGCCCAAGAGGCTTGTGTTGCGTCAATCTGGTCCACACGTTGACACTTTTGAACAGCGCCGCCCCACACACACACTACTGCATCAAAAGTTACTACTTATGATAACAAAGGCATTCGTTTTGTGGCATTGACGTTATATAGTTACACTTTCAATAACATCAGCGTATTTACATAGCAACGACCGAGGTCGACCTAGATATAGCAAGCATTAGCCGTTCATATCTCAGCCCGTGCTGACTCCGTTGTGCCCATTCTGCGGTCTGTTAATAACGTTTTCAATCAGACAGATGTATGGAAAGGCTTTTATTATAACATCCGTTGCAGTAAAATCATTATGCCTCCAGTCGTTTAGTCATTCTGCAGAGCTAAAAGCTAAACGTCGGCCGCGGCGAGCTACCGCTGCCATTGTTGTTTTCATTGAGATCTCCAATGGCGGAAGTAAAAAATGAATATGCGCTTGCCGATTGGTGCTAAGAACAGCAGGGCGGGTGCAAGCGATGTGACGTAATTGGCAGACGCGACTGTCAATCAAAATGATTCTGTTTGCCGACTGAATGAATATAAACGTTATTAACAGATTGCAGCATAGGTACAATACAGTACAGCTCAATACAACAACAGTCAACAGTGGACTGGAGGATGCAGACCAGAGAAAGACTTTCGTCTTGTTTACATCAGGGTCCCCCATTTTCAATTCATCATATTTCATATCTAAATCATATAATATCTCATTGCTAAATATATGCAATATATAATCTAATAATCCAATAATCTAAATCTAATATATAATATAAAAATGCTAAATGCATGGGTATTTTATTTTGTCTTTAATGTTAGCTTGCAAACTCAAATACTGTCTTGGTAAGCCTCATAATGAATTGTTTGGGGAAAAAAAGAAAAACATCGTGATGCGTATCGTGTATCGCCGAAAGGTCAGAAAATATCGTGATATCATATTTAGGCCATATCGCCCAGCCCTATGTACAATGTTCGATGCAGAATAGACGTAACTGAGTTACCATATAATATACAATACTATGCAGTGTACTAATGTACAGTACTATATAGTGCAAAGCAGAAATGGGATGAGGTACAATTTAGGTACAATTTACAGTAAGGTGTACGAGTTGTAGTGCAATCCTTCATCAATAAATATAAAGTGTGGGGAGTGGGTGCTACAGTGTGTTTGTTTAAAGTGGGTGTGTGCTATAAAGTGTGTGGAGTGGGTGCTACAGTGTGTTTGTTTAAAGTGAGTGTGTGCGTGTGGATGTGTGTGCTATGTGCGTTTGATGGTTGTTGTTGTGTAGTGTTTAGAGCTGCCGCGGTATTGATGTTTTCCTTACCGCACACATTTGCAAAATATTTCCTACCGCCGCGGTTATTACCGCACGCACACAAAAAATAAAAATAAAAAGTTTGAATGAATTTTTTTTTTAGTAGTAGTCTACTCTTTATAGCATATAGCCTGCCTCTAGTCTAAATGTCTATCTTTAGAGGATGACTTTGCAGCATGAATATTGTTTGGGATTCGGCAAGCACGCATTAGTTATTGAAAGTGAAACACGGATTCGAAGTTTCCCCTCTGGTCGTGCGCAGTTCACTCGGTGTCGCAGGCAGGGGTGGTTACCCCTAACCCCCCCGACCCTTTCTTATTATTATTACTATAAAGTTACTACTTTATAATAAAGGCATTCGTTTTGTGGCATTAACATTATATAGTTATACGTTCAATAACATCAGCGTATTTACCGGACCAGAGCAAGGCAAGCAATACTCTATTCATATCTCAGTTCCTTTCTTTGCTCAGAGCGTGCTGAGTTGTCCCATTCTGCGGTCTGTTAATAAAGTTTTCAATCAGACAAGTGTATAGAACGAAGGGCTTTTATTATAACATTCGTTGCAGACAGTAAAATCATTATGTCTCGTTTAGTACTCCTTAGGAGCGATGGTAGTCCACTCCGGCGGAGAGTTAAAGCTAACGTTATTAGCCGTGTTGTGATGAGCTGACATTCAGGAAGTAAAAACCTAATACGCGCTTGCCGATTGGTGGTAACACACTGCATGACGCTACAACGTGTGACGCGTCTCTCTTCTGACCAATCAGTGGTCTGCAATGTTTCACGTGACTTTTCTGGTACCCAATAGGGTCGCTTGGAAACTCGATAGAGGAGTAGGGTATATCTGCAGAGCCGCAAGCCCAACGAGAGGAGGGTAATTTATTATTATTATTATAAAAAACAGCGGTGACGCGGTATTCAGCCTACTCTGCGGTGGCCGTGATGTAACAGCGATACCGCGGTAATCGCGGCAGCTCTAGTAGTGTTCATTGTTCGTTTAGCAGCCTGATGGCCTGGGGATAGAAGCTTCTTCTGAGTCTTTCTGTGCTCGCCTTGAGAGGCAGTTGTTCGGGTGACTGGAGTCTTTAATGATTCTCTTAGCCTTGCCCTTGCAACGCTTGTTGTAAATGTTCTGGAGGGTGGGGAGCCCCCCTCCAATTGTGCGTTCGGCTGAACGTGTCACTCTTTGTAGTCTGCTTCGGTCTTGTGCAGTGCTATTCCAAAACCAGGAGGTGATGTTGCCAGTCAAGATGCTCTCTATTGTACATGAGTAGAAGTTCTTAAGGATCTTCTGACTGACTTGGAACTTCCTTAGGCGCCTGAGGAAGTAGAGGCGTTGTCGTGCCTTCTTCACAACACTGTCAATGTGTGTGGTCCATGTCAAGTCCTCGGATATGTAGGCTCCGAGGTACTTAAAGCTGTTGACTCTCTCAACCGGTGCCCCGTCGATGCTGAGGGGGCTGTAGTCCTTGACCCCCGACCTCCTGAAGTCCACAATCATCTCCTTTGTTTTGCTGACGTTCAGGGAGAGGCTGTTTTCCTGGCACCATCCCGCCAGGACCTTGACCTCTTCCAGGTAGGCCCTCTCGTCGTTGGCAGAGATCAGGCCCACCACCACTGTGTCGTCAGCAAATTTGATGATTGTATTGCTACTCCGCTGAGCCACACAGTCGTGTGTGTACAGGGAGTAGAGGAGGGGACTCAGAACACAGCCCTGGGGGGCCCCTATGTTGAGGGTGATGGATGAGGAGGTGCAGTTGCCTGCTCTCACCACCTGGGGTCTGCCCGTCAGGAAGTCCAAGACCCACTGGCAGAGGTCATAGTTCAAGCCCAGGTCCCTGAGCTTGGCTATGAGTATGGAGGGGACTATGGTATTGAATGCCGAGCTGTAGTCGATGAATAGCATTCTCACATAGTTCCCCTGCCTCTTGTCCAGGTGTGATGCTGCTGTGTGCAGCACATGGGCTATGGCGTCCTCCGTGGACCTGTTGGGGCGGTATGCAAATTGCAGGGGGTCCATGTTGATGGGGAGGGAGGAGCAGATGTAGCCCTTTACTAGCTTCTCAAAGCACTTCATGGCTATGGAGGTGAGAGCTACAGGGCGGTAGTCGTTGAGGCAAGCAGGCTTGGATTTTTTGGGTACAGGGATAATAGTGGACTTCTTCAGGCAGGTGGGGATGACAGCCTGTTCTAAGGACAGGTTAAATATGTCAGTGAATACCGGGGCCAGTTGGTCGGCACAGACTTTTAGGACGCGGCCGGGGATGCCGTCCGGACCTGCTGCCTTCCTGATATTCACTTTTTTAAAGGTCCGCCTCACCTCATGCTCTGTTACCCTGAACACTGAGTCTCCATCAGCAGCAGACCCCCCCCCCCCCCATTGCCGTGGCTTGTGGGCTGGTGTTGTTATTACCAGCATCAAACCTCGCATAGAAGGTATTGAGGTCATTTGCTAAGGAGATGTCACTGTTCAGTTTGAGGGAGGCGCCTTTGTAGTCTGTCATCGTTTTGAGCCCCTGCCACATAGCTCTAGAGTCAGCCTGTTCAAACTGGAGTTCAATTTTATCCTTGTAGCGCCGTTTGGCCTCTGTCACTGTCCTCCTTACGTTGTATCGCGCCACCTTGTGGTCATTCATGTTGCCTGCCACTAGGCCGTCGTTGTATGCTTTGGTGCGCGCTCTCAGAGCTTCACGGACGGATTTGTCTACCCAGGGTTTTTGATTTGGGTAAACTCTCATTGTGGTAGTGGGGATTGTTTCTTCCACCAAAGTACGAACATAGTCCAGCACTGTCTCCGTGTAGACATGAATGTTATCTGTGTCGCGGAACACGCTCCAGTCTGTGCAGTCAAACGCAGCCTGGAGCGTCTCCTCTGACGTCAAATCCCATTTCTGCACCTCTCGCGAGACTACGGGAGTGCTTTTGATTCTCCGTTTGTACTTTGGTGAAAGGAAAATGGACGCGTGATCTGACTTACCAAAGCCACTAGCAGAATGAGCCTTGTATCCACCCTTGAATTGCGTGTAACAGTGATCTAGGATGTTACCGCCTCTGGTGTTACATTGCAACGACGTCCACCGTATACCCCACACTTAGGCCTGCCGCGATAAGCAATAAATCGATTAATTGCCGCGATAATTAAAATTAATGCAATGATTTTGACGGGCGCGATTAATTGCTATTTGCGCATTTGTTTTAATGAGGCGGAACCAGTGCCCCTTGTCAGTCACTGTCCGTGTGGGGGGCCGCTGGCCTTACTACAGAGCACAGCACGGGAGCTCCGTGGGGCAGTAGCAACGCCACATATAGCTTAACTACATTTCTCAATGGTGTTGCTCCTTTTAACCAAGTAGCGTTATTTATAGTGTAACGTTAGCCATTTTTAGACCCAAGTAGTTACTCGCTACTGCCCGGAGAAACTGGACTGCTAAATAAAGATGAAAGATCGAGTGTTGATTCTCATTCAATGCTAACAACATTAGCTAAATAGCTAACAAACGAAATACAACGTATAGCATAGCTACAACACAGAATAACGTTAATACAATTACATGCATCATTGTTTACAATGAACGGGTGGGGCTAGTCAAAGGACTGGACACGGGGACAAGTTAAACATGAATTCATTTATTATAACGTAGTAGGTAGTTTCGAGTCGTGCTGCAGTGCCTACGCACCACAGCTATTCTATTATATACTGCTTTGACGCTTCCTCCTCATCGTTGATTGCTTGTAGTAGCTGCATCTAACGTTAGTAGCTAACGTTAAAACTAACCTAAAGTTAGTTGTTCACCAACAATCTCAATAATTGTTTTATCATTAGCTCAAAAACACAACCGGACGAGACAAGTTGGCCGCTCATAGGTGCCGCTAGGATAATAACAACAATACTTCCGGTCCGGTCGGTGGGCTTCAAAATAAAAGTCTAAAACACCGGAAAAGACGGAGCGGTGGGCTTCAAAATAAAAGTGTTGGGAAATAAATTTCTCAAAAGAAAATTCTCTAACCGGTCGCAATAATATCGCTTATCGCGATATTTTCGGGGGCAATTAATCGCCCAGCAAAATGTGTTATCGTGGCAGGCCTACCCACACTACTATAACAGTTACCCTCAATTCAAAACACACCAACTCGGCAGGTAAACTGTAAAATAGCGCCGTGCAAGCTAATTATCCTAGCCAGCCTCGATTCCAAGCGGAGTATTCCATGACAATGTACTAAATATGACCATAAAATACTCTGTTCCGCCCCAATACATTGCAACGACGTCCACCGTATACCCCACACTACTATAACAGTTACCCTCAGAATAGAGCTGCCGCGATTACCGCATTACCGCGGTATCGCTGTTACATCACGCCCACCGCAAGAGTAGGCTGAATACCGCGTCACCGCTGTTTTTTTTTAATAATAATAAAATACCCTTCTCTCGTTGGGCTTGCGGCTCTGCAGATATACCCTACTCCTCTATCGAGGTTTCAAGCGACCCTATTGGGTACCAGAAAAGTCATGTGAAACATTGCAGACCACTGATTGGTCAGAAGAGAGACGCTTCACACGTTGGATCGTCTTGCAGTGCTTTTACTTCCTGAATCTCAGCCATTGATCAGAGCTCAGTCACAACACGGCTAATATACGTTAGCTCCCACCGGAGACCGGAGTGGATTACCGACGTACCGTCGCTCCTCAGGGAACGAGGCATAATGATTTTACTGCAACGAAATGTTATAATAAAAGCCCTTCGTTCTATACACTTGTCTGATTGAAAACTTTATTAACAGACCGCAGAATGGGTACAACTCTGCACGCTCTGAGCAAAGAAAGGAACTGAGATATGAATTGAGTAACGCTTGTGCTTTGCTATGGTCCGGTAAATACGAACGTGTAACTATATAACGTAATGCCACAAAACGAATGCCTTTGTAATCATAAGTAGTAACGTTATAATAATAATAAGAAGAAGAAAGGGTCGGGGGGTAACCTGCCCGCGACACAGAGGGGATACTTCGAATCCGTGTTTCACTTTTAACGAATGCGTGCTTGCCGAATCCCAAACAATATTCATGCTGCAAAGTCATCCTCTAAAGATAGACATTTAGACTAGAGGCAGGCTATATGCTATAAAGAGTAGACTACAAAAAAAATGCATTCAAACTTTTTTTTTGTGTGTGTGTGTGCGGTTATTACCGCAGCGGTAGGAAATATTTCGCAAATTTGTGCGGTAAGGAAAACAGCAATACCGCGGCAGCTCTACCTCAGAATTCAAAACACACACCAACTCGGCAGGTAAACTATAAAATAGCGCCGTGCAAGCTAATTAGCCTAGCCAGCCTTGTTGACTACTGGAGTCCTACCTCCGGGTCTCCTTCTGGGTCTCCTTCCGCTGTCGGCCATCTCCTTCACTGATTGGTTGTTAGTGCGTGTGCTCATATCCAAGCTTGGAAAATCGATATATCGAAACTTTGCGACCACGTTTCATGTTTATTTCGAGGAAATAATTTATCGCGATAGTTATCGTTATCGTTTTATCGCCCAGCCCTAGCATAACCCACTTCTTATTTTAAGCATAAGGAAATGTATTCGTGCAACACAGAACTTATTTAGCTTAACTGTTCAAGACAAAAGCAATAAAGTTTTTTTTAAAGAAGACTAGTCCAGTCTAACAGATGTTTCCCCCAAATAAAAAAAAAATAAATTTATTTGCAAGGAAATGTCTGTTATATATCGTATAGCTTACGCTCTGCGCTGCCTAGTGGAACATATCCTATATCAGTCTAACTACTGAATAAATTTCACCACGTGTACATGTACACACCCATCCGCCTGGCCACACCCCCATCCGCTCCTCTACATAAGCAGGGGTGTGGCCATACTAACAGCTCCTTCCTTATTTTCACCACCGGCAAGTGTGTATACACCACTTGAGTTTAGTGCCAAAATAGTTGGAAAGGAGCTACGTTGAAGAGAAGGAGCTGCGTTGACATTATATCTTTGTTTTCTCTCTCACAATTTTTCGAGGAAATACAGCGATAATGTCTTCGCCACCAGAGTGTCTAGAAGATGATGATCATTCTGACTTCCACCGGAGCTTCGTATTAGGGGCTCGCGTCGCTGAGCAATTCCCGCCGGCATTACCTCCGGTTCTGCAGTTGGACACTTTGCTTGGGAGACGCTCTGCCGTGTGAGGGCTGGCGGCTTCTCTGGGGCGTGTGATGGTTTTTACAACGCGGGCGCCAGGTGTGTTGGTTGTGGGGGGAACGGCTACACAGCTTACGAAGGTCCGGCTCCAGGCTGGTATCCTTTTTCGCTGCCACTTGGCGGCGTGGAGGGGGTTCTGGTTTGATGCCCACGTTAACATGAGCTCCTCATCGAGAGCTTTGTTTTCCTGGGACCGTGATTCCGAATCTGCGGTTCAATTCCCCGGGTCTCTGGACAAACGGATACCCACTGTCGCCACGCTGGCCCTGTTTTTTCAAAAAAATTAAAAGCCCCGGTGCGAGGGAGGTGAGCTTGGTGTTTCATTATGAGAATATCTCCATGCTCAAGTCGGCTATAGTCCGTGAGGGACTTGTTGCCGGCACCGCTATGGTAAACACCGTTCTGTAGTGGGACGTGTATTGCCTTCTTTTTCCCTTCTCTCTTCGGATGAGAAGAGGGAAAGACAGCGGCTGTCTGAAGTGTTGGCCTGTATTGCTTTTCTCACGTTGTACAGTTTTTCAGTGGTAGCCGCTTAGCTTGCTTCTTAGCCGGGTTGTGCTAACTGTTAGCCAGTTAGCTGTTTAGCTACAACGTTAGCTGCCCGTTTTCGCTCGGCTGGGAACGTTAGCTTGATGCTATCAGTTAGCCTAGAGTTAGCTGTTAGCTTGTGCTACAACCATTGGCGTAGCCGTGAGAATAGCAGGCCCTGGCACTCTGACTACGACATCATCTTTGACAGAAGATGTAGTCGGGCCTGCACCATGACCGGCTGCAGGAGGGGGGCGTCTCGCCGGAGCGAGGCTCGGCCATAGCTTATTTTTGCCTCGCCAGCGAGAGGCCTTTTGTCAACGTGGAGACCAGGCTGTGTTGTGGCCTTTCGCCCTGCGTTCCTTGGTGCAGGTAAAATGTCCATTGGACATTACCCCACTCTTCCTTCCTTCCCCTCCCGAATGTTTTGTTAATAACGATGTTTTTTTCCAGGAAAAACATATGTTACTTCACTACATTTGGAGATACGACATGTGCTGTGTGTGGATTGTCTTGGTTGCTTGTATAGCTTGGGTAGCATTGGCCAAAGCTTGTGCTTTTCTCTCTACCTAGAAACAGCGTTATTTTTTACGTGAGTAAAATGAACTGGGTTTTTGTTGTATGATGAGAAGTTGTGTGTGTTCATGTAACGTTAGACAACGTGGCTGAGCCCACAACTGGCTGGGTTACCCTACAATGCTGTGCATAGTGGCATGTGATCGAGGGATGAGTCCCTCTCTCAGCTTGTGATGACAATAACAAGTGGCAAGTTTTTTTCACACATGAGCAGGGCTGTGCCTGTTCAAACAAGGTCTTCGGCTGTGCTGGCGTGCATGATGTAAAGCTTACTCTACACATTGGCGTCAGGGGTAAGGTGGTGAGGGGTGGGTTTCCCCGGTTTTCCCCTGGCCCCCCCCCCCCCCCTCCCCTCAAACATGATTTTGTTTACAAGATGTGTGTTGTTTCACTATGTTTTTGGGGATACGGTGTAACCCCCTCAGCTTCTGCTGGGGTTGTGCTGCTCTTGCTTAGAGAGGCAATTTTTTTCTGAAAATTGTTTGGTCGCTGTCATGTGGACTTAGCAAGGCCTGTGACCAGTACTTAATCAAGGACTTCTCTCGTCATGAAAAACGGCGTTCCTCTTACAGTAGTGAGAGTGTACTTTTGCCCTTTTTTGTTGTGATGGAGGGTTGTGTGTGTCGTTTTCACGTTTAAGATCCACAACTGGGTTAGGTGTTGGCCTACAGAAGTTACATGTGTAAGCTCTTGTACCAGGGCCCTTGGCCCCTCTCTTGGTCTGTGTTTTTTCTTCCTTTAGGGTAAAGGTGTAAAAATTCAGGTGGCAGGTTCGCACATGAGCCTATGTGAAGCTGTTACCTTGACAGGTATACATGCGCTTCATGTAGCACGCTATGACTGGTGTCATGGCTCTGCTTTGTCATTGCATCGTATCAGGAGTGAGGGGTCATGAGGGGGTGAACTGATAAACCCTCCCTCCCCTTTTTGTCTGATTGGTCAGGGGGTTGGACCTCCTGTCCTTCGGGCTTCCTGTCACGCTGCTGGGTCAGCGCATCACAGGGTAGGGAGGGGGGGGGAGGGAGTTCCCTGGTCCCATGCCATATTTGGGCAGGTGGGTCACGGAATTCCCCCCGCCATAGAGTATGTCACTGGGCGCGTTTCTATTGGTTGTGAGACTTCCGTGAGTTCTTTTCAGGCTCTATGTTGTGGACCTCTGTTATTGTCAAGATGAGTTATGCGGTGCGTGAGAACTTAAAAAGAAGTTCTGCTCTGTGCTCTGTTGCATATGTCTTGAGCTTGGTCACGTAGCTCAATGTTACATATATGTTTTCAATTATTACTCACATGGGAAGTCTCTCTGGGGGTTCCCTGTCTCCTCTCTTTTATACAGAGCAGGGTTGACAGGGGTGTTTTCCCTCGGACGCGTCATATGGGACCCATATCTGTGTCTTGACCAGCTTCCTGCCGCTCTCCCAGGCGGCTTGCAGGGAACGTTATCTGGGTTCTTGTTAGAATTACTGTTGTGAAGGGCCAGATTAAACCGAATATATATATTTATTTATATATATATATTTAATTGTATTTGTATATTCTCTAATATTCCCTGATATCCCTTGTATATTCCTTGTACAATATGCATTGAATATCCATTCTAGCCTACTGAACATCCCATAATAGTCTCCATTCTACTATTGGTCGAGACCTTGGTGCCAGGCTGCCATACCCCCCAGACCCAGTTCAAACGTACCGCTCAACATGTACGAACAAGTCCTAGTTCCGCGTAGGAATCTGGCTACCGCACCACTAACGGTACTATTTGTTCATAGTGCGTATATATACTGCGCTACTAAAGTAGGACTTCCTTTTTAGTCCAGTTTCTTACCCTCCAATAGAGTGACAGACGTAAAGCCTCCCCGCGACGCCACGTGTGGGAGTAAGGCCAAGTTCGGCCTACCATCGGTATTGAGACATCGTGTATATTAATATTTGAATAGTCATATTTGGCACTATATCGTCGAGTTGGACGTAGTCTATTAAGCTAATAATAGTCTATTCATATGTAGTGCTTCGTGCGGTGAGAATACTATCGTAGTCAGTACCCCATCGTTTCGGGCAGAGAACTGGCTGCTTATCCAGGGTGGCCGACCCCATGTGAGGCTGCACCCGAGGAGCCCCAGAGCCGACGAGCGAGTGGACCTGCATACCGGATTATTCTACCGACGACAGCCCGCCTTCCCAGGCACGGATTATGCTTTGTATACAGTGATTATTCTATGGATAAAGACCAACACTGCCGTGTGTTGGAAACCCCCCCCGGAGAGGACGACAGGTGAGGAGACGCTCTACACGACGAGGTCGCTTCACGTCTCTCCATCGTGGACCGAAGGAAGCCGGCCCACAGAGAGTCCAACTGCTTTCATCTGTGGATTGAGGATCGCTGAGGCACCGAGCCGCACAACCGTGGGTTCTCCCAGGATACCCTCGGCCAGACGGATACAGCCAGACTCTACCCCCCCCCTTCTCCAGTTGTCTTACAAGCGACCGGAATTCCCCCCTAGTGTATCCAGTTCTATAATCATTAAAGTATCATTGCTATTATTCCTTAAATATTCCAGGTTGTATATTTACCGCCTGCGCCACCAGAGATTGGACGTTCTCTATTGATATACCAACGAATACTCATTTGCCATAAAAGTGCATCCTATTTCAAATCATAAATGTAATTAAGTGATTGCTCTACATACCTTTTGCTATGTATTAATTATTATTAAACGCAGACTTTCGACTTGGTACATTTGTGTTGGATCGTTTCATCTACGTGGGAGTGTTTACCATAATTATTTATGCCTAGTACTGGGTGGCCAGAGTCTAAAGTACAAGAGGTAGTGGTAGTAAGTATCATATCTAACAATACAGTCAGGGAATTGTACCCCTCAGTTACAATTGGTCCTTCGAGCCGGAGGGTAATTAGTGTAATATTAATATAGTGTTATTAATATTGAAATGGCCTATGATGAACACTCCACGAAACGATCCTCCTAACCAACGCCCGCAGCGCGAACGACGGCTCCCTCAGTACTTAGAGGCTTACGCTGTCAGTCAACAACCTAGTCTTCTACTAACAGTAAACGCGGTAAAACTAGAAAGTAAAAGTATGTCTAACCCCAACGCCCAGACTACCCCGACCATAGAGGCCCCTACGGGTTCTAATGTAACTGACCAAGTTCACGGTGGGGACCAGTGGGAACCAGACATGACTTCACACCCCGCCAGTACTGAAGAAGTAGTCCCCGATGAGTCCCGGGAGGAATACACCGCTACCGAGAGAGAACTCGGCACGGAAGAAGACGGGGAGAGCACCGTGGAGATAGAGCTCCAAGGCTCCGCAAGGAGTACCCCGAGGGAAGGCTCCCCTATACAACCGCCTTCTCCCAGCGAGGCAGAGAGGACCCTACAGCAGGCCTTCCTCATCAGCCTGAACGCCGCTGCTGAACGCGACCGACTGCAGATCCAGCAGCGGAGCGAAGAAGAGCATATACGTCTAGAAATAAGACGCATTCAGAGGGAAGAGAATGTGGCCCGAGACCGAGCAGACAGCCAGCGAGCAGCTGCTGGTGCTCTACGGGACGCAGAGCGCGACAGACAGCAAGCGCAACTAATAGAACAGCTGATCAGACGGACAACACCCTCTCCCTCCGCCAGAGGCTCCAGGAACTCGTCTAGACACCCCTCCAGGGCGGCATCCCCTAGCCGAGTAAACAACCCTGAACTTGACCAACAGACGAGGTCTATACCCCCCACAGACCACCTCCCCCCACCGGTCCAAGCGAGACCTAGCAACCGGGAAGGAGCAGCATATCCTGTGGAGAGGCTAAACCAGAGACTACAAGCACTGGATGACCTAACTGAAGACGAAGAGGAAGAGGAGGAGAACCACGCCCGACGACAGCACAGTACTCTACCGGACCAGGAGGTCCGGTACAGCCCAGGCTATACTCCCGCGGAGCTGCGCTACAGACCCCCGACTCTATACACGGGTGAGCACGACGCACGACCCGCACCGAGGAACAGCACCTGGACAAGCGGGCCATGGTACACTGCCGGTACCAGCCCATACCAAGGAGCGGGAGGAGACTCGCCTAGGAGGCCTCTCCCCCAACGCTCGCCGATGTATCCACAGTCAGCGTCATACATTGGCACGCCTATGGTACCCGACTTCACCCAAGAGAACCGGGCCCAGTATACAGAACTCCGCATGTGTCTGGAGACCATGTTGGTGGATGTATTGGATGAACGCCATAAATACACCATCCTACTGAAGCACTTAAAGGTACCGCGCACATAATATAGCGCTCGCCTACGCGACTTCCACCACCCCATACACAGCAGCGCTGGTAGCATTGGACCAGAGGTATGGGCGCATATGGGATTACGTGATCCAGGAGATCCGACACATCGACCGCTTACCCCCAGCAATAGACAATCGAGCACTGGACGACCTGTCCATCAGAGTGCAGTCCCTGGTAGGGATGTTGGGAGCGCAGAGAGAGAAGGGGAGGCATGAACTTCACGCCAACTCAAATGTGGAAAGGATCTTGGAGAAGCTGCCGCCCGCTCGACAGGAGCGTTTTAGGCGGCAGAGAGACCACCGAGACCCGAATGGCCCCGAACCGAACCTCCTCGATCTAGCAGACTTCCTGGCGAGAGAAGTCAGCAGCCTACGGCTAGATACATTCGGACGGAGCACCCCTGGCTCCAGAGAAGGAACCAGACGACTAAATGATGGAAGAAGATCGGTGACTGTGATGCACCAATCGGAGTCAGTACCGAGCAGCAGGAGCCACAGTACCCCCTCCAGAACGGAGAAGTGGAAGATAGTGTGCCCCTACTGTGAGAAAGAACACTGGCTAGCGCAATGTGACTCCTTCCCCAAGCTGAACGCGGAGGAAGCAAGTCAATGGATAAAGTCCAACAAGCGCTGTTTTCGCTGTGCGCGCTCACACATGGCAGCCGAATGCCGCTTAAAGAAAAGGTGCACCAAGTGCGATGGAGCCCATCTGGACATACTTCACGACAGTAACAGACGGCGCCCTTCACCCGCACCATCCAGCAGCAAAGCGAGCGTCATGTACATCGATCCCGCCAGCAGCAGTGGAGCCCGAGTACTCCTAAAAGTAGTGCGTGTGACACTAAGCTACCAGAATAAAGTCCTGGACACTTACGCCGTCCTCGATGACGGGTCAGAGAAGACCCTTCTGCTCGCCTCCGCTGCGGCCTAGCTAGGGCTGCGGGGAAGCGAAACCCAAATGACAATTCGGACAATAAGACGAGATTTGAAGACGATAAAGGGCGAGAATGTCTCATTCTCTATCGCAGCAAGCGGCCAGCCTGAGCGACGGTACCAGATTACAGACGCTTTCACCAGCCAAGAAATAGGACTGTCGCGGTACACATACCCCGTCGCCAAGCTGATGGAGAAATATGCACATCTGCGCAAGTTACCGATCCCGCTCATAGACAATGCTATGCCGACCCTGTTGATAGGCTCCGACCATGCAGACCTCATTGTCCCGATAGACCGGGTTCATACCGGACCCCGAGGCTGTCCTGCAGCAGTCGAGACCCGTTTGGGATGGACTCTCCAAGGCCCGCTCGCCAAATCTCTCAACCGAAGTACAGCCACTAGATGTCTCCACTCCCGAGTCACAGAGGGAGAAACCGCACTCCTGCAACACATAGAGCGGTTATGGACCTTGGAACAAATGCCCTTTAAGAACGGAAAGAAAGACATTCGCTCTAAAGATGACATTTACGCCATTCACCTCCTCGAGACAGGGACCAAGAGAGTCCCGGTCAACGGCGTGTTGAGATACGCCACGCCACTCCTGCGGCGAGAAGGAATGCCTACTTTCCACGCCAAGACAGACGCCACAGAACGGTACCTGCTGAACACGGAGCGGCGCTTAGCCAAGAACCCCGCCCAAGAGAGTGTATACCGCGCTGAGATTGAGAAGCTCATCACAGCGGGACACGTCACAAAGATGGACATTAAAGAGGCTGACCAGACCACTGAATCGTGGTACGTGCCTCACCACAAGGTCCATCACAACGGTAAAGACCGCATAGTATTTAACTGCAGCTACCAGATCGGATCCCAAAATCTGAATAAAGAGTTACTGCCCGGTCCCACACTCGGCCCCTCCCTACTCGGCGTTCTACTCCGCTTCCGCCAGGAAAAGGTGGCCATCAGCGGGGACATTAAAGGAATGTTCCTGCAGGTGAGATTAGTAGAGGAGGACAAGCCCCTGTTACGGTTCCTATGGAGAGAGAAGCCAGGAGATGAGCACCCAGCCATCTACCAATGGGAAGTCCTCCCCTTCGGAACGACGTGCAGCCCCTGCTGTGCTACATTTGCACTACAGAAACATGTAGCAGAGGACCCAGCAGCGGACGAAGAGGTCCGACACAGCGTAAAGAACAGCTTCTACGTAGACAACTGTCTACAAAGCCTTTCAACCCAGGAAGAAGCCGAGGCTCTCCTGATTAAACTCCGCGCCTCATTGATCAAAGGCGGCTTTGATCTCAGGCAGTGGGCCAGCAGCGATCCGCAAGTACTGCGCAGCCTCTCCTCCGAGGACAAGGCAGCCAGCAGCGAGACCTGGATGGCTACAATCCCGGGAGAAGCCCAGGAGATGACCCTGGGATTGGTGTGGCGATTCAAAACAGATTCGCTTCACTACAGACACAAGCCCCTGACTACGGAGCAGGGAAGGCCGGCGGCGGCGCCGACCACCAGACGGAGTGTGTACACAACACTCGCCCGACAATATGACCCGCTAGGATGTATTCTACCGTACACCACCAGGGCAAAAATGATTGTACGAGCATTGTGGGACAAGGACCAGGGCTGGGACGACCCCATTCCCGCACACCTTGCATCCACCTGGAGAGAGTGGGAGATGGAGCTCCACTCACTCCCAGGCGTTAATATGCGCCGAAGCTACTTCCCACCCACAGTGAGGCCAGAGACATGTAAAATGGACTTACACGTCTTCAGTGACGCCTCAGAGGTCGCATACGGATCAGTAGCCTACTTGCGGGCCCAAGAAGAGGGGGGAGAGATCTACACAGCATTTGTCCTCGCCCGCTCGAGAATAGCCCCACGCAAGCAACAATCTATCCCACGCCTAGAGCTCTGCGCAGCCCTAGCCGGAGCGCACCTAGCCACGCTCATCCAACGTGAGCTCACCATACCGGTGTCTAGAACAGTCCTGTGGTCAGATTCCACGACAGTACTCGCCTGGATCAAATCGGACTCATGCAAGTACAAAGTCTTCGTGGGAGTCAGAGTCACCGAGATTCAAGACTTAACCGAAGAGTTAACCGGAGAAACAGAGTGGCGCTACGTTGATACAAAACAGAACCCAGCTGACGTCATCACCCGGGGAATGCCCCTAGATGACCTCACCCGTCGCAATGTCTACAGTGACGGCCCAGCATTCCTAAAGCTCCCGGAAGGAGAGTGGCCCACGCCTATCCCGAGGGAAGCCAGTCAGGAGGAGGCTGAGGATAAGAAGCCTGTGTTCTGTGGATTGAGCACTGTTATCTCCGCAGACCCCAACATAGATGATTGCACTACCATAGAGAGTGCACAACAAAGGACATTCCTACTGCACTACCTACCGTCTCTACAGACCCGCCAGAAGTGGGTAAAGGAGAGAGACAATTTGACAGAAGGAACAGTCGTCATGATTATTGATCAATCACTGCCCAGAGCTATGTGGCCGGCCGGCCGCGTAAGCAAAGTGATCACCGGTGCCGACGGCAAGGTCCGAGCAGCTGAAGTGCTTGTCCAGGGTCGCACTTACACTCGTCCCGTGGCGAGGCTCATAGAACTGCCCCGACTCCCAGACACAATCGATGATGACCATGACCCCATAACCCTATGACTTTGTGAAGTTGACTGACCCCTACAGCAAACCCTTATGTGTAAATAGACAACGCGATTAATCTGTCTCTGCTTAACTGATTAGGTCTGGGACCAATCAGGGGGTGGCTGTTGTGAAGGGCCAGATTAAACCGAATATATATATTTATTTATATATATATATTTAATTGTATTTGTATATTCTCTAATATTCCCTGATATCCCTTGTATATTCCTTGTACAATATGCATTGAATATCCATTCTAGCCTACTGAACATCCCATAATAGTCTCCATTCTACTATTGGTCGAGACCTTGGTGCCAGGCTGCCATACCCCCCAGACCCAGTTCAAACGTACCGCTCAACATGTACGAACAAGTCCTAGTTCCGCGTAGGAATCTGGCTACCGCACCACTAACGGTACTATTTGTTCATAGTGCGTATATATACTGCGCTACTAAAGTAGGACTTCCTTTTTAGTCCAGTTTCTTACCCTCCAATAGAGTGACAGACGTAAAGCCTCCCCGCGACGCCACGTGTGGGAGTAAGGCCAAGTTCGGCCTACCATCGGTATTGAGACATCGTGTATATTAATATTTGAATAGTCATATTTGGCACTATATCGTCGAGTTGGACGTAGTCTATTAAGCTAATAATAGTCTATTCATATGTAGTGCTTCGTGCGGTGAGAATACTATCGTAGTCAGTACCCCATCGTTTCGGGCAGAGAACTGGCTGCTTATCCAGGGTGGCCGACCCCATGTGAGGCTGCACCCGAGGAGCCCCAGAGCCGACGAGCGAGTGGACCTGCATACCGGATTATTCTACCGACGACAGCCCGCCTTCCCAGGCACGGATTATGCTTTGTATACAGTGATTATTCTATGGATAAAGACCAACACTGCCGTGTGTTGGAAACCCCCCCCGGAGAGGACGACAGGTGAGGAGACGCTCTACACGACGAGGTCGCTTCACGTCTCTCCATCGTGGACCGAAGGAAGCCGGCCCACAGAGAGTCCAACTGCTTTCATCTGTGGATCGAGGATCGCTGAGGCACCGAGCCGCACAACCGTGGGTTCTCCCAGGATACCCTCGGCCAGACGGATACAGCCAGACTCTACCCCCCCCCTTCTCCAGTTGTCTTACAAGCGACCGGAATTCCCCCCTAGTGTATCCAGTTCTATAATCATTAAAGTATCATTGCTATTATTCCTTAAATATTCCAGGTTGTATATTTACCGCCTGCGCCACCAGAGATTGGACGTTCTCTATTGATATACCAACGAATACTCATTTGCCATAAAAGTGCATCCTATTTCAAATCATAAATGTAATTAAGTGATTGCTCTACATACCTTTTGCTATGTATTAATTATTATTAAACGCAGACTTTCGACTTGGTACATTTGTGTTGGATCGTTTCATCTACGTGTAAGTACAAGAGGTAGTGGTAGTAAGTATCATATCTAACAATACAGTCAGGGAATTGTACCCCTCAGTTACAATTACCATTGATATGTTTTGGGTCTCGACGTGTAGTGCTGGCCCTGGGTGCTTCTGTGTGGAACCACGCATGGGCTTGTGCGCCTTGGTTGCTCATCATTGAAACAGCGTTTTTATGGGGCAACTAGGATGGAGTTTTGTCTCTTCCGAGCGCCAGTGTACTAGGTTAGTCTCGATGAATTCTCGTTCATCTCTGGGGGGAGATAACGGAATAGATCAAAGCATTGGCGGAGGGGTCTCACGCTTTTGGGGTGGGCCACCGGGCGCGGTGCTTTATGTTCTGACCGTCTTGGTGGCACCCTCTGTGATATTTTGGATCGACACGCAGGGGGCGAAATTAAAGCCCGCCGCCCGCCAGGGGCGCTCAGTTTTTACTTTTGGCGCTTGCCACTGGGGGGTCTGCCCGGCGTGTGGACGTGTAGTTCATAACGATACTCTTATTTTGAAAATCTGTGCGGATCTCATTTCCGCCCCAAGCGCAGCTAGAGTCATAATATCGATGGCTCCGGCAGTTAGCAGCATTCGGTTCGTATGATATTCTTATTTTGAAAAAAAACGTGGCAACGAGTCATATCCGCCCAGCCGGGCCAGCCCTGCAGCGGGATACTATTGGCTTCTGCTCGTATCAACACAGAGGCAGTCTGCTCTAGTCTAGACCGGACCTCCATGAGCTACCGTTACTGTTTAAACAATGACCCAGTCAACTATTCACTTTTAGTTTAATACATGACGAGGCATTGTCTAACGGTATCTAGCTGGCTAGCTACTGATATCAACAAATGCTCCAGCAATAGTCGACTCGAGTGCATAATACCTCCGTTCCCTCGTTAGCTAGCTCACGTTAGCTAGCTCACGTTAGATCTATATGTCCCAGTAAACTAAATTGTCTTAACGTTACCTAGCGGGCTAGCAGTAGCTACAGATAGCTCCTGATATCAATGTCTTATAACATTGATTCAATGCGTATTGTAGCTGAGGGCTTTATGAATGTGATTTGACCAAAGAACCCTAACATTATACCAATAGGGTCCAGCTGCAGCGCCGGAGAATCCTTGCATGCTGAATGTAGAGTATTAGTATAGGGTCCCGCTGCAGCACAGGAGAATCCTTTTTGGAGCTGTTTGCAGATAGCGAGCATTTTGACTTATTGCGTGGTGGCGATGTCTCGCAGATAATACAACTACAAGTATGATTATATAATATATATTTTATTTAAAAAATTTTTTATATAAAATATATATATATATATATTTTTTATCAAAAAGAATTTGGCAGGTAAGAAATATGCTTGGCGGGTAGATTCTTCCCATCTACCCGCCACTGGCCGGTGAGTCAAAAAGTTAATTTCGCTCCCTGTCGACACGCGTACCTACCCCCCTCTTAGAACTGGGGATGGTGGCGTGATTAGGACACGGGACTGGTTCTGGTCGCGCCGGACCAGGTCAGTTAACCCGTTGTCCGCCGGGGCACAGATCTGCTGTTCTGGTACCCTGAAGGACTTGTGCTTTTTCGGGGGGAAAATGCCGGGTTGGCCCGTGTGTTGCAGGGTTTGATGTTATGGAGGTGTTCGTGGTTATGTCACTGCGTGTTATCCTTCACTATTGCTTGGTCCATATTGTGTTGTACCTTGCGCTGTGCTAAACAAGCCTGGTCCTTCTCCATTCTTTTTTCGCCCCTCTCTTCTCCTGCTTGGCGGGGCTGGGAGGGGGCTGTCGAGGTGGTTCTTGTACCCCTCTGGCATCCCTGTGTACGTCCCGGTCCGCCGGGCCCATGTCCGGACTCGTTCTCGTCGACCTGTTGGCCTGGGTTAACCCCTTCTTGAGAACTGGGTGTTGATTGGTTTCCAGGTGTGTTGGTAGCGGAGTCGACTCTCGGGTTAGGCCAGGCTTGACCCTGTCTGCCTGCGAGTGTGCCCCTGCACCTTTCATGACGTCTGCCAATCGTGTCAGCCTTCTCTGCCATCGGCCCCTCTAGAGGGTGTTTTTTTGTGTGGAGGCTGCGACATGGTGCATAGCATACCGTATGCCCCTTCCGCCGGGGTGCTGTTTTCAGCAGACCCCTTTGGCGCCTGTCTAGTCCGCAGTGCTCCAGGCTCAGGTCGAGTCCTTTTGACCTGTTGCCTGGATTGAGGGATCAACCTCTTTGGGGGTTGTCTCCCCGGTGCGCTGCCTGGTCCCGCTGTGGGGGTGTAGCCTCTTGAGTGCTTCAGGGCGGCGTGCTGTAGGGGGGAAGGGCCTGCTCATAGATGGGCCCTGTCCGATACGCTGGCGATGTGGGGGGTGGTGTCACTAGTGACCGCCTGGGGGGGTCTCGATGCTGCGGCGTCGTTGGCCTCACCAGGCCCCCTTTTTCCAGGGGGTCCAGTCCCTTCCTGGGGCTGGGTCCTCCTTTGCGCTTTGCTGCTACGGCCTTGCCACAGGGTTGGGTTTTTGACCTTGACCCCGTGATATTAGGGGTTGTAACAGGTTTTTTTCCCTTCCCGTTCGTTCCCTAGTGGCATGTGGGTTGCGCGCCTGTGTAGTCGTGGGTTCTTCTGTGGGAAGGTTAGTCCCACGGTCTGCTCACCCTGTGTGTTGAGTTGCTAAACCCTCTTCGCACAGTTGGATCCGATTCCCTCCCGTCCTCCACTAGGGGGGTCCGGGGGCTCGGGTCCTCCCCGGTTCTGATGGTTGTGGGGTGCCTCAGCGGGTACATTTGTCGGGCTTCCGCTCTGCTCAGCTCCTGTGTTCCACTAGACAGCGCAGAGTGTAAGCTATACGATAGGGCTGTCCCCGACTAAGGATTTGGATGGTCGACTATAATTGGCCAAAATTTGCCGTTATTCGACTATTGGTCGACTAAAAATCTAAAAAAATAAATAAAAAGATTATATATTTGTTTTACTATTCGACTAAGAGGTTGGTTAGTCGACTACGGCCCCTTTCGACCGATTAATCGACTAATAGGGGTCAGCCCTACTATACGATATATAACATACGGTTATCCTATAACCATAGTTAGGCATAACAAAAAATATTGTTTGTTTCCGGTTGCCGACCGACCCTGCCGATTTAGGTGCGACCCAATATATTTTATGAGTTTTAATTTTTTTTTTTTTTTTTTTATAATAAAGTTTCATAGAAATCTTAGTCAAACCTTTAGTATTATGGATATTAAACATGCTGGCAGAGTACATGCATCCATGTTGTTGTGAACATTTTAATTAAATAAAGAAATTCCCTATCCATAGTCGCCATGGGAAAGAATAAAAAAATTAAATAAAATAAAATAAATTCCCTACCTACCCATGCCTTAACTGACAACCAACAGGAAACAAACAATATATTTTTTTATGCCTTATATGAGTAATAGCGGCGCTCTGCGCTTGACTCCCTGAAGACCCCGTGGTCTTCGCCTTCGGTTGTGAAAGACTTGGGAAGGAGCTGTTAGTATGGCCACACCCAGGGCCGCCTCAGGGGGTGTGCGAGCAGTGCGGTCGCACAGGGCCTCGCGGGAAGGGGGGCCTTGCACAAAAAAAAAAAAAAATTTGAGGCCCCCCTTCCCGTGAGGCCATTTTTTATCACAGACCTAAAATCTAGTTTTGCTCATATGCTTATATATTTCACATTAGACACGTTTGTAGAATGTGTCTGACTTGTTCCTGGCTCTGCGGCTCTGCAGACTGCAGATACACTATTGGAGCTCTGGGGCTCTGCAGCAGACATACTATTGGTTTCAACGAAGGGAGGGGTTACATGTGTACAGTCGGCCGGCGTGCGTCAGCTGCGTCTGACTATTTCGCACGTGCAGCATTGGAGGTTATGCCAGCCAAGACGAAGAGGATGGTCGTTCGGCAGATGAACTGAAGATGAAAGTTGTTGCATGTTAGAAAGTTCAGTCAAGCTAGCCATGTCGGCTTAGCTAAAGGCAGGGACAGCTAGTTAGCTTTAGCTACGTTATAATATCGAGTGCTAACGTGTGGTTCAGTCGGGATAGCCGTGTCGGCTAGTAGCTTAGCTAAAGGCTAACTAGCGTTAGCTAACCTAGAGAGAGCGCGTGCAGCATTGTTATGCCAAGATGAAGAGGACGGTCGTTCGGCAGATGAACTTCGTCAACTCCACGCGGTTGTCTCCATCCTCTTGGACGTTTGGTGAGTTTTTAATGCACTCTATTCTATTCCCGCCGTGGAGATATCTCTCTCTCTCTCTCTCTCGGGCCGGCTAGCTATCGTGGCTACGTTATGTTGGCTAACGTTATGTGGAGCCAGCGGGCCGGCTAGCTATCGTAGCTGACGTTCTGTTGGACCAGCGGGCCGGCTAGCTATTGTAGCTAACCTTATGTTGAGCTAGCGGGCCTGCTAGCTATCGTAGCTAATGTTATGTTGAGCCAAGCGGGCCGGCTAGCTAACGTAGCTAACGTTATAATGAGCCAAGCGGGCCGGCTAGCTAACGTAGCTAACGTTATATTGAGCCAAGCGGGCCGGCTAGCTGTCGTAGCTAATGTTATATTGAGCCAAAGCGGGCCGGCTAGCTAACGTAGCTAACGTTATATTGAGCCAAAGCGGGCCGGCTAGCTAACGTAGCTAACGTTATATTGAGCCAAAGCGGGCCGGGTAGCTAACGTAGCTAACGTTATATTGAGCCAAACGGGCCGGCTAGCTGTCGTAGCTAACGGTGTGTACCTGATGTCAGTACCTGGCTACTCTATTTGCAGTTAGCCTCCTTAGCTGATGTCGGCCGTTGGCTCCTTGCTACTTTGTTTTCTCTGGTATAGATCCTCTTCTCTTTGGATTTAAGTGTTGATCTTTGTCCTTTTGGATCTATGTATATTCATGTTGCCTTTGAAGTTATCTTTTCCTTCTGTTTTGTTCTTCCATTAAAAGTTGAATATCCTTTAGGGGCTCATCTTAGCTGTCTTGCTTATCTCTCTCTCTGTCTGGACCACAGACCCATCTCTCTCTCTCTCTCTCTCTGTCTGGACCACAGACCCATCTCTCTCTCTCTGGACCACAGACTCTCTCTGTCTGGATCATCACAGACTCTCTCTCTCTCTCTCTCTCTCTGAGCATTGCATTGCTTATAGTTGTCAATTGTGTCGGTCAGTTCATTGCAATTTTTCCTAAAACAGGTTGGATGTGCACACAGCTGCTCTACTGTGTTTGTAGCAGAGCAACCATACCTGAAGCCTTGTAAACAAAGACATCAACACTAGAGTGTGTACTTGTTCTATCTACACAGTACAGCCAAAGCATTCCCATTGCTAGGCAAAAACTCCACCTGTTTTCTACACTGCTTCTTCCCTTGCTGGATTTTCTGCATTACTGCCACTTGTACATGTGTGTTGTGGAGAAATTTGTACAGTGTTACAAAGCGATAACACTGTATATTGACTAGGGATGCACCGAATGGGAAATTCTTGGCCGAAACCGATACCGAAAATAGAAAACAGTTGGTCGAAAACCGAAAGGCCGAAAATGATTCATAGAATAGATTTTTTTTTACCAATGTTGTGGAACATTATGATTATGGAAAAATATATGATTATGGCAAAACTTAACTTAAATAAAAAATAATCACTATTATGGGTCCATAAAACACTTATTCAGCACTTCTGAATGCATACAGTACATTAATTCCATATTTTCTCTGGCTGCGCAGCGGACATCTGTGCTCTACTGAGCGCACCTTTCTAGTCCCCAGCTGAATGTGCTCGCTTGACTCGGCACAGTAGACGCGCGACAGACAGACAGCGTCAATGTGAGAAACACAACCCCCCCCCCCCTCTCGCTCTCGCGTTTCATCTCGTACAGGGCCTCCCATTTCTCCCAGGCGGCCCTGGCCACACCCCTGCTTATGTAGAGGAGTGGATGGGGGTGTGGCCAGGCGGATGGGTGTGTACATGTACACGTTGTGAAATGTATTCAGTAGTTAGATTGATATAGGATATGTTCCACTAGGCAGCCGCAGAGCGCCGCTATTACTCATAACTATGGTTATAGGATAACCGTATGTTTTTCATACTCTGTGTCAATTAACAATTTCAATTAATATGTAATAAACCTTGTGTTTTGAATTTAACCTATTCAAATATGGAAGGTTTAAGAGGTTCTCAGGGCTTGTGGAACATTATGATCAAAACATGTGATGACCAAGTTCAATCTCAGTTGAATCCTGTTTGAATTTGCACATTTACCAAGAGATAACGATGGCCAGGTCAATAGAGGGTGAATAGGTGGAGCACTGAAGCTTTAATCATACACTACCGTAAAGTTTAGGGTCTCCCAGACAATTTCGTGTTTTCCATGAAAACTCACACTTTTATTTATCAAATGAGTTGGAAAATTAATAGAAAATATAGTTGACAAGGTTAGAAATAATGATTTTTATTTGAAATAACAATTTTGTCCTTCAAACTTTGCTTTCGTCAAAGAATGCTCCCTTTGCAGCAATTACAGCATTGCAGACCTTTGGCATTCTAGTTGTTAATTTGTTGAGGGAATCTGAAGACATTTCACCCCACGCTTCCTGAAGCACCTCCCACACGTTGGATTGGCACTTCAGCTCCAGATACTCAACTAGCTCAAAGGAAGGCCAGTTCTATAGCTGCTCTAACCAGCAAAACCGTTGTCAGCTGTGCTAATGTAATTGCACAAGGGTTTTCAAGGTTTTTCTATTCATCCATTAGCTTTGTAACCAGGGAGCGAAATTAACTTTTTGACTCACCGGCCAGTGGCGGGTAGATGGGAAGAGTCTACCCGCCAAGCATATTTCTTACCTGCCAAAATTTGTTTGATTAAAAAAAAAATATATATATATATTTTATATAAAAAAAATTTTTTTAAATAAAATATATATTATATAATCATACTTGTAGTTGTATTATCTGCGAGACATCGCCACCACGCAATAAGTCAAAATGCTTGCTATCTGCAAACAGCTCCACTGTCTGTGTGTATACTTGAGTAGCCTCCAGCTCCAGCAAGGATTCTCCGGCCCTGCAGCTAGACCCTATATTCAGCTAGACCCTACATTCAGCATGCAAGGATTCTCCGGCGATGCAGCTGGACCTATTTATAACGTTACCGTTCTTTTGTCAAATCACATTCAACATGCCCTCAGCTAGAATACGCATTCAATCAATGTTATAAGACATTGATATCAGGAGCTATCTGTAGCTACTGCTAGCCCGGTAGATAACGTTAAAGGGGAACTATTTTACTATTTCTTTCACTATTTGGGCACTTTTACACAATTCCTGTGAGTCTATGGAACACCTCTGTAATATATATATTTTTTTTATTCATTGTTTTGTATTTCTAATCAAGTCCTCAAAAACAGCATTTTTCTACCTCAAGATCTCGAGCTGTTTTGAGCCTGGGCTCCTAAACCACTGCGGAGCGTCGTGTTCGCCTGAACATTAACATGCAGCAGTGACTATATGACATCACATATAGGCACATTTTCAAATGACTCAGTTCAGTGAGGGTGAATATTGTGAGAGGAGAATTGGAAGAATGCGCCAATATGAGAATTTTGAGACATAGATCATATTAATATAAGTTCACATAGCTAGGAAACAATGCTAAACACTCAAAAAGGCCATTTATAAGATAGTTCCCCTTTAAGACAATTTAGTTTACTGGGACAGATGGATCAACGTGAGCTAGCTAAGCTAGCTAACGAGGGACCGGAGGTATTATGCACTCGAGTAGACTATTGCTGGAGCATTTGTTGATATCAGCAGCTATCAGTAGCTAGCCAGCTAGATACCGTTAGTGTAACTGAGGGGTACAATTCCCTGACTGTATTACTAGATATGATACTTACTACCACTACCTTTGTACTTAATATTCGGCCACCCAGTACACGGCATAAATATATTATCATAAACACTCACGTAGATGAAACGGATCCAACACAAATGTACGAAGTCGAAACAGGTCTTTATTTCTACACAGCGATGGTGTGTAGAACAAGCACTTAATCACTTAATTACATTTATGAATTGAAATAGTATGCACTTTTATGGCAAAGAGTATTCGTCGGTATATCAATAGAGAATGTCCAATCTCTGAAGGCGCAGGTGGTAAATATACGACCTGGAATAGTTAAGGAATAACAGCAATGATACTTTAATGATTATATACTAGATACACTAGAGGGGGTTAATCCGGTCGCTTGTAAGCCGACAGGAGTAGGAGGGGGGGGGGGGTAGAATCCGGCTGCCTCGTCCGGCCAAGGGTATCCCAGGTGAACCCACTGTAGTGCCGTTCAATGCGCCGGCGATCCTTGGACCACAGATGAAAGCAGGTGGACTCTTTGTGGGCCGGCTCTCTCCGGTCCACGGGGGAGAGACGTGAAGCGACCTCGTCTTGCAGAGCGTCTCCTCACCTTGCGTCCTCTCCAGGGGGGGGGGTTCCAACACACGGCAGTGTCGGGGGTCTTTATCCATGGAATAATCAAAGTATACAAAGCATAATCCGTGCCTGGGAAGGCGGGCTGTCGTCGGTAGAATAATCCGGTATACAGGTCCACTCGCTCGTCGGCTCTGGGGCTCCTCGGGTGCAGCTTCACATGGGGTCAACCACCCTGGGTAAGCAGCCAGTTCTCTGCCCGAAACGATGGGGTACTGACTACGGTAGTATTCTCACCGCACGAAGCACTATATATTAACAGACTATTATTAGCTTAATAGACTACGTCCAACTCGACGATATAGTGCCAAATATGACTATTCAAATATTAATATACACGATGTCTCAATACCGATGGTAGGCGAACTTGGCCTTACTCCCACACGTGGCGTCGCGGGGAGGCTTTACGTCTGTGACTCTATTGGAGGGTAAGAAACTGGACTGAAAAGAAAGTCCTACTTTAGTAGCGCAGTATATATACGCACTATGAACAAATAGTCCCATTAGTGGTGCGGTAGCCAGATTCCTACGCGGAACTAGGACTTGTTCGTACATGTGGAGCGGTACGTTTGAACTGGGTCTGAGGGGTATGGCAGCCTGGCACCAAGGTCTCGACCAATAGTAGAATGGAGACTATTATGGGATGTTCAGTAGGCTAGAATGGATATTCAATGCATATTGTACAAGGAATATACAAGGGATATCAGGGAATATTAGAGAATATACAAATACAATTAAATATATATATATAAATAAATATATATATTCGGTTTAATCTGGCCCTTCACAACAGTTAGACAATGCCTCGTCATGTATTAAACTAAAAGTGAATAGTTGACTGGGTCATTGTTTAAACAGTAACGTTAGCCCTTGGAGGTCCGATATAGACTAGAGCAGATGGAAGTAAACAAGCCAAATGATAGCTTCCGATTGGTCATTTGCTTTTTTTCTCATGAAACCAGTTACGTCACTCTACTGTGATTGGACCGTTGACTTGAGTGCGATGTGGGACTTGTAGTTTTTTAACGATCTCGCGGCGGAGAAAAAAAAGACGAGCGGCTATAATCTGTACTCGCACAAGAGTATCGTTATGAACTACACGTCTACACGCCACACGGCGGGCAGCCCTCTAATTGTCATGCGCCAAAGGTAAAAACTTCTATACACCTATATAGATATTCCATTAAAAAACAGATGTTTGAGGCGGTTAGGTGGTCGAGCGGAGATTGCGTTCGTCACCAGCCCCGGATCTGTGAGCTTGGTTCGCCTGTTCGAATCCAGCTCACAGCTCCGGGGTTGTCACCAGCTTGGCTGGCCGTCTGCACTGATACAATTGGCTGTATCAGAGGGTGGGAGAAGCTGGCGGGGTGGGTCCGGGTCGTTGTAAACAGCGACTCCTACAGTTCGGTCGGGGCGCCTGCTAAGCGCGGATTGGACGTGAGGGGGATAGTGTGGTCCTCCCACACGCTACGCCCTCTCAATGAGAATCCGCGCTGCCAGGTGAAAAGAAGCGGTGATTGGCTGGACGTGTGTCGGAGGAAGCACGTGGTAGCCTCCACTCTCCCAAATGATCTGACTGTGGGGGGTAAAGCGCAGCGACCAGGAAGGGACTGGGAATTGGCATACGACTAACATTGGGATGGGAGAAAATCGGAGGAAAATGGAGGGGGAAAAAGACAAAAAAAAAAAAAACAGATGTTTGCAGCTAGAATAGTCATTTACCACATTAACAATGTATAGAGTGTATTTCTGATTAATTTAATGTTATCTTCATTGAAAAAAAACAATGCCTTTAAAAAAACAAGGGAATTGGGAAGTGACTCCAAACTTTTGAACGGTAGTGTTATACTGTTTATGTTCTCTCCTTTTCCCAAAAGGTCTGCAGCCAAGCCGAGGCGCAGCTGGAAAGAGGACCCTCACTGGCCAACATACTAGGTGCCTATCAGAGCCTCTGCTCCAAGCCTCCAAAAGGTACCACAGCCCAGTGACTCAATTGAACCCTTTCACTGCCATACTACCAAAATGGTTAACCCCTTCACTGCGACAATACAGAAGGTTAACCCTTTCACTGCCACACGACAAAGTGTTAACCCTTTAACAACCACACTACAGACGGTTAAACTTCTGTAGTGTGGTAGTGAAAGGTATTCCGCCCTCAGTGTGTGTCTGTACACAAATCAACGGGTAGTGAACAAGAGTAAAGGAGATGCAGAGGCTGGAGCAAAGTTGATTGTCTTTACTGTTGTCTGTTCTCCATTACAAATTTTGTAAAACTGAAATACACAAAAAAGAATATGTATCACACAATTGGTGTCAATGACATTGCATTACAGTATACAATACAAGTACAATATGTCCAAAGTTCACTCAACTAAAATATGAAACCGAAAGTCCTTTGAGCTGACTGAGATTAGCATAGCATTAGCAATACAGGTAGGCTAACCAGGAGCTAACACAAATATATCCAAAACGAAGCAAACATGTTAACTGAGCATTCACAGATGACTCACACATCTATAAATGAAATACAATATGATGCTTGCACAATACAAACTTACAAGCAATAATTTCCAAGGCACAAACAGAGCTGGAAAATAGGAGCTGCAGCTGAGAGCAGACCTGATTGATTGATTGAATTGATTGAAAACTTTATTAACAGATTGCAGAATGGGTACAATACAGTACAGCTCAATACACACAATTGTTAAGGGGATGCAGACCAGAGAAAGACTTTCGTCTTGTTTACATCAGGGTCCCCCATTTTCAATTCATCAGGACATATATGACATACATGACATACAGATAGTCAGTACTGCTACATCTATACATTTATGACATACCAGATTTGCAAATACAGTACTGTTTGTGATACAGAAGGAGTCAAGAAAAGGGAGTATATACATTTGACGTAGAAACTGTACATTGGAGGAGGTTGGGTGGGGGGGGGTTGGGTACATTGGGATATTGACAACCATACTGGGTAATTTACATTGGAGGTGGTTGGGGGGGGGGGGGGGGCACACTGTATAAACAAGTAAAACTGTACATTGAGGGGGGGGGGGGGGGGAGACACTGTACAAACAAACAAAATTGTACATTGGACTATTGACAAAACCATACTAGGTAAATGACTGTACATTGGAGGGGGTTGGGTTAGGATATTTACAGGGGCCAGTGTTGAATTGCAGTCTCCCGTAGGTGTCCCTTGAGAGAGGTTTTGAAAGTGGGTAGTGATCCACATTCCTTTACAGCTTTGGGTAGGGCGTTCCACATTGATGTGGCATAATTGCGAAACGTGTTTAGTCCCTTATTTGAGCCGAATCTGGGTTTAACATGATTTGTGGAGCTCCCTCTGGTGTTGTGATCGTGGTATTCACTGACCTTTGGGAAGTATTTTGACATGTACATGGGTACCTTGGTCGTGTAGTGTATCTTGTAGACCAGGCCCATTGCAAGTTGCTGTACTCTGTCGTCTACTCTAAGCCATCCTAGGTTGTCAAAGTGGGCAGGGGTGAGGTGGGTTCTAGGAGTAAGGTCAAGCAGTAGTCTGACCAGTTTGTTTTGAGATGTTTGTAATTTTGTTTTTAGCGCCTTTGAGGTGCTTTGGTACCATGAGGTGCAAGCATAGTCGTAGTACCCCTGAATGACCTCATGGCAAAACACCGTCTGGATAATGAAAATAGCTGACCTGGCAGCGTCACATGACTGAATCAGCGTCAAAGCTAGAACAAGCTCAATAAAATGAGTGCACTACTCAAAACATCCACAAGAGGGAAAAACACAATGACCAAAACTAGTTCGAATAGAACATGACAAAAGGGTTAAAACATACATGCATAAATCATATACATTAAAAACACAGGTTGTCAGGGAATTAAACTTGCTAAAATCATCCCCCAAAAATGTATTTCCATCGAGGCAGACAACATACAAAAAACCACATTGGAACAGAACTCATACGTAAAACACAAAGCATTAAAACAATCGATAGCATTATTTACAAAATCAAAACTAACTTAAAGGCCAACTTGCAGGTTGTATTTTTGTTCAATAAACAATGTGGACTAGGCCAACGGTGACTTTCATGAAGAAGGAAAAAAAGATTATTGAAATTGGCCCAGTTTAGCGTTTTTATCAAACAGTTTGTCTGCCCAACACAATCACCACGCACGTGGATATTTTAATCAATGGTTCATAACGTGCGCGTTTAATCGAAATGCTGACGTCACGTGAGGTGCAGGGCACCAGGGGGCTCTGAGAGTCACACACAGCTAGTGGCAGGCAGAGAGCCTTGCTACTACTAGCCGAGGAGTAATGAATGAAAATGTATCTGTTTCACGGTCACCTAACAACACTATTGCTCCGTGATCATAGCATCCATCTCTAAAGCTAACCACTATTTGTAAAAGCCACAACCACGTTACCATATTTGTAATAATGAAAATCATTGTGTCGTTGTACATAGTGTATACACCGTTAGAAGCTAGCTAAGTTAGCTAACGTAGCTTAGCTTAGCAGCCAGCATTCTCGAAACTCCTAACATCACCCGATTTAAAATGGTTCTCTCCTCTTTGTATACCTTTGTCCTCACAAGTATTATGCCAGGGAACTTATGGACACGACAATAGTAGTAGTTATAAGGTGTTTGAGCTTGTAGCGTTAGTTAGCTCATAGCTATCGTCACTGATGCACCGAGTGGAGCTAAAGGGGCTACTATCGTATCAACATGATACGCTTGCTAGCCAGCATTCTCGAAACTCCTAACATCACCCGATTTAAAATGGTGTGTGCAGCAGTGCTTTGCCCCACAGGTCTGAGAAGAGGACCTACACATTTTACTCGTTCCCAAAACTCTTTTACATGCACGACAGTAGACAATGCTAACGTTAGCGGGGTAACGTTAGCCAGAGCCATATAGCCAGCTTGATACTATTACCCCGGGGATAAGGCGACAGCCCACAGACCAGTAGCGCTGCTGTACTGAACAACAGGCTGCCTAGTGGTAAATGTAGTTCTTTTTTTACGACATTAAAAACATTATAACTACCTTGTTTCAACCAGTTGTAGCTGGTCCATCAAAGTCTCCGACGATTAAACCCATTTGCGTCTTGTAAGGCGTCCATTTGGATCAAGGAAATAGCTTTCTGCACTCGTCAAAATTCCTTGTGGATCAGAAGTAGGGGAAAGATACCCCACGTGACGTCATGGCCCTGATAGCTCTGATAAGCTTTTTAATTTGCTCGTCCATGTTATTCGTGCGTGGACCTTTTTAACCCTTTCTCTGCCACGCTTATATCCATCCTTATATTGTCCTCTGCCAGCTCTATTTGTCTATGGAGATGTTCCCCTTCTTTGCAGGGCTATAACTTTTTAAATTGTATTGCTAAATTGACATTACTATGGCCCATTCAACGTCAAGTATCTATCGTTTAGGATGTAGCAACGTTCTACTTTTTCATTCACATATTCATACTAAAATACGGTCTAAAGTATAAATATGTTTTTTTTTTTTTTTTGATCCACTTTTTCTCCCATTTTTCTATATTTTTCTCCCATCCCAATTTCGTATCATCCAATTCAACCCTCCCCTGTCACGAACGCTGTTTCTTGCCTCCCACAAGCCGGCTGCAGTGAGGACTAAGTCATACATAGCACAAGTCCCCTCCGGTACTTGAGGTAACAGCAGTCGCATCTTTTCACCTGCGCAGCTCGATCTATCAGTGTCGAGGAGTAACGCGTGGGAGGCTCACGCTGCCCCCGACACTTCCTGATTCTACTGCGCAGGCGCACCAACCGACTTGTAGGAGTCGCTTGTTCACAACGTTCGATCCCCACCCTTCAGTTTTTCCCTCCCCGTAATACGGCCAATGTGTATTACTGCGGACGACCAGCCAAACTGAAAAACAATGTGGAGAGCTGGATTCGAACACGCGAATCCTAGCGTCTCCACACTGGTGGCGAGTGCCTTAGACCACTACACCACCTAGCCGCCCAGTATAAATATGTTTTTATTGTTTTCTGCAGCATTCTGCAGAACGTGAGTTATAGCCCTAAATACATATATTGGATCATCAAATGTAGTTTGATACCGATTGACGTCAGATAAAAAATTTCAATTGTACAAGGTCCTACACGTCATGCCTCATCATCTGCTGGTGACCGGAGGGGGGGGGGTTTATAAGTCCGTGGCCGACGTTAAATAATTTATTTAGTATGGGTGATATGTTGATCGGAGCAGTGTGTATGTTTAATAATAATCAAACACGCTGAAACTCACCGCAGCTTCCTCGTAGCGTTGGGCGATCAGCGTGGAGCAGAAATATCTCTATTATGGGATGTTGATATATGCGATCCATTTCCAGGTTGTATAATAATATATACGTCCAAATCATGTTGTTTATCGAGTTATTGGCAACGGATCACTATCCAGTGTATCAAGCTGGAGTCCCGCTATCGATAGCGAGTGGCCGGACTAAATATGGGTGAGCACCACTTCCGGCATGTCACTTCCGGTTTAGGCGATTCGCCGATCGGCCACCAGATGGCGGTCTTGAACCGTTGGAGAGTTGAGAGGAGATCAACAGCAAGTCTCAAGTCTCCGTGGGTGAAATATGATTGCCATGACAGATTTTTGAAATATTGATCTCAAAGACGCTGTAAGACGTCATTGGCAGATTAGGCATGGTGGAGAATGACGTGTTAAGTCGTCCTTGGCGATTACATTTAATTCTGAGTGGCATTTCCGGCGTCAAATGGAAAAAAATAAATAATGAAATTATATACCAATGATGTAAACTACCCATAATTGATCAGTAGGGTTTAACCTGCAAGGTGGGCTTTAAACAATCAATACAAATTTATTTGAATCTCAATCTACCAACTCTATCTAATAATGAAATTAGGGATGTCCGATATTATCGGCCTACCGATATTATCGGCCGATATCGGCATTAAAATGTGATATCGGAAAATATCTATCGGTTTTCAAAAAAAAATATATATATTATATATACTTTTATTTTTTTACATTTCTATAACCTTTATTTACCCAGGCAAGCAAGTAAGAACAAATTCTGATTTTATTTATTGTCAAAAGTATGCATAATGTTGTGTTAATTCCACAACAAGAGATATGTAATGTTAATTACCTGAAATTATTCCATTTTTGGGGGGGGGGGGGGGGGGGGGGGGACCCTGCATATATCGGTATCGGTTGATATCGGTATCGGAAATGAAGAGTTGGACAATATCGGTATATCGGTATCGGTAAAAAAGCCAATATCGAGCATCCCTACAACATCCTACCACTATATACTGTATCCTCATTATAAAAATATAAAAAAAACGATCCTAAACTACACTAAAACCATAAGCCCTACTCTACCTGGTGCGTTACTACTCTCCTTTAAGCCATCTCTTTACTTCTATCTTGAATCTTTGTGCATTAGATCTGGTGTTTAGCTCTCTCTCCATGTAGCTATTCCACAGCACTGCATTAGATCTGGTGTTTAGCTCTCCATGTAGCTATTCCACAGCACTGCATTAGATCTGGTGTTTAGCTCTCCATGTAGCTATTCCACAGCACTGCATTAGATCTGGTGTTTAACTCTCCATGTAGCTATTCCACAGCACTGCATTAGATCTGGTGTTTAACTCTCTCCATGTAGCTATTCCACAGCACTGCATTAGATCTGGTGTTTAACCAGTGGTGCAGTGGCAAATTGACAGTAGGTCAAACGCTCCACGCGCGCGCGCGCGCATGCACAGTTTTTTTTGGCTGCTCTCGTCCTGCAGCTGGATACTATTGCCTCACAGCGCGGCCGTCAGCGCGCGGCGCAGAGAGCGCCGCTGGCTCTGCGGCTCTGCAGCTGCATGCTTCTCCGGGAGTCCGGTTGGATAATGCCATGTAAAAAGCGATTGCGCGTACTTCAGCCTCAGTGACCGAGGTATAACGCCGTTATACCGAGTTATACCAGCACTGCACCACTGTGTTTAACTCTCTCTCCATGTAGCTATTCCACAGCACTGCATTAGATCTGGTGTTTAACTCTCTCTCCATGTAGCTATTCCACAGCACTGCATTAGATCTGGTGTTTAACTCTCCATGTAGCTATTCCACAGCACTGCATTAGATCTGGTGTTTAACTCTCCATGTAGCTATTCCACAGCACTGCATTAGATCTGGTGTTTAACTCTCCATGTAGCTATTCCACAGCACTGCATTAGATCTGGTGTTTAGCTCTCCATGTAGCTATTCCACAGCACTGCATTCGATCTGGTGTTTAACTCTCCATGTAGCTATTCCACAGCACTGCATTAGATCTGGTGTTTAGCTCTCCATGTAGCTATTCCACAGCACTGCATTCGATCTGGTGTTTAACTCTCTCTCCATGTAGCTATTCCACAGCACTGCATTAGATCTGGTGTTTAACGCTCTCTCCATGTAGCTATTCCACAGTACTGCATTAGATCTGGTGTTTAACTCTCTCTCCATGTAGCTATTCCCCAGCACTGCATTAGATCTGGTGTTTAACTCTCCTCCATGTAGCTATTCCACAGTACTGCATTAGATCTGGTGTTTAACTCTCTCCATGTAGCTATTCTACAGCACTGCATTAGATCTGGTGTTTAACTGGTGCGTACGATCACTTCTAAGCAAATTGTGGGACTTATCAATTTGAACGTGTGCTTGACTTTGTGCGTATATATACGCACAGCTCGGACCATGCGTACCTGGCGCCCAGCGGTGGAATATGGAGACTGCAGACGCGGAAATAAGCTTTTGTGCAATAGTTTGACTGACGTGTTCGGTATGCCCCCCCGTAATTCATTATAGTTAATTGTAAAATAGCGACAGTAGTGTAATTATTGTCAAAACCCTTTCCGAATGAATGCAGCATGGTTTATATATATAGCGTTATTGGAATACTACGGGGTGTACTGACTGCGCTCCGCATAACTCAACTCGTTATTATTTTGCCCATAGATTGCAAAAATACGGGAACGTTTTGATTATATTTAAAAGGCTTTGCCATTGTTAAACTAAATAAGTGGAATTTCGAAGCTGTAAGCAGAATACAAGTCATATGAACACCCACGATATAGTGTTCTTCCCCATTCCTACTGTATAAGAAAGAATTAAAAACGCATTGCAACGAGAACAGAGGTTATTTGTTGAGTTTGTGTATTACAAAACCCTTGCAAAGCATACATGATACAGGTAGCATATATCGTGTGGGTGATATGACTTGTATTCTGCTTACAACTTGAAATTCCACTTATTTCATTTAACAATGTCAAAGCCTTTTAAATATAATCAACCTTCCCGTATTTCTGCAATCTATGCGCAAAATAATAACGCGTTGAGTTCTAACAAAGAACGTATTACATGCTGGGTAGGCTGATAGAGTAAACTGTAAATAAAATAGCCTATAACATTATAAAGGTTTAGCTCGAGAATGGAGTAGGTCGCTGTGGTTATCAGCTCCTCTCCTGTTATTTTTATTTTGCTTTTAAAAGCCTCTTTTTACACCACCAATGCGTTTAAACCTGACATATATCAACTGAGATTTTCAACTAACTATATTGACTGAAAGAATCAAGATGCCACCAAAGAAAAGAGAACCGGGTGCTAAATCACTTGCAGACGACCTGAATCTGGATCCGGGTTTCGTGCGTAGCAGAGCAGGAGATATCGAGACAAAAAAAGATGAGACTGCCACCTCCACCGCCACCGCCGCCTCCGACGATACAGAATATCTTGCTAAGCTAATAAAAGGGGTGGAGAAGACCTTAACCGATAAGGCTGACGCCTTATCCGATAAGGTTGACGCTATCAAAGAATCTATCGAATCCAAAATCGAAGAGTTAAGGGCAGCGGCGGGTGAACATATCGAACGTACTGAAGCAGTGGAAGCCTGCTTGGCGATTAAATTTAATTCTGAGTGGCATTTCCGGCATCAAATGGAAAAAAATAAATAATGAAATTATATACCAATGATGTAAACTACCCATAATTGATCAGTAGGGTTTAACCTGCAAGTTGGGCTTTAAACAATCAATACAAATTTATTTGAATCCCAATCTACCAACTCTATCTAATAATGAAATTAGGGATGTCCGATATTATCGGCCTACCGATATTATCGACCGATATCGGCATTAAAATGTGATATCGGAAAATATCTATCGGTTTTCAAAAAAATATATATATATAATATATTATATATACTTTTATTTTTTTACATTTATATAACCTTTATTTACCCAGGCAAGCAAGTAAGAACAAATTCTGATTTTATTTATTGTCAAAAGTATGCACAATGTTGTGTTAATTCCACAACAAGAGATATGTAATGTTAATTACCTGAAATTATTCCATTTTGGGGGGGGGGGGGGGGGGGGGGCCCTGCATATATCGGTATCGGTTGATATCGGTATCGGAAATTAAGAGTTGGACAATATCGGTATATCGGTATCGGTAAAAAAGCCAATATCGAGCATCCCTACAACATCCTACCACTATTATACTGTATCCTCATTATAAAAATATAAAAAAAACTATCCTAAACTACACTAAAACCATAAGCCCTACTCTACCTGGTGCGTTACTACTCTCCTTTAAGCCATCTCTTTACTTCTATCTTGAATCTTTGTGCATTAGATCTGGTGTTTAGCTCTCTCTCCATGTAGCTATTCCACAGCACTGCATTAGATCTGGGCCCTCATGCATCAACGTGTTCTACGCACAGATCTGTGCTTACCCTGTGCGTACGATCATTTCTAAGCAAAGAGTGGGATTCATCAACTTCAACTTGAACTTGACTTTGTGCGTACATCTACGCACATTTCAGACCTGGCGTACCTAGCGCCCAGTGGTAGAATATATTATTACAACAAGGAAATGAGCTTCTGTGCATTAGTTTCAACACTGGCATGTTCTGTATGAACCGTAATTCATTATAGTTCATTGTAAAATAGCAACAGTAGTGTAATTATGGTCAAAACCCTATAAATAGCATTTTGAATAATAGATCTTTCTCTCAGAATGAATGCAGCATGGTTTATATAGCGTTATCGGAATATACGGGGTGTACTGACTGACTGCGCTCCGCGTAGCTCAACTCGTTATTATTTTGCGCACAGACCGCAGAAACACGGGAACGTTTTGATTATATTTAAAAGGCTTTATGTTAAACGAAACAAGTGGAATTTCGAAGCTGTAAGCAGAATACAAGTCATATGAACACCCACGATATAGTGTTCTTCCCCCTTTTTACTGTATAAGAAAGAATAAAAACGCATTGCAATGACACCAGGGTGTATGTGTATTACAAAACCCTTGCAATAATGTGTCTTAAATGAATGAAAAGCATACATGCTCTGGACACAGAGCATATCGTGTGGGTGATATGACTTGTATTATGCTTACAGAATTCCACGTATTTAGTTTTACAATGTCAAAGCCTTTTAATGTAAATCAAAACGTTCCCGTATTTCTGCAATCTATGTGCAAAATAATAACGGGTTGAGTTCTAACAAAGAACGTATTACATGCTGGTATGCTGATAGAGTAAACTATTATATGAATATGATATGATATAAGGTATACACTGGTCCGTCGCATACACTGGTATGCGCAAGTTACTGTTGCATAATGTAGGCTATGGCTGCTATTATATGTAATTCATATAGGCTACCTAATAGTATATGATTTTTATATGATTATAGATAATCATATAGCCAATCGAACACAACTAATAAAGGCATTCATATTACAGCACGGTTATAATGACACACAACCAACGCCAAACAGTGGTCAACGAACGGTCTTTATTAGTATTTTGAGCTGTCCAGGCAGAATTGCAGCAATGGTCTTAGGGAGCCGTTGATATCTGACATCACCGTTTACAAGTCCGCCTTTTATTTATCCCATAACACGCGTTGTGTCTTCTTGGTTCGACAGCAGTGAACAATCTCCGTGAAGTTTCTCAGAGTTCCGCTCGGGTCAGTCTATTATTTCACATCCCATGGGGGGTGTTTCATCACTTTCATGACCATATATGGATAATCATGCACGAGCATTGACGGTAGAACAAAGAGGTATTTATCAACACGGAGGAGCATAGGACCTGTGTACGCACGGTTGATGAATCCCAATATTTCTGTGCGTGCACTGATTCTAAATTCTGTGCTTACGTGTGGAAATAGAACATTTTCCACGTCACGTTGATGAATGAGGGCCCTGGTGTTTAACTCTCTCTCCATGTAGCTATTCCCCAGCACTGCATTAGATCTGGTGTTTAACTCTCCTCCATGTAGCTATTCCACAGTACTGCATTAGATCTGGTGTTTAACTCTCCATGTAGCTATTCTACAGCACTGCATTAGATCTGGTGTTTAACTGGTGCGTACGATCACTTCTAAGCAAAGTGTGGGACTTATCAATTTGAATGTGTGCTTGACTTTGTGCGTATATATACGCACAGCTCCGACCATGCGTACCTGGCGCCCAGCGGTGGAATATGGAGACTGCAGACGCGGAAATAAGCTTTTGTGCATTAGTTTGACTGACGTGTTCGGTATGCCCCCCCGTAATTCATTATAGTTAATTGTAAAATAGCGACAGTAGTGTAATTATTGTCAAAACCCTTTCCGAATGAATGCAGCATGGTTTATATATATAGTAGAGCTGGGCCGTTAACGGCTACTAGTATTGCGCGATAATATAATTAACGCATTAATCTAAAAACATTTTTTTTTTTTTTTTTTTTTTACCTTTATTTATCCAGGGTAGGTTCGCTGAGCACAGATGCTCTTTTTCAGGAACGCCCTGCTTCACATTCACACAGTTCCATTCACACCTGGGAGCTGCCCAGTACAACCACAGTTGACACCATTGGCCACTGAGCAACTCCACTGGAGCAGTTGATTCAAGCCATGTCACATAGTTCAAGTTTGAAATGATTCTTTCTGTTTTGCTCCTGAGAGTGCTAGATACTGTACTGTACTGGTAATATGTGACCCGCCGTGACCAAACCCGATTTGATCCGCAAAGGGGGAGGTGCTCTGAAATGAAGAAAATGTCTTGCTGTTCAGAAAATCCTAAAAATCGAAATCTTGATTTTTTTTACATATTTGAATTGTCATTAATGTGTTCCCTTATTTGCCCTTAGTTGCAAACTTAAATACAACTTGTAAATGAGGTAATTATTGTTATAATAGTTCCACAAATTTTCTTCCAAGTGAGGAGAAAAACTACACGCGCGGGCTGTGGGCCTGTCCACAGGGGGCTTAATAGGTGTACTTAATAGGTGTTAACACACAGACGTCATTAGCTCTCCTTTCTCAGAGAGAGAATAACACACTATTAATACACTATCTTAATGTTATAAGTTATAAGCAACGTAACGCAGTGTCTAAAAAAAAGATAAAAAAAAAAGAGGCCTTGACGGCCGTTATAAAACGCGTGTTTTAACTTAATTCAAAACCATTAAAACACAGTTCGAATTTTATGAGCGAACGAATTTCGGTAGGGTGCATTTTTTCATCAAATGGCTTTTTCATCGGAGCGAGAGATTCTTATTATTGTGGGGGCCCTGATGTAAACTGCGCTGGGGCGCGATGAGGCGCGTGTTAACCCTTTCACTGCCACACTACAGAAGCGCTTAGTAATGCTTCGCCTCAACTCCGTTTCTGGTAGAACTAGTGAGCGAATCTTTAATATTTTTTTTGATTCATATTCAGAGGTAATTCGTCGAGATATTTCTAATTGGTATTTATCAAAAATAAATATTAGAAATATGGTAAAAAAAACTATTTATCCGTTTTTTTATCCGTCACTACCACACTACAGAAGGTTAACCTTTCACTACCACACTACAGAAGGTTAACCTAGTTGTTGTGTCTTTCACTACCACACTACATGTATTTACATCTAAATGCTTCTGGAGAGGCCATCAGAACATTGAACATTGACTTTAGCATGTCTATTTTTATCTTGTGTTATTTTAAATGCTAATAAAATCTTGAAACTTGATTTTGTCTCTTGTTTATTATCAGGGTCCCTTTCACTACCACACTACAGAAGGTTAACCTTTCACTACCACACTACAGAAGGTTAACCTTTCACTACCACACTACAGAAGGTTAACCTTTCACTACCACACTACAGAAGGTTAACCTTTCACTACCACACTACAGAAGGTTAACCCTTTCACTACCACACTACAGAAGGTTAACCTTTCACTACCAGACTACAGAAGGTTAACCTAGTTGTTGTGTCTTTCACTACCACACTACATGTATTTACATCTAAATGCTTCTGGAGAGGCCATCAGAACATTGAACATTGACTTTAGCATGTCTATTTTTATCTCGTGTTATTTTAAATGCTAATAAAATCTTGAAACTTGATTTTGTCTCTTGTTTATTATCAGGGTCCCTTTCACTACCACACTACAGAAGGTTAACCCTTTCACTACCACACTACAGAAGGTTAACCTTTCACTACCACACTACAGAAGGTTAACCTTTCACTACCACACTACAGAAGGTTAACCTTTCACTACCAGACTACAGAAGGTTAACCTAGTTGTTGTGTCTTTCACTACCACACTACATGTATTTACATCTAAATGCTTCTGGAGAGGCCATCAGAACATTGAACATTGACTTTAGCATGTCTATTTTTATCTCGTGTTATTTTAAATGCTAATAAAATCTTGAAACTTGATTAAGTTTCTTGTTTATTATCAGGGTCCCTTTCACTACCACTACCAGTCACCAGACTCATTGTAATAACAAAGAGCCTCAGACTGGAAAGCTGCCAGGTGTTAATTGCCCTAGAGAGAGGGGGGCCATGGATTACAATGACTTCTGGGTAGTGTTGTAGTTGTTTCACTATTGTCACTGAATAGCCTGCTCGTCTCTTGAAGGCTATTATCTCTGAATACGTTTTGTGATAATCACCATGAATCATAGGAAGTAGCTTGCAAAGTATCCCACCAAAATGTTCAAGTGATGGCTTATTTTGAAGGTATGAATCTGTACTTTCATAATATGTAAAAAAAAAAAAAAAAATGAAGATCCCTCAACATGACCCTGAAGTCCATACCTGGTCACATATTATTTATTTGTGTTAACTTCTGAATAAAACAACTTATTAAACACAAGTACATTTTATTGAACATTATTTTGATATTTCATTACCAATTATCATAGCAAAACAGCTTTTTCAAACAGTCTGTAATGCATTTTGGAAACGGGAGATGGGCTCATGGTGTAATGGGCCACCTGGCCTGAGAAACATAAGGAGGAAAGAAAAAGTAAGGACTTACTTCTGGTCATTATTTGGGTAGAACACACATATTTTGAATGCCTTCGGCAGGTTTTTTTTCTTTTTTTTTAGCCATTTTAATCTAGATTAATCTAGATTAAATCCAGGATTGCAGATAGATTAATCTAGATTAAAAAAATTAATCTATGCCCACCTCTAATATATAGCGTTATTGGAATACTACGGGGTGTACTGACTGCGCTCCACATAACTCAACTCGTTATTATTTTGCGCATAGATTGCAGAAATACGGAAAGTTTTGATTATATTTAAAAGGCTTTGTCATTGTTAAACGAAATAAGTGGAATTTCGAAGCTGTAAGCAGAATACAAGTCATATGAACACCCACGATATAGTGTTCTTCCCCATTCCTACTGTATAAGAAAGAATTAAAAACGCATTGCAACGAGAACAGAGGTTATTTGTTGAGTTTGTGTATTACAAAACCCTTGCAAAGCATACATGATACAGGTAGCATATATCGTGTGGGTGATATGACTTGTATTCTGCTTACAACTTGAAATTCCACTTATTTCGTTTAACAATGTCAAAGCCTTTTAAATATAATCAAAACCTTCCCGTATTTCTGCAATCTATGCGCAAAATAATAACGCGTTGAGTTCTAACAAAGAACGTATTACATGCTGGGTAGGCTGATAGAGTAAACTGTAAATAAAATAGCCTATAACATTATAAAGGTTTAGCTCGAGAATGGAGTAGGTCGCTGTGGTTATCAGCTCCTCTCCCGTTATTTTTATTTTGATTTTAAAAGCCTCTTTTTACACCACCAATGCGTTTAAACCTGACGTATATATCAACTGAGATTTTCAACTAACTATATTGACTGAAAGAATCAAGATCAAGAGTCAAGTCAAGTCAAGAGTTTTATTTGTCACGGCATACGGATATACAATGAAATGCGGGTGGTCTTGCCCGCAACGATGTGCAATTGGTACAACATATAATAGAATCCAATACAAAAAAATGTGTGCAATAAAAAGAAAAAAGAAAAAGATGCCACCAAAGAAAAGAGAACCGGGTGCTAAATCACTTGCAGACGACCTGAATCTGGATCCGGGTTTCGTGCGTAGCAGAGCAGGAGATATCGAGACAAAAAAAGATGAGACTGCCACCTCCACCGCCGCCTCCGACGATACAGAATATCTTGCTAAGCTAATAAAAGGGGTGGAGAAGACCTTATCCGATAAGGTTGACGCTATCAAAGAATCTATCGAATCCAAAATCGAAGAGTTAAGGGCAGCGGCGGGTGAACATATCGAACGTACTGAAGCAGTGGAAGCCTGCTTGGACGAACACAAACAGAGATTCGAGGTGATCGACGGAGCCATAGAGGAATACAACGAGAATCTAACGGCTAAGATGGAGGAAAACAACGATAAGCTAACGGCTAAGATACTCGAACTCGAGTACCAATCCCGCAAATTGAATATTCGTATAGTGGGTCTGGATGAGTCAGTGAGCTGTGTACAACCCAATGTCTCGTTTGTGGTAGTGTTAGTTCAAATTCTGGGACCGGGTATCCTCTCTGTTACCTGAAGTGGATCAGTGCTACAGAATTGGGTCCCGAAATAATAGCAACAACAAACCTAGGGTGGTTATTGCTAGCCTACGTCAAATTGGAATAAAAGATATGATTATTCGGGAGGCACGGAAGAAGAAGGGTATTCTGAAATACAACGGGGAACCAGTTTATTTTTACGAGGATTACTGCCGTGAAGTTGTGATTCTACGAGCCCGTTACAAGTCAGTGATGTCTCTACTTTATGGGAAAGGTCTCAAGCCCACACTGTGGTATCCTGCAAAGCTTTCCATCAACGATAAAAAAGGACAGAGGGTCCATCTCTCCTCGCCTGAAGACGCCGAGGACTACATGCAGAACCCACTACGTGGAAGATAGGCTATATACAGTCTTTTTCTTTTTTTCTGATCACTTCGTTATGGCTTAAACACCAAACGGCGTCAAATAAATTTTGTAACTTTGATTTATAAATAGGTTAATATGTGACGCTGGATATCGTATTATTTTAACACTTTGACTGCCGGAAAACGCAGTCAAAACGCTTAAAAGCGTCATTCCCGGCCATGCTCAAGTTGCCGGAGGACGCTTTACAGCGTCCTTATATCAATATTTCAAAAATCTGCGATCGGATTCATATTTCCCCTCCGCTGGCCTGAGATCCACCAGGAGGACCCACTGAGCTCTCTGGCGGTTCAGGAGCGCCATCTGGTGGCCGATCGGCGCAATCGCCAAACAGGAAGTGCTATGGAGGTTGTGCTGGTCGGCCGTATTACTTCCGGGCACTCTGTTTGGCTACCGGGACTCGATCTCGACACAATACATAGCGATCGATTGCCAATAACTCGATAAACAACATGATTTGGACATATATACTATTATACAAGCTGGAAATGGACCCGATATTTCTACATACCATAATAGGTAAATGACTGTTCCACGCTCATCGCCCAACGGCGCGAGGAGGATACGGTAAGATTCAGCGTTATTTTTTATCGTATTCCATATAAACTGTTATGATGAACATATCACCCACACTAGATGAATGATATAACGCTGCCCACGGAATTATAAACGATCCCCCGCCCATCCGGTCATCATCAGATCATATGTAGATCATTCTAGAAGTACGTCCAATTGAAATTTTTTATATCGCCCCGATTGCCATCAAACTATTTCATCATCAATATAATGCATTTGGGGCTATATATCACGTTCTGGAGAAAGCTGCAGAAAGAGATGAAAACATACTTATACATTAGACCATACTTTACTATGAATATGTGAATGAAAAAGTTTAACGTTGCTACACAATGAACAATACATATAGGACTTTGAATGGGCCCTAATAATGGCAATGTAGCAATAGAATTTAAAAAGTTATAGCCCTGCAAAGAAGGGGACTTTCTCCATAGACAAATAGCGCTGGCAATCCACAGTCATTTTCCGGATTTCTGGCCGGCACCCATAGTGTTAATGGTTCGCTATATCTGGGCCGGCTAGATTTATGAGTTTTATGCAAGTCATTGTGTGGGGCCTGAGGTTTTCCCCGTGTGGGTACACTTTCCTGTTGTTGACATATTGGAATATTCTGGAACTCTAACAACGTTCTGTGACATATTGGAATATTCTGGAACTTTAATAACGTTCTGTGACATATTGAATGATCTGGAAACTTTAACAACACTCTGTGACTATACACACCATAGATATATACACACGGCTTAGATCACCTCCGGAGGAACAACAGTCTTCACAGCGGAACATCGCCCACCCCTGGCTTGGGGGACGAACTGCATATACGTAATTAAAACCATATTTTTATTATTTTGCAATAGCTCCACTACTTTTCCATTTTATTTCATCTAGGTGTTTAAACTTAGCAAAGTTCTTTTAAGATTTAAGTAAATGTTCTCTACTCTTTGAGGTTTCTCTAATTTAGTCCAATACCTCTCTTTTATTCTTCGGTGTGTTTTACTAAGTTCGTATAAGGTTTAAGTGAATATACTATGATATTTGAGGCATATTTAAATTTTTTTTATTTTCATATCTCCTTTTTATTTAACGGGAGAGTGGCCCTGTTGACATTCTACTAGTGGTAGAATTGATCGTTTTAGATCCTATGGCAATTAGCATAGGAAAGTTAAGGATGAATTGCTCGTTTTGGGCAGACTGGTCGTGTACTTTAAAGGGAGGGAGGGAAATGGGAATAGGGGGAATAGGGGATTATATGTATGTGTTTTCTAGGGCTGTCCCCGACTAAGGATTTGGATGGTTGACTAAGATTGGCCAAAATTTGCCGTTAGTCGACTATTGGTCAAAAAAAAAAAAAAAGATAAGAAAAAAAGTATAATATTTAAAAAAAAATATATATATATATTTTTTTATCATTCCATTTGGGCTGTGGGGGGTGCTTAATGTCTGAAGGAGTCGGCCTGAAGGCTTCTTGTCCTCTGCAAAAGCATGCAATTGGTCCACTGATGGATACATCTTGATATTTGTCTAGTCTAGTGTGTTCATTAGATGGGTGAAATCCTCTTTCAGTGCCTCTGTGCCTGTTTTCGTAGGCAGTTAGCCTCTGGTATGCGTGCCATTAGCGTTAGCCACGCTTCTAGGCCTCTTTTCTTTTGGAAAGAATGATATTTTTTTTATTTCTTTTTTTATATAACTATATTAGACTAAGAGGTTGGCCAGTCGACTACGGCTCCTTTCGACCGATTAGTCGACTAATCGATTAATAGGGGTCAGCCCTAGTGTTTTCTATATGTTTGTTATCATGCTCAAGCGCGGCTCTCAACAGGACCTCAATAGTTGGATATATATCTATTATGAATCGCTACTCCAGACGAATTACACACAGGAAGGAATACTGCAACATGTTTAGATTATGGCTAGTTTGAATACATTGATTTGGAATACTGGGGGTCTAAACATGCAACATAAACGCAAAAGCGTGCTTACATTGATAAAAAGCAAACAGGTTGATGTGGCTCTTTTAAGCGAAACGCACCTTTTATTGGCTGACAATGTAAAGCTGGCGGATAAAATATATCAAAACATAAGCTACTCATCTTTTGGAACTAGATCTCGTGGTTAGCTATAGTCGTGAAACGAAAGTTGAATATTAAATTGTTGGACGTATGGTCTGATGCAGACGGCCGAGTAACCATTGCTAAGATAGACTACAGTAACAGGAAAATTGCTTTGGTAGCGGCTTATGCCCCTAATCTTTACGACGCTAACTTCTACGCTACACTCACTAGAGCAATGTTGGATCTCCCTGAGTATTCATTTATAACTGGTGCGGATTTTAATGCCATCTGGGATCCCTTGATTGATAAATCTAATCTCACCACTTCCAATGATCAGAAACAGGCCTCTAATGCATTACAGGCTTGGGCCAAGGATACAGGTGTAAATGATCTGTGGCGATTACTCAACCCAACGGCCCGAGAGTACTATTTTTTTCTCAGCAAGACACAAGACATTTTCCAGAATAGATTATGTTTTTGCATCCCCTAGACTATTTGATAGCTTTGACGTGGAATTGGGACCCAGATCAGTTATTTACTCCTAAAGGGCTCATTTAGTAGATTGACATCCCGAGCCCCAAGATGGCGTTTTAACTCGACACTGTTGAAAAACACTGAATTCATTCTACAATTCAAAAATAAACGAAATGATTTCCTACAGATTAATGCGGGTTCGGTACAAGACCCCAGAATGTTATGGATATCGGTAAAGAGTTTTATCATGGGAAACACTACTGTCTTTTCCTCCAACCTTCGCAAGAAACGTCATTCCAAATTGGTAGAGCTGGAAACGCTTCACTCGTCGTTGTTCTCCTCTTTACAACGCAACTACTCGGGTCAATTGGAGTCTCAAATTAAAGTGTTAAAAAAAGAGATTAACTCCATTTTAAGACAACAATCTGAATTTCAAATACGCAGTACAAGACAACATTATTACTTTCATGGCTCTAAACCGAGTCACCTACTAGCTATGAAGATACGATCCAATGCACAATTTGCTGATATCCCTGCTATTAAGGACCAACAAGGACTTGTTACAGACCCCAAAAAAATCAACGAGACTTTCAGAGCGTTTTACTCCAACCTGTACAAGTCAGAAGTGGTTTTCGATCATAATAAACTGGATACATTTCTTGATCAAATTAACCTACCTAAACTTTCAGAGGAAGACGCTAAACAGTTAGATGCACCTATTACACTAGAGGAACTTAGGGAGGCTATATCTGAATTGCAAAGCGGTAAGGCTCCTGGATGGGATGGTATCCCACCAGAACTGTACCTCTCATGTTGGGATGTAATTGGACCCCTATTACTTGATATGATTTTATACTCAGTCAAAGAGGGGAATTTCCCCAGGGACGTCAATATGGCACTCATATCTGTCCTGCTTAAAAAAGACAGACCCCACAGAATGCGGTAGTTATAGACCCTTAAGCCTCCTCGGAACCGATCTCAAGCTGTATGCTAAGATACTAGCCATCAGACTTCAAAAGCATATGACATCTTTAGTTCATCCTGATCAGACAGGCTTCATAAGAGGCCGCCTGATCACAGATAATATTAGACGGTTACTGCATGTGATAGACGCCAGCAAGGATGCCGTGCCTCCTATACCTGTATTATCCTTGGATGCGATGAAGGCCTTTGATAGGTTGGAATGGTCTTATTTATTGGCAGTACTTGGAAGGATGGGGTTAGGAGATGGATTCATTAATATGATCAAAGTACTATACACAGATCCGTCGGCCATGATTATAACGGGTAAATTCACCTCCCCTCTCTTCCCTGTGTCGCGTTCGTCCAGACAGGGTTGTCCTCTTAGTCCCGGACTATTTGCTCTATCCCTAGAGCCTTTGGCACAGTATATAAGACAATCCCAATCCATAGAGCCGATCTCAATTAGGGGCACACAGCATCATATTAGTTTATATGCGGACGATGTAATATTGTTCATGCAAAACCCTACCACCTCACTGCCTCATCTTCTCAAGCTGATAGATGATTTTGGCAATCTATTAGGATTTAAGATAAACTGGACAAAATCGGCCTTCCTTCCACTTAATGATACTGAGAAGGCTACCTCCCTCCCAGTAAATATACCAATGGTAGAACACTTTAGATGTCTTGGAGTTGAAATATTCCCCACTATATGCCAAACGGTGAAGTATAATTATACCGGATTCCTAGATAGGATCACAAACGACTTCGGCAGGTGGTCAAAACTAAAAAACTCAGTACAGGCCCGAGCATCAATAGTTAAGATGGATGTTTTACCTAGAATCAACTTTTTCAGCTCGATGTTGCCGTTACCCCCCCCCCCCTCCTGTTGGTTACTGGCAAAAATTACACTCGTCCGCATATACATTTATTTGGAACAACAAACCTCCATGAATAAAAAGATCCACTGCACAGAGAAATAAAGCCGACGGGGGTTTAGCATTTCCAGACTTCAACTACTATTTTAAAGTGTTCTCTTTAAGACCACTGATCACCTGGTTTGATTCTCAAGCATCTGTATCCTGGAGACCATTAGAGGAGAACATAGTGGCACCACATAGACTGCAGGATATAGTATACACCAACTTATCAATTAAGCAATGCAACTTGAAATTTGGCCCTCTTATTACACATGTGATCCGGATATGGCGTGACACACAGAAAAAATTTACTAACCAACATAAATGGCATAGTCATTCTCCCCTATTTAATAACAATTTACTCCGTATTGCACAACAACCTATCAGATTTACCAAATGGGAAAAGAAGGGCATACATACACTGGGGGATATCTTCAACGGCCGAGGTTTCTGCAGCTATAAAGATATATCTAACAAATTTAACCTCACCAACTCCACTTATTATTTCTATCTACAATTAAGAGCAGCTTTAAGGGCTCATGGAGTCCCATTAAAGTTGCCACTTGAGCACCACAGATATCACAAATTATTTTATGAAAAGGAGTCATCGAGAGCCTTCGTCTCTGACTTTTATCGTCACTTACTTACGTCCTCATATGATGTCCTTCCTCTAGACGTAGTATGGAGGAAGGATATACCAAACTTGGAAGTAGATTTTGATTGGGATGAAGTTTGGGCAAACGTACGGCTGTCATCACGCTGGCTCTGCGCTGACATGGCTGTCATCATACCTCAATGACCGCTCCTACCAAGTGTCATGGAGAGGGACCCTGTCGGCCACCCGCCCCCTGCGGACGGGTGTCCCCCAGGGCTCGGTTTTAGGACCCCTTCTCTTCTCCCTCTACACTAAATCATTGGGTAACATTATCACGTCTCATGGCTTCTCCTACCATTGTTATGCCGACGATACTCAACTCTTCCTCTCCTTCCCTCCCTCAGATATCCACGTCTCTGAGCGGATCTCGGCCTGTCTGTCCGACATCTCCGCCTGGATGACGTCCAACCACCTCAAACTGAACCTACGCAAAACAGAATTGCTCCACCTGCCGGCCAAATCCTCCCCCCTAACCGACCTTTCAATCGCAGTCGAGAATGCAGCTGTGACTGCGTCCCCGACCGCCAAGAACCTTGGTGTTGTCCTCGACGACCAGTTGAACTTCTCTGCTCACATCGCAGCGACGACCAGAACCTGCCGATTCCTCCTGAGCAACGTCAGAAGGATCCGCCCCTTCCTGACAAAAGAAGCCACCCAACTCCTCGTCCAATCAACAGTCATCTCCCGCCTCGACTACTGCAATGCACTGCTCGCTGGCCTCCCGGCCACTGCCACTAAGCCTCTTCAACTCATTCAGAACGCAGCGGCCCGCCTGATCTCAAACCTACCGAAGTCGGCCCATGTCACCCCACTTCTTAGGGACCTGCACTGGCTCCCCATTGCTGCACGAATCCGCTTCAAGGCCCTCGACCTAGCATACCGTGCGGCAAAGGGAACCGCTCCCGCCTACCTCCGGTCAATGGTCTCTAACTACACACCCTCAAGACCCCTACGCTCTGCATCTTCTGGCCGCCTCAGACCTACTCCTATCCAAGCTCCGGGAGGGTCATCAAAGAGAAGTCGCCTATTCTCAGTCCTTGCCCCACAATGGTGGAATGAACTACCCACCCCAGTTAGGACAGCCGAATCACGTCCAATCTTTCGCCGTCGACTAAAGACGCACTTCTTCAACCATTATCTGAATAAAAAAAAAAAAAACTATAAAAAAAAGAAATCTAACCCTAACTAACCGTACTGTCATGCACTTGTCCTAATAAACTAACCTACACTGTAGCACTCAACACTTTGATGAACATTGTTGCTCAGCTGATAGAGTTGTGCCCTTCCTGATGGCTTGTCGTACAGAACTTGTAAGTCGCTTTGGATAAAAGCGTCAGCTAAATGACTAAATGTAAATGTAAATGTAATGTAAACCCGGATCATCAACAGATTAATCTTAATTTTATTCATAGGACTTACTTAACTCCTAGACGTTTGCACCTAATGGGGCTCAAACAAAACCCTCGATGCACCTTATGTTTAAACGATGATATTGGTACATTTATGCATATGTATGGGAATGCCCTCCTGTTAAGATATTCTGGGAAGAAGTAACCACGCAATTATCAGAATTTTTATTTCTGACCATACCTGTACTGCCTTCTGTATTGTTGTTGAATGATGTTTCTCAGTTAGCAGCCTCTGTACAGGTAAAGAGACTAATTTTGTCTGGTCTTACGGCTGCCAAAAAGCTGATGGCATCACGCTGGATTCAACAGGATAAAATGTGCCGGAAGGTATGGGTTCTTACCTATCTCGATGTGATTTATCTAGAGATATCTACCGCACAAATTTTGTGTTAATGAAGCCAGCATAGCAACCTGGTTAGATGTGGTGGAGAGGATAAAGGATAGTATATGAATTTGTAATCCCTGGTGTTAAACGCAATAATGGATGGATTGTCCAAGAGGGGGTCCTGAGGGGGGGGGGGGGGAAGAGCAAGCGAGAGCATATGTATTGTATTTATTTGTGTATATCTTTTAATCTACATTTATTTTGATTTAAGTACTGGACTGTCATTATTGTTATTATTATGTCGGTCATAGTCCTGGGATTTATTGTGGATTTCTACTGTTAACCCTTTAATCGCCAAAAACGCAGTAGGACGTCTTTCCCCACCATTCTCATTCTGCCAAAGACGCCGTACCACGTCTTTGATATCAATATTTCAAAAATCTGTGATCGAAATCATATTTCTCCCCCGGAGACCTGAGATCTCCTGTTGATCCCCTCTCAACTCTCCAACGGTTCAAGAGCGCCATCTGGTAGCCGATCGGCGGAAGTGCCCAAACAGGAAGTGATGCGCCGGAAGTGGTGCTCTCCCATATTTCGTCCGGGCACTCGCTATCGTTAGCGGGACTCCATCTTGATACACTGGACATCGATCGGTTGCAAATAACTCGATAAACAACATGATTTGGACGTATATACTATTATACAACCTGGAAATGGATCGCATATTTCTACATCCCATAATAGGAAAATTTCTGTTCCACACTCATCGCCCAACGCTACGAGGAAGCTACGGTACGATTCAACGTTATTTTCTAACGTGTTCGATACTAACTGCTCTAATGATAATATCACCCACACTAGATTAATCATATAACGTTGGCCACGGAATTATAAACGACCCCCCCCCCCCCCATCCGGTCAACATCAGATGATCAGTAGTAACTTCTAGAAGCACGTCCATTTGACATTTTTTATCTCGCGCAGATTGCTATCAAACTGTATTTGATCATCAATATAATGCATTTGGGGCTATAAATCACGTTCTGGAGAAAGCTGCAGAAAACGATAAAAACATACTTATACTTTAGACCGTATTTTAGTATGAATATGTGAATGAAAAAGTATAACGTTGCTACAGTACACCCTGAACAATAGATATAGGACGTTGAATGGGCCATAGTAATGTCAATTAAGCAATACAATTTTTATTTTTTTATTTGTCTTTTTCCCCCTCCATTTTTCCTCCGATTTTCTCCCATCCCAATGTTAGTCGTATGCCAATTCCCAGTCCCTTCCTGGTCGCTGCGCACTTACCCCCCACAGTCAGATCATCTGGGAGAGTGGAGGCTACCACGTGCTTCCTCCGACACACGTCCAGCCAATCACCGCTTCTTTTCACCTGGCAGCGCGGATTCTCATCGAGAGGGCGTAGCGTGTGGGAGGACCACACTATCCCCCTCGAGTCCTATCCGCGCTTAGCAGGCGCCCCGACCGAACTGTAGGAGTCGCTGTTTACAACGACCCGGACCCACCCCGCCAGCTTCTCCCACCCTCTAATACAGCCAATTGTATTAGTGCAGACGGCCAGCCAAGCTGGTGACAACCCCGGAGCTGTGAGCTGGATTCGAACAGGCGAATCCAGCTCACAGCTCCGGGGCTGGTGACGAACGCAATCTCCGCTCGGCCACCTAACCGCCACTAAGCAATACAATTTAAAAAGTTATAGCCCTGCAAAGAAGGGGAACTTCTCCATATTAAATAGGGCTGGCGGAGGATGGTAAATTATGAATTTAAGCATGGCGATCAAAGGGTTAATGTTTGTGTGTCTAGTTTTATGTCATGTCAAAAATTGAAAATAAAAAACATTAGTTCAAAAAAATAAAACATTATAAAGGATAGGCTATAATAGCAGGGGTTCCCAACCTTTATTCCCCAGAGCCCCACGATTCCTTGGAGACATATAGGAATATGATATGATATAAGGTATACTGGTCCGTCAGCGAGGAGATAGCCCACAGCGGATAGCCATTAAATGCCATTTGAGAATATAGGCTATTAAGGCAAAATAACGGCCTATAGCCTATACATATTATTTAATGTTTTCATAAGCGTAAAGATACAACAGCTAGATTAACGATCAAGTTAGTTTACTGTGCAGGCTTCGCAGGGCTGTGCCATGTGTTATTATATATGCGCAAGTTACTGTTGCATAATGTAGGCTATGGCTGCTATTATATCTAATTTATATAGGCTACCTAATACCGACAACAAAATAGATTGTATGCCTCTACAAATCATATTATACCCGGTAGCCAATCGAACGAAACAAATAAAGGCATTCATATTCAAGCATGGTTATAATGACACACTAACGCCAAACAGTGGTCAATGGTCTTTATTAGTATTTTGAGCTGTCCAGGCAGAATTGCAGCAATGGTCTTAGGGAGTCGTTGATATCTGACATCACCGTGTACAAGTCCGCCAGCCTGTCGCGTATTTATCCCATAACACGCGTTGTGTCTTCTTGGTTCGACAGCGAGTTGAATTAGTTGCTTAGACCTCCGTGAACAATCTCGCTCGTGAAGTTTCTCAGAGTTCGCTCGGGTTAGTCCATTATTTCACATCCCATGGGGGTGTTTCATTACCATATATGGATAATCATGCATGAGCATTGACGGTAAGAACAAATGGTATTTATCCGGGCTATAATATGGCTACCGGGTATAATATGATTTGTAGAGTCATACAATCTATTTTGTTCTCGGTATTAGGTAGCCTATATGAATTACATATAATAGCAGCCATAGCCTACATTATGCAACAGTAACTTGCGCATATATAATATATCATATCATATTCCTATATGTCTCCCAGGAATCGTGGGGCTCTGGGGAATAAAGATTGGGAAGACTCTGCTATCATAGCCTATCCTTTATAATGTTTTTTTTTTTATTATTATTAATTTTTTTGAGCATTTATCACTTTTTACTACTGGGCAGTCCAGTAGAGAGAGGAAGAACGGGAGACAGAGCAGGGGGAAGACATTCGGCAAATGACGCCGGGTCCGGGAATCGAACCCGGGTCGGCCGTGCCGCGACGCAGCATGTTACATGGTTCGCCACTTGGGCGCCCCATCCTTTATAATGTTATAGGCTATTTCATTTACAGTTTACTCTATCAGCCTACCCAGCATGTAATACGTTCTTTGTTAGAACTCAACTCGTTATTATTTTGCGCATAGATTGCAGAAATACGGGAACGTTTTGATTTATATTTAAAAGGCTTTGACACAAAACGAAATAAGTGGAATTTCGAAGCTGCAAGCAGAATACAAGTCATATCACCCACACGATATATGCTACCTGTATCCAGAGCATGTACTGTATGCTTTTCATTCATTTAAGACACATTTATTGCAAGGGTTTTGTATACACATAAACTCAACAAATAACCTCTGTTCTCTTTTCAATGCGTTTTTTATTCTTTCTTATACAGTAGGAAGGGGGAAGAACACTATATCGTGGATGTTCATATGACTTGTATTCTGCTTACAGCTTCGAAATTCCACTTGTTTCGTTTAACAATGGCAAAGCCTTTTAAATATAATCAAAACTTTCCCGTATTTCTGCAATCTATGCGCAAAATAATAACGAGTTGAGTTACGCGGAGCGCAGTCAGTACACCCCGTATATTCCGATAACGCTATATATAAACCATGCTGCATTCATTCAGAAGGAAAGACCTATTATTCCAAATGCTATTTACAGGGTTTTGACCATAATTACACTACTGTTGCTATTTTACAATTAACTATAATGAATTATGGGGGTCATACAGAACACGTCAGTCAAACTAATGAACGAAATTTCCGCGTTGAAACTAATGCATGAAACTGAGCATTATGCCGTCCGTCTGCAGTATCCATATTCTACCGCCGGGAGCCAGGTACGCATGCCCTGAGCTGAGCGTAAATATACGCACAAAGTCAAGCACACGTTCAAATTGATAAGTCACACACTTTGCTTAGAAATGATTGTAAGCACGGGTTACGTGCGTACAATCCATGTAGCTATTCCACAGCACTGCATTAGATCTGGTGTTTAACTCTCTCTCTCCATGTAACTATTCCACAGCACTGCATTAGATCTGGTGTTTAGCTCTCTCTCTCCATGTAGCTATTCCACAGCACTGCATTAGATCTGGTGTTTAACTCTCTCTCCATGTAGCTATTCCACAGTACTGCATTAGATCTGGTGTTTAACTCTCCATGTAGCTATTCCACAGCACTGCATTAGATCTGGTGTTTAACTCTCTCTCCATGTAGCTATTCCACAGCACTGCATTATATCTGGTGTTTAGCTCTCTCCATGTAGCTTTTCCACAGCACTGCATTAGATCTGGTGTTTAGCTCTCCGCCATGTAGCTATTCCACAGCACTGCATTATATCTTGTGTTTAACTCTCTCCATGTAGCTTTTCCACAGCACTGCATTAGATCTGGTGTTTAGTTCTCCTCCATGTAGCTATTCCACAGCACTGCATTAGATCTGGTGTTTAGCTCTCCTCCATGTAGCTATTCCACAGTACTGCATTAGATCTGGTGTTTAACTCTCCATGTAGCTATTCCACAGCACTGCATTAGATCTGGTGTTTAACTCTCTCTCCATGTAGCTATTCCACAGCACTGCATTAGATCTGGTGTTTAACTCTCCATGTAGCTATTCCACAGCACTGCATTAGATTTGCGGACGACTCAGCCCTGCTGGTCTCTGACAAGAACAAGTTACAGGTTGAAAAAACCCTCAGCTCGGAACTAGGCAGAATCTGCATATGGCTCGCTGATAACAAACTATCATTACACATGGGCAAAACAGAGTCCATTCTCTTCGGTTCAAATAACAAACTCAGCAAGACCGACGGCTTCTCAGTTACAGTGGGTGACAATATTGTCACAAGGAAAGATGAAATTACCTACCTGGGTTCCATCCTAGAGGCTAATCTCTCCTGTGACAAAATGGCATCCAATGTAATAAAAAAAGTCAACCAACGAACTCGATTCTTGTACCGGATCTCCTCTCTGGTAAACAAGAATACCCTGAAGACTCTGGCAGGAGCACTCATTCAGGGGTACTACGACTATGCTTGCACCTCATGGTACCAAAGCACCTCAAAGGCGCTAAAAACAAAATTACAAACATCTCAAAACAAACTGGTCAGACTACTGCTTGACCTTACTCCTAGAACCCACCTCACCCCTGCCCACTTTGACAACCTAGGATGGCTTAGAGTAGACGACAGAGTACAGCAACTTGCAATGGGCCTGGTCTACAAGATACACTACACGACCAAGGTACCCATGTACATGTCAAAATACTTCCCAAAGGTCAGTGAATACCACGATCACAACACCAGAGGGAGCTCCACAAATCATGTTAAACCCAGATTCGGCTCAAATAAGGGACTAAACACGTTTTGCAATTATGCCACATCAATGTGGAACGCCCTACCCAAAGCTGTAAAGGAATGTGGATCACTACCCACTTTCAAAACCTCTCTCAAGGGACACCTACGGGAGACTGCAATTCAACACTGGCCCCTGTAAATATCCTAACCCAAACCCCTCCAATGTACAGTCATTTACCTAGTATGGTTTTGTCAATAGTCCAATGTACAATTTTGTTTGTTTGTACAGTGTCTCCCCCCCCCCCCCCCTCAATGTACAGTTTTGCTTGTTTATACAGTGTGCCCCCCCCCCCCCCCCAACCACCTCCAATGTAGATTACCCAGTATGGTTGTCAATATCCCAGTGTACCCCAACCCCCCCCACCCAACCTCCTCCAATGTACAGTTTCTACGTCAAATGTATATACTCCCTTTTCCTGACTCCTTCTGTATCACAAACAGTACTGTATTTGCAAATCTGGTATGTCATAAATGTATAGATGTAGCAGTACTGACTATCTGTATGTCATGTATGTCATATATGTCCTGATGAATTGAAAATGGGGGACCCTGATGTAAACAAGACGAAAGTCTTTCTCTGGTCTGCATCCCCTTAACAATTGTGTGTATTGAGCTGTACTGTATTGTACCCATTCTGCAATCTGTTAATAAAGTTTTCAATCAATCAATTCAATCAGATCTGGTGTTTAGCTCTCCTCCATGTAGCTATTCCACAGCACTGCATTAGATCTGGTGTTTTACTCTCCATGTAGCTATTCCACAGCACTGCATTAGATCTGGTGTTTAACTCCATGTAGCTATTCCACAGCACTGCATTAGATCTGGTGTTTAACTCTCCTCCATGTAGCTATTCCACAGTACTGCATTAGATCTGGTGTTTAGCTCTCCTCCATGTAGCTATTCCACAGCACTGCATTAGATCTGGTTTTTAACTCTCTCTCCATGTAGCTATTCCAGAGCACTGCATTAGATCTGGTGTTTAGCTCTCCTCCATGTAGCTATTCCCCAGCACTGCATTAGAGCTGGTGTTTAACTCTCCATGTAGCTATTCCACAGCACTGCATTAGATCTGGTGTTTAGCTCTCCATGTATGGTAGAAAAAGGGTAACCACTGCGCTCAGACAGGTGCGTAGTCCAATATTAATTATGCAAAAAAAGGGAGGTAGGGACCACACTCGGAATATCGTTGTTTTTATTTTCAAAGGACACAAAACGTTTTCAGCCATCCGGCCTTCATCAGTGTGATCAGTGTAGCTATTCCACAGCACTGCATTATATCTGGTGTTTAACTCTCCATGTAGCTATTCCACAGCACTGCATTAGATCTGGTGTTTAGCTCTCCATGTAGCTATTCCACAGCACTGCATTAGATCTGGTGTTTAACTCTCCATGTAGCTTTTCCACAGCACTGCATTAGATCTGGTGTTTAGCTCTCCTCCATGTAGCTATTAGGGGTGGGAATCACCAGTTTCATCACGATACGATACGATATTGATTCTTTGGACAACGATACGATATTTTCCGATATCACAAAGTCTGCTACGATACGATACGATTTGATTCGATTCAGGTGCCATGTAGCTATTCCACAGCACTGCATTAGATCTGGTGTTTAACTCTCTCCCTGTAGCTATTCCACAGCACTGCATTAGATCTGGTGTTTAACTCTCCAAATCAAATCAAACCAAATTTATTTATAAGGCCCGACAACACACGTTAATGTCCCCATGGGCCGTACATGTCTTCTTTAAACAAGTCAAGAAGAAAACATAACTATAAGTCAAGAACAGAACAAGAACACCATAAGGTCCAACAAATTTAAAATAAATGCAAATAAATGAAAGAATGCAAGCACTCCCAGACACACCCCACGCGAAGGTAAGGAAAAACTCACTAAAACCTAACAATAGGGAAAAATGCTCCACAGGCAGTGTGGAGGAGAGAAGCCTTAGAAGGGCCATTCAAGGGGGGATCTCCCTTCTTAGATGTCGGTGATAGTAGTGTTGCAGACTAACAGTTGGTAAGCATGCACTCAAATGTGTAGTGAAACACAGATGAGTGCATGCAATAGCAACTGAACATTTTGAAAGATTGAAGATAGAGCTGATAGCGAATCTATTTGAGGCACAGGGGCGGCGCAAAGAGGGTTGTGTCCTCCCCGTCTTAATCACGGGACATTCAACACTTAGAGAGTTCCCATGTTTGTGGTGCTGCAAAAAAGCAGACATGGGGGAAAATAAACTTCCTAACTAAACTAGACAGATTAATCTAAAGGTCAGTCCCCGACCAGGTCCATGTAGCTATTCCACAGTACTGCATTAGATCTGGTGTTTAGCTCTCCTCCATGTAGCTATTCCACAGTACTGCATTAGATCTGGTGTTTAACTCTCCATGTAGCTATTCCACAGTACTGCATTAGATCTGGTGTTTAACTCTCCATGTAGCTATTCCACAGCACTGCATTAGATCTGGTTTTTAACTCCATGTAGCTATTCCACACAGGGCTGTACGTTAACTTTTTTTGCACATAGCACTGGTGCTACAGAGGTTGATCGTTTTGTAGCACAGGCCAAAATCTTGTAGCACAAGTATAAAAAGTGTTATATTCGTAACAGTCACAAATGTGCCTATTGTATTTGTGTTATTTAGTTGCAGTGCCATGTTTGGCTGTCATTTTATGCTGACAAGTTGACGTCACACAGCCAGACACGCTACGTGTAAGGAATTATGGGATTTGGTGTTGGGTGTATGGACTCTACTAGGGGTGGGAATCACCAGTTTCATCACGATACGATACGATATAGATTCTTTGGACAACAATACGATATTTGCTGATATATGCCACGATATGATACGATGCAGGTGCCTGCAATCGATATGAGACAATATCATAACATAAGCCCATTTAACACAATCAGTAACATTTAGATCAACTCAAAAAAGGCAACGGAAATATCATTTGACATTTTAATTTTTGACCTCTTCCAGACTTTTAAAGGAAAAACAATCTATTGTTTTTAATACACATAGACCTCCTGTTCACTGTAAAGTGCCACGTTTTGATATATTGAGCTTTAAACTTTAAGTTAAATGTTTTGGAACTCGCAACACGCAACCGTTTTATGTTGCATGATCATGAATACATTTATTTTGTATTGTATTTTTTATGTTTAAATATCAACATTATCTGTCCACCCTCAGTACATTTACTATCAATATAATATACTCGTCTGACTTCATGTGATCTTTCCAAACGCACACACACACACACACAGAGAAGGGAGAATGTCTGCCCCCTCCTCCTCACTCTGCCCGTCTGCTGTTCTCTCTATATAAATATGGCTATGAACAGCTTGTTGTTAGCTCATGCTAACGTAACGTTCATTTCGGACTTTATGACGCGAGGATTGCAAAGCATGTTATATGCATTTGACCCGTTGCCGAATAAAACAGCAGGGATTTGTTTTGGGTCGCGACAACACTATCCACTAGCTGTTTCAATGTCCGCGTTCCAAACGCTGCTGAGACGAGTCCTGCAGTCACCTGCTGTGTTGTGACTTGTGAGCTGAGCCGAGCGGATATGAGTCACTGCTCGCAACTCGCGGGGATATTGTTCGCTAGGGATTATGGGATTTGGTGTTTGATATATGGAGTTTTACGCAGAAGGGACATTGTATTTAATCGCACAAGACTACAAGTACCAAGTGGATAGCGGGCCATCGCACCAGTGCTATTGAAGTCAATCCTTTCATCGCACAGACTGACGTCAGTGTCGCACGTGCAACATATATATCGCACTGTACTGCCCTGCCACAGCACTGCATTCGATCTGGTGTTTAACTCTCTCTCTCTCCATGTAGCTATTCCCCAGCACTGCATTAGATCTGGTGTTTAACTCTCTCTCCATGTAGCTATTCCCCAGCACTGCATTAGATCTGGTGTTTAGCTCTCCTTCATGTAGCTGTTCCACAGCACTGCATTAGATCTGGTGTTTAGCTCTCCTCCATGTAGCTATTCCCCAGCACTGCATTGGAGCTGGTGTTTAACTCTCCATGTAGCTATTCCACAGCACTGTATCATGTAAAACCCAGATTCGGCTCAAACAAGGGACTAAACACGTTTCGCAATTATGCCACAACAATGTGGAACGCCCTACCCAAAGCTGTAAAGGAATGTAAATCACTACCCACCTTCAAAAACACTCTCAAAGAACACCTACGGGAGACTGCAATTCAAAACTGGCCCCTACAAATGTCCTAACCCAGTTGTACAATAAAGACCAAGCATGGCTTTGTCAGTATTCCAATGTACAGCCCCACCCAACCCCACCCCACCTACCCAACCTCCTCAAATGTATGTCAGTATTCCAATGTACAGTGTCCCTCCCCCCTACCCAACCCCCCCCCCCCCCCCCCCCCCCCCCCCACCTCCAATGTACAGCCCCACCCCACCTACCCAACCTCCCCCAATGCACAGTTTCTATGTCAAATGTATATACTCTTCTTCTGGATTTTTTTAGTATCACAAACGGTACTGTATTTGAAAATCTGGTATGTCATAAATGTATAGATGTAGCAGTACTGTCTATCTGTATGTCATGTGTGTCATATGATGAATTGAAAATGGGGGACCCTGATGGAAACAAGACGAAAGTCTTTCTCAGGTCTGCATCCTCTTAACAATTGTATGTATTGAGCTGTACTGTACTGTACCCATTCTGCAATCTGTTAATAAACTTTTCAATCAATCAATCAAAACTGCATTAGATCTGGTGTTTAACTCTCCATGTAGCTATTCCACAGCACTGCATTAGATCTGGTGTTTAGCTCTCCATGTAGCTATTCCACAGCACTGCATTAGATCTGGTGTTTAACTCTCCATGTAGCTATTCCACAGCACTGCATTAGATCTGGTGTTTAGCTCTCCATGTAGCTATTCCACAGCACTGCATTAGATCTGGTGTTTAGCTCTTTCTCCATGTAGCTATTCCCCAGCACTGCATTAGATCTAGTGTTTAACTCTCCATGTAGCTATTCCACAGCACTGCATTAGATCTGGTGTTTAACTCTCCTCCATGTAGCTATTCCACAGTACTGCATTAGATCTGGGCCCTCATTCATCAATGTGTGCGTAGAACATGTTCTATTTCCACACGTAAGCACGGAATGTAGAACTAGTGTACGCACAGGGAAGTCGGGATTCATCACACGTGCGTACGCAGGCTCTACGCACACCTGTCATGATGAATCCCACCTTGGCCCTGCGCCGCGGCTCGTGCACGTTTTCACGTATTTGCATACCAGAAACGCCCCGATTAACCATATACGGTAATGGAATACACCCATGAAATGTGGAAAAATGGACTAAGCCGAGGGAAGCGTGTCATGAGACAGGCTGACAGACGTGTACACTTACGGTGATGTCCGATATGATATCTATTAACCATTGCCTGGGCAGCGCAAACACTAATAAATACCGCGCTGGAATATGACTGCCTTTTCCTGTGTTGTTTGATTAATACCCAGGGATTAAAGTTCTCCTCAATTTTATTCCAAATCGCGATGGATCTCCCGTAAATTTTCTACCTGCTGCATATGATTTCTAGAGGCATACTACAATCTATTTTGATGTCAGTATTGGGTAGCAATGAATCTCACTGCATGTATGATGTAGCCTGCCTTTCAATACATGAACTTGAATTCCATCATGTTTGTGTGCGGGACTCACAAGGCTGTTGTCACAATGGGTGGTACCGGTACAGACAGTAATAATAACAGTCCATATCACGATCCATGCCATAGCCTATGTTCTATTAGGACATGATCTGTGACGACAAATGTTCTGATATCATACTCTGACAGCATGCCTATGATCAACAAAAACGCGAACTTGAATCCCATCATATACATAGTCTGTCCACTATCTGGTGTCATTGCAATGCGTTTTCTATTCTTTCTTATACAGTAAAAAGGGGGAAGAACACTATATTCATATGACTTGTATTCTGCTTACAGCTTCGAAATTCCACTTGTTTCGTTTAACGTAAAGCCTTTTAAATATAATCAAAACGTTCCCGTGTTTCTGCGGTCTGCGCAAAATAATAACGAGTTGAGCTTTATGATTTATGATGAATTGAAAATGGGGGACCCTGATGTAAACAATACGAAAGTCTTTCTCTGGTCTGCATCCCCTTAACAATTGTGTGTATTGAGCTGTACTGTACTGTACCCATTCTGCAATCTGTTAATAAACTTTTCAATCAATCAATCAATCAATCAAGCTACGCGGAGCGCAGTCAGTCAGTAGCCTACACCCCGTATATTCCGATAACGCTATATAAACCATGCTGCATTCATTCTGAGAGAAAGATCTATTATTCCAAATGCTATTTATAGGGTTTTGACCATAATTACACTACTGTTGCTATTTTACAATGAACTATAATGAACTACGGTTCGTACAGAACATGCCAGTGTTATTATGCACAGAAGCTCATTTCCTTGTTGTAATAATATATTCTACCACTGGGCGCCAGGTACGCCTGGTCTGACCTGTGCGTAGACGTAAGCACGGAGTCAAGTTCAAATCGAAATTGATGAATCCCACTCTTTGCTTAGAAATGATCGTACGCACAGGGTAAGCACAGATCTGTGCGTAGAACACGTTGATGAATGAGGGCCCTGGTGTTTAGCTCTCCATGTAGCTATTCCACAGCACTGCATTAGATCTGGTGTTTAACTCTCCATGTAGCTATTCCACAGCACTGCATTAGATCTGGTGTTTAGCTCTCCATGTAGCTATTCCACAGCACTGCATTAGATCTGGTGTTTAGCTCTCTCTCCATGTAGCTATTCCCCAGCACTGCATTGGATCTGGTGTTTAACTCTCCATGTAGCTATTCCACAGCACTGCATTATATCTGGTGTTTAGCTCTCCATGTAGCTATTCCACAGCACTGCATTAGATCTGGTGTTTAACTCTCTCCATGTAGCTATTCCACAGCACTGCATTAGAGCTGGTGTTTAACTCTCCATGTAGCTATTCCACAGCACTGCATTAGATCTGTTGTTTAACTCTCCATGTAGCTATTCCACAGTACTGCATTAGATCTGGTGTTTAACTCGCTCTCCATGTAGCTATTCCCCAGCACTGCATTAGATCTGGTGTTTAACTCTCCATGTAGCTATTCCAGAGCACTGCATTAGATCTGGTGTTTAGCTCTCTCTCCATGTAGCTCAGGGGTGGGCAACTTTGTATATGGTGAGGGCCACTAAATTTCCACAATCAATCTGGGGTCCGCATTGTTTATCGGCAGTCCCGCCAGTAGTACCCCATCACTCAAATAGCCCATAATAGTCACAGATGTGATAAATATGGCATATAAACTATTATAATTTGTTGTAACTTTGTTTTTCTTCCATTTAAAACGCATTTAGTAATGCTTAATTTCAACTTTATGAATTTATAAATACAGCCGAATTTGAAAGTATTGCTGTGTAACCCGAATATATACAAAAGTGACAAATTATAATTAAGGCTTCTATTAAAATAAATGTATCAACTTAAAGCCCACTGCTCAACAAACACAAAGCAGCATTCCTGCTGCATTTCACTACAACAGTAAATCAAAAGTGCAATAATAAATGATTTAGTTAAATGTATAAACTTTTATCCTGCTACTAAACAAAACATTCCTGAGTGCCTCCCATTGACCAATCACCCTCCCCCACAGTGGGTCAATAATGGTTCTGTCTTTAATGAGACACTTGTGGTCTCTCCTGTTGGCGCACAATAGAAGGAATGTCAACTTCAATGTTTGTGCATGCAATCTGCATCAGATGAAATAACATTTCATTTTTGTGTGCATCCGTGCACGTACTTCTGCTCAGAAAAGTGCTGGGACGGCGTGGTACCGCGTGGCATGACCACTGCACCCCTGATTATTAGTGACCCACAATAGATGGAAATTATGTTAGCGAACTTACCTGATGTATAATGCACCTGTGTGTTTTCCTTTCATTGCGGGTGCTCCATCGGTAACAACAGCGGACAGTTTATCAAACCCCCCATATTGCTGCACGGCACTTTCAACAGTGTTGAATATGTCCACACTAGGGCTGACCCCTATTAGTCGAATAGTCGACTAATCGATCGAAAGGAGCCATAGTCGACTGCCAACCTCTTAGTCGAATGCAAAAAAAGAAAAAAAAAATTATATATATATATAATTATTTTATTTATTTTTTAATATTGGTCTGGGGCCGCATGGAGTGTCAGTGAGGGGGGCCGCCAGTTGCCCCTCCCTGATGTAGCTATTCCCCAGCACTGCTGCAGTGTAAGAATGACCTCTTTCCCATTTCACTATTAAATTTAGCACCATGTCTGTGTTGCTCCCTCTTGTATAACCCTATCACTACCACACTACAGAAGGTTGTTGTGTGGTAGTGAAAGGGTTAACCCTTTGGTATTGTGGTAGTGAAAGGGTTAACCTTCTCTAGTGTGGTAGTGAAAGGGTTAACCTTCTGTAGTGTGGCAGTGAAAGGGTTAACCTTATGTAGTGTGGTAGTGAAAGGGTTAACCATAAGATAAGATATTCCGTTATTGATCCCCTTGGGGAAATTCCAGTGACACACACATACAGCTCATTGTCTCATTAACAACAACATATCACAATCATTAAATTTTTACAGTAACAACGGCACAACATAAATTCAACAGACATGTACATTTGTTGACACATGTCGACTACAGAATGCCTGAGACACCATATGCGATAGTCGGCTGCGACAACACCGGGTGTCGTTGCGCCAGGTGGCGGGAGGGAGGGTGGAAAGATTGTCCAGCGGGAGGGGGCAGGGACGGGGGGGATCGGGCTTTGGTGATGAGACAGTCATTTAGGCTCCCCCCCCTCCAGCGCGCGTACTAGTCGGCTGCCGTCACCATCACGTGGGAGTGGTGCCGGGCGTACACGCGGGAGGGGGGATTGGGTAGGGAATGGGGGTGGGGGAAGCCGCTTGCCACTCTTATCTCCCAGAGGGCCTTCGACTCCAGCAGCTCCCTGTTTCGACCTTGGTCCAGGAATTTGTTTTGGCTGACTGACTGGCACATTTATCCCAGCCACGTCACTTTAAATTTGATTTGAATAGAGTGAAATATAACTCTATTGATTTGAGTGGAGTGAGTTTTAACAACTCCGTCCAAATGACTGAATGCATTATTAGTCCAAGTGTCCAAGTGTCTTAATCAGTTCATTTTGGTAGGTCCTGTGCGCGGTAAACAGATCCAAAATCTTCTTATTGCAGTCCAAAAGCTTCGATAATCCAAAAATGACCTCGTCTTCAAGTTGGTAGCCCGATTATGATGTCCCAATAGGCAGAGAGGGTTAGCCTTCTTTTTTTTTAAACTTTGACCTGTCACCTGGTTCTTTTAGCGTTTATCGCTTTTTCTTCGCATTCATACTTGGTCAAGTTCGACCGACAGAGCAGGCTGAAAGGGTTCAGATGGGGGGGAAAGACACTCTGGGAAAGGCACGGCTGCCGTCCGGGATTCGAACGCGCTCAGCCCCAGATCCGCGCGAGCGCGGTTGTCCACGGCGCTGAAATAGCACTCGCGGTACGTGGTGAGCTACTGGAGCTCCCAGAGGGTTAGCCTTCTTGAAGAAAATATGCAATCCACTGATTAGATCCATTTAGAGTTGATTTGAGTATAGTCCGGCAACCGGCACGAAGCAGAGCATAGCAGCGTCGGGCTCCATGGAGCAGTAGAGGCGGCGGTAGGAACGGCCTTGAGGAGCCTGGGGAGAGGAGAGAAATGCGACTGTCTCTGGGAAGGGCTGGGAAGGAAAAGGGTGGCAGTGAAAGGGTTAACCTTAACATTCTGTATTGATGAAGTAAAAGGGTTAACCCTTTAGTATTGTGGTAGTTAAAGGGTTAACCTTCTGTAGTGTGGTAGTGAAAGGGTTAACATTCTGTAGTAGTGTGGTAGTGAAAGGTTAACCTTCTGTAGTGTGGTAGTGAAAGGTTAACCTTCTATAGTGTGGTAGTGAAAGGGTTAACCTTCTGTAGTGTGGTAGTGAAAGGGTTAACCTTCTGTAGTGTGGTAGTGAAAGGTTAACTTTCTGTAGTGTGGTAGTGAAAGGTTAACCTTCTGTAGTGTGGTAGTGAAAGGTTAACCTTCTGTAGTGTGGTAGTGAAAGGTTAACCTTCTGTAGTGTGGTAGTGAAAGGTTAACCTTCTGTAGTGTGGTAGTGAAAGGTTAACCTTCTGTAGTGTGGTAGTAAACATTTATTCTGATTCACAAGGTCCTGATTTGATACGATTTAATATCAATTTGGTTAGGGATATTTAATATCAATTTGGTTAGGGATATTTCAGTTACAATACCAATTCTGCTTGGATATGAAAGAGACTTTCGGAGAACTAATGCTGTACAAGTAACAGTTACAAAATGTGCCTTTGCGGCGGCTGGGTGGCACAGTGGGTAAGGCGCTCGCCACAAACGCAGGAGATACTCGTATCTAGCCCAGCTATCTGCGTTGCTTCCGGCTTGGCCGGCCGTCATACTAACACAATTGGCAGTGTTAGAGGGTGGGAAAGCCGGTGGGTGGGGATTGGACATTGTGGACAGCGACTCCTACAGGTCGGTTTGGTGACGCCTGTACAGCAGAAACAGGAAGTATCGGGGGCAGCGTGAGCCTCCCACGCGTTACTCCTCGCCACTGAGAGTCCGCACTGTCTGGTGGAAAGATGCGACAGGCTGCCTCCTCCTGTACCGGAGGGGACACGTGATGCAAGGCTTCTATCCTCACTACAGCCGACCAGTGGGAGGCATAGTCTAGCAACGTTCAAGACAGGGGAGGGGGGAATTGGAATTACGAAATTGGGATGGGAGAAAATAGAAAAATAAGGAGAAAAAGTGGATAAAAAAGTGCCTTTGCTAGAAACCAATGCATTGTCTTTTTTATTTTATTTTTATTTTTTGATCTTTTTCCCCCTCCTTTTTCCTCCGTTTTTCTCCCATCCCAATGTTAGTCGTAATGCCAATTCCCAATCCCCTTCCTGGTCGCTGCGCACCTACCCTAAAAATGACCTCGTCTTCAAGTTGGTAGCCCGATTATGATGTCCCAATAGGCAGAGAGGGTTAGCCTTCTTTTTTTTTTTTAAACTTTGACCAGTCACCTGGTTCTTTTAGCGTTTATCGCTTTTTCTTCGCATTCATACTTGGTCAAGTTCGACCGACAGAGCAGGCTGAAAGGGTTCAGATGGGGGGGAAAGACACTCTGGGAAAGGCACGGCTGCCGTCCGGGATTCGAACGCGCTCAGCCCCAGATCCGCGCGAGCGCGGTTGTCCACGGCGCTGAAATAGCACTCGCGGTACGTGGTGAGCTACTGGAGCTCCCCGAGGGTTAGCCTTCTTGAAGAAAATATGCAATCCACTGATTAGATCCATTTAGAGTTGATTTGAGTATAGTCCGGCAACCGGCACGAAGCAGAGCATAGCAGCGTCGGGCTCCATGGAGCAGTAGAGGCGGCGGTAGGAACGGCCTTGAGGAGCCTGGGGAGAGGAGAGAAATGCGACTGTCTCTGGGAAGGGCTGGGAAGGAAAAGGGTGGCAGTGAAAGGGTTAACCTTAACATTCTGTATTGATGAAGTAAAAGGGTTAACCCTTTGGTATTGTGGTAGTGAAAGGGTTAACCTTCTGTAGTGTGGTAGTGAAAGGGTTAACATTCTGTAGTAGTGTGGTAGTGAAAGGTTAACCTTCTGTAGTGTGGTAGTGAAAGGTTAACCTTCTATAGTGTGGTAGTGAAAGGGTTAACCTTCTGTAGTGTGGTAGTGAAAGGGTTAACCTTCTGTAGTGTGGTAGTGAAAGGTTAACTTTCTGTAGTGTGGTAGTGAAAGGTTAACCTTCTGTAGTGTGGTAGTGAAAGGTTAACCTTCTGTAGTGTGGTAGTGAAAGGTTAACCTTCTGTAGTGTGGTAGTGAAAGGTTAACCTTCTGTAGTGTGGTAGTAAACATTTATTCTGATTCACAAGGTCCTGATTTGATACGATTTAATATCAATTTGGTTAGGGATATTTAATATCAATTTGGTTAGGGATATTTCAGTTACAATACCAATTCTGCTTGGATATGAAAGAGACTTTCGGAGAACTAATGCTGTACAAGTAACAGTTACAAAATGTGCCTTTGCGGCGGCTGGGTGGCACAGTGGGTAAGGCGCTCGCCACAAACGCAGGAGATACTCGTATCTAGCCCAGCTATCTGCGTTGCTTCCGGCTTGGCCGGCCGTCATACTAACACAATTGGCAGTGTTAGAGGGTGGGAAAGCCGGTGGGTGGGGATTGGACATTGTGGACAGCGACTCCTACAGGTCGGTTTGGTGACGCCTGTACAGCAGAAACAGGAAGTATCGGGGGCAGCGTGAGCCTCCCACGCGTTACTCCTCGCCACTGAGAGTCCGCACTGTCTGGTGGAAAGATGCGACAGGCTGCCTCCTCCTGTACCGGAGGGGACACGTGATGCAAGGCTTCTATCCTCACTACAGCCGACCAGTGGGAGGCATAGTCTAGCAACGTTCAAGACAGGGGAGGGGGGAATTGGAATTACGAAATTGGGATGGGAGAAAATAGAAAAATAAGGAGAAAAAGTGGATAAAAAAGTGCCTTTGCTAGAAACCCAATGCATTGTCTTTTTTATTTTATTTTTATTTTTTGATCTTTTTCCCCCTCCTTTTTCCTCCGTTTTTCTCCCATCCCAATGTTAGTCGTAATGCCAATTCCCAATCCCCTTCCTGGTCGCTGCGCACCTACCCCCTACAGTCGGTCTGAGAGAGTGGAGGCTATCACATGCTTCCTCCGACACATGTGTAGCCAATCAACCGCTTCTTTTCACCTGGCAGCGCGGACTCTCACTGAGAGGGTGTCACGTGTGGAAGGATCACACTACCCCCCTTAGATCCTTTCCTCGCTGAGCAGGCGCCCCGACCGAACTGTAGGAGTTGCTGTTTACAACGACCAGGACCCACCCACCAGCTTTCCCACCCCTAACACTGCCAATTGTGTTAGTATGAACGAGCTGGGCTCGAACCCAGCGTCTCCTGCGTTGGTGGCGAGCGCCTTGCCTACTACACCGCATTGTCTTTTTTATAAACAAAGCTCAATGTACCGTGTCTTTTGTTTTGACTGTGGCCAGATCTCGTTGCACGCTCATGCAAGACTTCATGGGAAAAGGCATATATTAAAAGATCGATCTCAGGTTTTATGAATTGATATTGGATTATTCATATTTAGGAAGGTTGGTTGATTCTAAACTGGAAAATCTTTTCTTTTGAACCCAGCCCTCATTCCAGTTTCACCTGGTTGTTGGACTGCTCTCAGACCAAAGAGCTGTCTGAACATCACATTAAGAAGAGAAATGAACGACCATTTCTGTAGACCCCTGTGTGTGTAGACCTGTGTGTGTGTAGATAGAAAAAGTTTACCCTTAATTTTTTTAGCTATTGAAATTTTACTCATGAGAGAAATTATGGGCCTAATCCAGAAGTTCAAGTTTTGATTCTATTCTTCTGTCTCAGGATTTGAGAAGTACTTTCCAAATAATAAGGACGGTCCAAAGAGCAACGAACCCAAAGCAGGCGATGATGGAGCAGCCAAAGGTATCATATTATCATCATTCTTCTTCTGCTAGAGACGGTGTTCTTTCTGTTAAATATTAGCTGTAGAAAAAGGGATAACATTTTGTAATTACAAAGTGATTACCCTTGAGCATGTGCCATTTCAAGGTCAATGGAGAGACGTGAGCTGCCTGTTCTTCCTTGTTCTTCTCACTGTCAGAGGCCAAACCAGCCAATCCGAGAGCCCCTGGTAGATCTGGGGGAGGAGGAGGTGGAGGGGGGAAGCGAGGGGGTCAGAAGGAGGACACGCACTGGTACAGCCGTCTTCAGAAGGTGAGACTTTCAGTGGAAAGAAATAAAAGTGGGAGAAAAAGCACAAGGTAATACGTAGGGATGCACCCATACGATATTGATATCGGATATCGGCCCGTTATTTCTGACAACATTTTTAGGGGTAAGTTTGATATGATATTGTTGGATCTTGAGTCATATTTGATCTGCAATGCCGTAGTTTGATCTGAACTATGTTTGGTGGTACAGCATTTGTAAACCACCACATTGTTTTAATGGTGCTCTAGTGACATCAAGTGGCCGAAACTACTCGGTACACCTTAAAGCAGGGGTGGGCAATTATTTTTCCCGGGGGGCCGAATGAGCAACTGAAAATATGTTGGAGGGCCGGGCCAAAATTCCAAACTCAATTATGCATAATATACATTTTATTTCTATATAAAAAGCAGTAAATGGCATTGTTTTGACCCCTGGTAATAGTGTATGTTATTATTTGGCAATTAAGAGGTGAGGTTAGCTTTCAAAAATATCATTTATTCAAATAGAATTTATTTCCAAAATGATAAACAAAATGTGAAACATTAATAACAAAGGGCATGTATGAAAAAGTGCTATACAAATAAAGTTATTATTTTGAGTTTCATATACTATTGAAACAAGGATTTTCTTAGCTTTCTAAAGACATCACATCATCTTATAGCCAAAATAAACAAGACATGTCACTGAACTGTGTAAAGAAAAGTGTCCCAGTAGCCTTTTTTACTTTACATGCCTATATTAAACATTTAATGTTTTCAGAACTGTGCAAAAAAAGGGTTAGGTTTTTTTTTTCATTCAGTGTGATAAATCCAGTCTCTGTTGAGCTTTAACAAGTCCATCAAAGTCAGGTTGCATGTCTGAGGTGGAGATGCGAAGCACAGCTGCCAGATGTTCATCAGTGAGAGAGGATCTGTACCTGGACTTGGTAAACGTCATGACTGAGAATGTCTGTTCACATATAGGTGGATCCAAAGAGAACCAACATCTTCTGAGCATGTCTTCTCATGTTTGGAAAGTTCTCCTCCTTGAGAGCAGAGTAGAACTCTAGCAGTGATGCTGACTTAAAGTGCTCTTTCAGTAGTGAATCAGACTGCAGGTCAATGAGTTCAAGCTGAACATCAGTGGGTGCACTATCAACACTGCAGGTAAAGGGAGAGGAAACCAGCTGCATTTCATCCTCAACCTTTTTGAAATCTTGAAAACGCCTTGAAAATTTATCATGCAGTGCTCCCAACATGGATGAGTACCTGTGCCGGTGATCAGCTGATGGTTTGACTTCTTTCAGGGTTTTCATGTGTTTGAGATTGTTGCTGCCTAGTTGCCTTGAAATTAATTGCAACTTTGTCATGAAGGCTTTCACATGGCTATGCATTTCATGAGCAAAAATGCCCTTTCCCTGCAGTTGTGTGTTCAGTAGGGATGGGTACCGTTCACATTTGAACCGATACGGTACCGGTACCTGTGAATCGATACCGGTACCCAACGGTACCCTTTTTCTGTACTTTAGTCTCCAAAAATGTAATCTACCTACCTCAGTTGTGAAAAAAGAAATCCAAACTTCAAATAACCACACTTTCGACCATTTTCGGCTTGCCCCGACTGATTTGTTGTTGAATCAAGTCAAATCCTAGGTAAGCGTATATTGTGCGTGTGAACGTTGACATGAAGAAAAAAAAAGTTACAAAAAAAAGAAAAATATAATATTTTTTTTTTATTATTATCATGTAATCTTTCGCGGGCCGGTCAGAATCATCCCGCGGGCCGTACGCGGGCCGTACAATGCCCAGGTCTGCCTTAAAGCCAAATACCACCTGATTTATTGATGCATCCCTACGAGTTATTGAACTAAATTTGATTGTTAAATTTGTGTTATTACTATTCGGTTGGAAAAATGTGATGAGATTTTTTTTCACACTGCAAATTAAGAGTAAACTATTAAAAGGGCAACAACCCTGCTGGAGACAGTGTGGACAGATGAATGCCAACCACTCTCACATATTTTGGTTATGTGATAAAGTGCAACCATTTTGGAAGAGTGTTACACAGGAAATGTACAGAATTCTTAGCTATGAATTCCTCATGGAACCCCAGCTGATATACCTGGGTTTGACCACAGAGGAGACCAATGAAGACTTGTACCTGTTCAAAATCATGACAATAGCTGAAGGCCATCACAAGGAGCTGGCTCAAAGAAGCCGCTCCAGACAAAGAGACATGGAGGGGAATAGTGGAGGAGATAAGCTAAATGGAAAAAATGACATTCCTGCTGAGATTGAAGGCCGATACATACAACAGACGCTGGTCGAAATGGACAACATATGAGCCGTCAGACGGTTAAAGACTGCCAGGGCACAATCAAAACAGACCTGACATAGCAAGAGCAAATGCAGCTCGCTCCCCCCCCACCATACAACACTGTCCTGTCCTGTGAGTCCTGTTTGTCCTGTCTGTCCTGTGGTGGTGGTGGTTGTCATATTATTACTGTTCTGTATAATGCTTATGTAAAAGTTAAAAATCAAGAGTTATAAAAAAATAATTGTTATTACTAAGGCTGTCAATTGATTAAAATATTTAATCTGATTAATCGCATGATTGTCCATAGTTAACTCGCGATTAATCGCAAATTAATCATATTTTGTATCTGTTCTAAATCTACCTAAACAGATCTTTTTCAAGTTTTAATACTCTTATCAACATGAGAGTCAACAAATGCTTGCTTTATGCAGCCATTTAACACAAAAGGATGACCCTCATGCATTGCAAATTTGCATCAAATTCAAAACAGAGTGATGCACAAAATAACTTAAAAGAAAATTATAATTTAAAACAATGAATAAAGGACTCACACCCCGCCCCCCCCCCCCCCTCTCTCTCTCTCTCTCTCTCTCTCTCTCACACACTCCCAGCTCTCTTTCTCTCTTGCCCCTTCCTCATTCCCCCCCCCTCTCTCTCTCTCTCTCTCTCTCTCTCTCTCTCTCTCTCTCTCTCTCACACACGCTTTGAGTCAGAAACAAACATAGTATCAATGGGCCTCATTCAACAATACTCTTATTATTTTTCTTATATTCTTGCTTACCTGTCTGTTAAGAGAACAATAAGAAAAGCCACCGTCACATTCACCAAGCCGTTCTTAATGTCCAAATCTGTTCTTACCCAGGAGATTTGCATGATGAATCCCACTAATTCTTTATTTTATTTTCTATCCACTTTTTCTCCTCATTTTCTATTTTTCTCCCATCCCAATTTCGTATTTCCAATTCTCCCCTCCCCTGTCTTGAACGTTGCTAGACTATGCCTCCCACTGGTCGGCTGTAGTGAGGACCATGCCTTGCATCACGTGTCCCCTCCGGTACACGAGGAGGCAGCCTGTCGCATCTTTTCACCAGACAGCGCGGACTCTCAGTGGCGAGGAGTAACGCGTGGGAGGCTCACACTGCCCCCGATACTTCCTGTTTCCGCCGCACCGGCGTCACTCAACCGACCTGTAGGAGTCGCTGTCCACAACGTCCAATCCCCACCCACCGGCTTTCCCACCCTCTAAAACTGCCAATTGTGTTAGTATGATGGCCGGCCAAGCCGGTAGCAACGCCGAGAGCTGAGCTCGATACCAGCATCTCCTGCGTTAGTGGCGAGCGCCTTACCCACTGCGCCACTCAGCCACCCTAATCCCACTCATTCTTAAACTCAAAAGCGCGTTCGTGCTAAATTAATTTGCATACAGACACGCCCACCATCTCCTTATAAGGCGAATGAGGCGTGTGTAAAACAGCCGTGGTTCGGCACCTGATCCCTGTCTGATATATTCAACAGGAATGCGACTGATCTCAAAATGACACACACACACACACACACACGTCTCACGACTTGCGACTCAGTGCATGTGTGTGTGTGTTCCTGTGGGTCGCTCATCGCATGTGTGTGTGTGTTAATCTGATGACAAATAAAGACTTGTACTTATACTGATACGTACTGTATAGTGCGAAATAAACCGTTCCAGCAAAGTAGGCTTTGTCAATACTGAACGACTGGCTGCGCACTTGTCAAGAACCAATCGCGGCGCGCAGTATACTGATATATATATATATGCCGCTCGCTGATCCATATGCTCTCTCCTTTCAGAGAGAGATGACAGGTGACAGATCCGGTATTTCCGAACCTATGAACCTATAGGTTCGGAAATACCGGATCTGTCACCTGTCATCTCTCTCTGAAATGTCCGTGGCTAAAACTCAGAGTGCGCTCAGAACTTTAGGTGGGGAGCAGAGTTTTGATTGATTGATTGAAAATTGTATTACCAGATTGCAGAATGGGTACTGTGGGAGAATTGTTCCCGGAGTAATCAAATGTAGACAGTCAGGTAGGCTTGAACAAACATGGGTTTAATACACTAAAGTTAGGTTCAGATGAATCAAAGAGTTACAGCTGGATGACTCAGAGTGGACACTGGCCGGTGTATCCAAACTGAGCTCGAGATCGATGTTATTGGGTACATTATATACAAGAGGAGTGAGAGGTGTGTCCCTTGTGAGTGGTCGGACTGGAAGGGTGGGTGGTTGGTCTGTTCTGGGGGGTTTCGGTCCATGAATGGGAGGGGGGGGGGGGGGGGGGTAATGTCTTTCGGGGTGGTTTGTCTGGAATGGTGAGCGGTGTGGTTTGTTCTGTCTTGGGGGGGGGCTTGAGGTGGTGAAGGGGTGGCTGGACAGGACAGGTGAGTGGTGAGGGGTCTTTGGACACAAAGGAGGGTGGGGGCGTCTTTTGTCTTCATGTTGGTGGTAGGAGATGATGAGTTTCATTCTCTCACAATACTACCTTTTTCTTCTTCTAATGTTAGTACAAGGTTAACAGTAGGGGAGTATAATTGGATGAACAAAGTAGAAAATGTTTTAACTAATATGGTACAATGAAAAATATGAGATGAAAACATAACATGATAATACAATGAGAATATAAAATGAAAATATAAATGATAAAACGTTTAACCTATTGGTTAAATATGAATACAAACTGAAAATATAAATGATAATAAAATGAAAATATAAAATTAAAACCGTTAACCTAGTGGTTAATGAAACCTAACACAAAGGGTGATTATGGTGAAATGTTCCAAAATATATATATGCACAATTTGTAATATGATTCTTGATGGAATTACTTAAGATCCAGTTGTATTTAACCTGAGTTTGAGTGTCACTTTCATCTGTGATTGTCTCGGTTTTGTTGGTCTTTACTTAGAATCAGACAATTTTCTCCATTTCTTCTCTATAAATGAGGAGATAAAACGTATTATGCATCGTTCCTGTATATAATTCTAGTGCATATACTATCAACTATCCACCATTTGTTAGGTGACAAAACTAAAACGTTATATGTCCTCTCTTATGGGAGAACAAACCAGTTGATTCTTTCTTGTCTAACAATACAATTTTGTAACTTAACACTTTGGGTGCCGGGAAACGTGTTTAGACGTCATTGCCGGCCATGCTCAAGGTGCCGAAGACGC